>NW_008337921.1:904350-1001687 GCF_000622305.1 Nannospalax galili
AACCTGGAAGCAGGAGCTGGAGCACAGGCCATGGAGGAACACTGCTTGCTGGCTTGCTCCCCTGGCCCCTGCTCAGCTTGCTTTCTTATCCAACACAGGCCCACCTGCCCAGGGGTGGCACTACCCACAGTGGGCTGGGCCCTCCCACATCACTCAACAATCAAGAAAATGCCCCACAGACATGGCCACAGGCCAGTCCAATGGAGGCAATTCCACAATTGAGGCTCCCTCAACCCAGGTGTGTTAAGTTGACACTAAAGCCATCCAGCACAGGGAGTAAGACAGCACATAGCAGTGTGGACTTACATTTTCTTTTATTTTTTTGAGAGAGGGTCTCATGTAGCCCAGGCTAACTTTAAACTCCCTATGTTCAAGGATGACCTTGGACTTCTAATCCTCTTGCCTCCACCTTCTGAGTGTTGGGTTTATAGGCACATGCCAACATGCCTGGCTTATGTGATGTTGGAGCACAGGGAGTAAGACAGCACATAGCAGTGTGGACTTACATTTTCTTTTATTTTTTTGAGAGAGGGTCTCATGTAGCCCAGGCTAACTTTAAACTCCCTATGTTCAAGGATGACCTTGGACTTCTAATCCTCTTGCCTCCACCTTCTGAGTGTTGGGTTTATAGGCACATGCCAACATGCCTGGCTTATGTGATGTTGGGGATCAAACCCAGGACTTCATGCTAAGGAAGCACTCTTCCAACTGAGATACATACCCAATCCTGGACTTAAACTTCTTAAACCTGTTTGAGTCTGAGTTAGGTTCATGCTGAATGATGGGATCAAAAAGTGCCTGCTGGGCTTAGAGTCTGGGCTTCCTTGAGAGTCCCTGCCTCCTGCCATACCATGGGACAGGTTCTCAACTGTCCTTGTTCCTGTCCACTCCCAGTGCCTGCTGATTTCTACTCCAATTGGGGTCTAGGCACAGGTCAGGGCCGTGGGGTCTGAACTCAGTTTATCAGTATTTATGCAGCAGGGTAACTTGCAAAGAGCACTGTGGAGGGCTGAGCAATGGTGGCAGGAGAGAGGCTTGGCCTGACTTTTATGCACTTTCCATCTTTTGTTAGACCCAAGCAACCCTGCCCAGGCTGGATGATAGAATTGTGGCCAAATGGTGTTGTAAGGAGATCTTAAGACAGGGATGAGGAAGGACCTCCAGAAGGCGGCATGGACCGCCGGGGAAGCCATAGTGTGGACAGGAGGAAAAGGCCTGGTGGCACAAGCCTGTAATCCCAGCTACTCAAGATCAGCCTGGGGAACTTCATGAGATCGTGTCTCAAAATCAAAAGTAAAGTGATGGGCTGTTGAGATGGCTCATGGGTAAAGGCACTTGCTGCCAAGCCTGATGACCTGAGTTGGATGCCCAGGACCCACATGGTAGAAGGAGAGAATTGATTCCCGCAAGTTGTTCTCTGACCTCCACACACATATTGTAGTGTATTCACACGCACACAAGTGCATGCATGCATACACACAAAAAATAAAGGTAATATAATTTTAAAAAGATGGCTGAGAATGTAGCTCAGTAATAGAGTGCTTGCTTTAGTCTGAGGCCCTGGGTTCAATACATAAAAAAGGAGGAAAGGGCAGAGAGGGGGCCTGCTTAGGAGGAAACAAGGTAAGGCCTGTGATCTGGTCTTTGCCCTGGGAGGGGTGGGGACAGCTGGTCCCCCGGGATGGGCTCAGGGCTCTGGTGGTGGGTCCAGGTGGAAATATACTACTGGGACCTTGGGAGATACCAAGTGGTATCATCTTGATACCGTGAACTCAGATCTCCTCTCTGTAAGATGAGGTCCACCAGGCTTTGTTAATGAGACAGACTTGAGGGACCAGGGATCTCTGGGAAGCTGGGAGCCAGCAACTAAATGTAAATGGAAGGGTAGACTGGGGAGAACACCTACACCAGCACCCTCTTTGAGTACCTTCATCCTCACTGTGGGCAGAAACAATTGCCCCTGGTGTCATACAGAGAGACTAGGGGTTGCAGGAGGCAAAGCTCTGGGGGCAGCAGAATTAGAACACATCTCTCATGCTTCCGCCTCATCCCAGAAGCAGGTGATGAGGCCCAGGAATGATGCCCTCCACCTTGCTCCCCTGATGACCTCCCTGTGATGGGGTCCTGACCCACCCCTGGAGGGCTGGATATTACATGGGATATCAGGAAGAATCCCAGTCCAAAAGCCTGGCCACACCCTCTGTCCCGTGCATTGATATCTGACATCCACTCCTTTGTGGCTAAATGTGCCGGGAGCCCCAAGTTCCATGCCTCAGTGGTCCTCCAACCTGTAGCTCCCTGTCCCATGAACCTCAAGTAGAAAGAGATTTGCCAGGGCTGGGGCTGGGGCTGGGGTCATGGGTTGCCATCCCAGCACTCAAAAGGTAGAAACAGAAGGATCAGGAGTTCAAGGCCTTCCCTTAGCTACAGAGTAGCCAACCTGGGCACAGTGTGCTTGGCAAGGTTCTTCTCCCGGATGTGTTTTGCTATGAGGCCTCAGCCATGAACCTGCCATGTGAAACCTGCCTGTCAGAGATGACTCACTCCAGGACTTACCCCAGTGAGCCAGGTCTGGGTAGCCCAGAGCCTGTGGGATTGTGTCATTAACACAGGCAAGCAGGGGCCAGCCCAGGACAAACACCCAAGGGTCCTAAACAGTGAATGGGCTGAGATTTAGCCCATGGATGCGTGACCTCTGAGTTCCCGGTCTCTTTCCAGCCTGGGGGCGTGTATGGTCTGGCAGATGCACAATGCACACCTGCCTCCTCCTTTTCCTCCTCCAGTCCTTCCCAGCCCTTCACAAACAGTCCTTGAGTCTACTTCCTTCTGTGGGACTCAACTGCATAGGCCTCTGGTGACCTCACTGGACAATGAATGCTGCTCTCTGTCCGCCAAGGCAGAGGCCGTGGGTGGACGGTGATGGAGCACAGCTGTGGGCTGAGACTTCATCTCCTGGATAGGATCAGGGAGCAGTTTCGAGAAGGGTGGCCCTAGCTTCCCCATGGGCAGGTCTTCTGTCTGCTCTGATGAGGGAGGCCAATGGGAAGGCCTTGCTGGAGGCAGAGAAGCCTCCTCTTCTTGTAGACAGACTGGGACAGTCCCCTGATAGCACGGCCAGAAAGCCTGGGACCCTGTCATAAGCCCCATTTGCAGCAGGCCAGCCTCAGCGCTCCAAGCTGTAGAACAGGTGTGTTTTTGTCATGTGACAGACACAGGGGATCACAACACACACCTCCCGTCCTCCTCCACCCTTGGCTGTGCTTCTCACATCCTCCTCAAATGTTCCATGCCAACCCCGCACCAGCTGAGGGAGCATGCCCAGTGTGGTGGGACTGTCACTGCTGTTGCAGATGTCCTTCACGGTGGTATTTTGTGGTTTTGTTGGTGTTCCCTCCAGCGCTGCCTTACTGTGACAATGGCGCCTCCCCTCTATTCCTGGGGGCATGCAAGCACGGGTGGCAGCTCCTCTGGCCCCATGCAGTTCTGCCATATCAGAGCCCTTCCTTTCCTGAACTAGGTTCAGAGCTTGGTATGGCACTCTGTATTACAGCTGCAGCTGACCAAGGAGAGTAGACGGCAGGGCTGGACAGGAGGGAATTCCGGCTTGCCTCTGCTCTCAGTGCCTTGCCTCAGTTTCCCCATCCACACAACACTGTCCTCAGCAGTGAAGGGGGCATTTTGAAGGGGAACCTATGATTCTAGAGATGGCTATGTCCAGCAAGCTTGGCTCCTGCCAGAACCTGCCTCTGTTCACAGCTGCAGGACAGTGCTTGTAGTCCAGGTTGCTCTCAGTCTGTTTCCCACTTTAAAAAACAAGACTCTGGAGCTGGAGAGATGGCTCAGCAGTTGAAAGCACTGATTGCTCTTGCAGAGAACCTGGGTTTAATTCCCAGTACCCACATGGAGGTTAACAATGGTCTATAACTCCAGTTCCAGGGGAATCCAACTCTCTCTTCTAACCTCCTCAGGCATTGCATGACATGGGTGCACTTACATACATGCAGGAATACACTCATACACATAAAATATATACATATATATATATTTAAAAAAACAGGACTCTGTATTTCTGCCTTAAAGGCATACTGTGGGATTACCCCAATCACCTCACAAAGTGGCAGGCATTTGGGTAAATATGCCCCTGATACCCCACAGCTCATAACAGTGCACTGGGAACTGGCTCTGGGTCTGGAGCCCCCAGCTGAGAGTTCACATCCCTCCACAGGAGGGTGCTTTATTTCCTACTTCTGCCTGTGGGAACTTGCTCACTGGCCTGGTTTATTTTCTGCACCATTGTGGAACCTGATCCTTCTGCACCAGGTGTAACGGACAGTTTTCTGAGTGAATGAGCACATTTGGCCCTACGGCAAGCACTAGAAAGGGCAGGAGACTGAGTATTTCTGCTTGGCAGGCCTCTCTATGGGAACCCTCACCTCTGCCTTCTGAACAGAAGCTGAGAGAGAATCCAGTTGTGCCTAGGCAATTGGGTGTGGCTGGGTGCCAATAAAACTTTATTGACATACACAGGCTGTTGGACATTGTGTGCTGACACTTGCTCTGGAGGACGTGAGAAAACATTGCCTTCCACATGTAAAAAGAACTTTAAGATTTCCTCCCCAGGTGCACACAGGCCAGGGCAAATTGGAGGACACATGGCTGACCTGGCCAAAGGTATGGTTTTACATGGAGTCAGGTACTGAGCGGTATATCCAACATTGTCACACTTAAAGCATACACAGGGTGCATACTCACACACATGCACATTCACAGACATCCATTAAATAAGTGGAATTTCCCTCTTTACAGAGGGAAGAACTGAGGCTCAGAGAGGTAATACATTGTTCAACATAACACAGCATTCACTTACAGGATCAAGTCCCATCTCATAGACCTGAGTTCAACTGGTCATCTCTAGCCCTCTCTCGGTCATCTGAGTGACTGAAGGCAGGTCCTCCCATCTTACACCCACAACCAGTCAATAAGATGTGCTTTTGGGGGGGCCTGGTGATAAACCTCCACATTAATGGGCAGCATTATCATCGTCATCACTATCGATGCGCTTGCATTTATGCCTCCTGTCCCAGAACTTTATGGAGCCTTTCCAATTCATTCTCATGGGAGGTGATTTTACTATCTGCCATCAGTTGCTGTGAAAATAGAATACTTCTGCTTAATAAGAGATAAACATTAGCCAATAAACAAGAATACACACAGGAGAGACATCCTTGTCACACATAGCTAAAGCCTGCACAGAGGTGGCCAGAGGCAGGTGGCGGATGGCTCCAGAGAGCACGTCTCAGGAGTCTAGGGAGTGCCCCCCAAAGGTGGCAATGAGGCAGGAAGGAGTCAGCCAAAGCCATTTAGCAGGTGAGGTTGGGAGGGAAGGTGTACCGCAAGACTGCGTGTGGGGTGATCCTCCTGTGGAACCAGCGGGGTGGCTGCTCTGCCCTGGGATCTGGGGATGCTGGCAAAGGTTGAGGTTGTCGGCATCTATCATCCTTTACTCAGGGTGCCTTGTAGGCCAGAGGGTTGACATTTGCCACTGTGCTGATTCTCTTGCAGCTAGACTGCTGGTTAGACCAACACATTCTCAAGGTTGGGAAGGCCAAAGTGGGATGAGACAGTTCTCTGCCCCACTCCCTTTGGGGCATTTCTGGTGTCCAGCAGCTCACAGGGGCATGCTTGGCTCTGGAAAGGCAGGGACAGTTGTACACTCCACTTTTTACAAAGGTGCTAAGGATCAGAACTCAGGTCCTCAAGTTTGTGCAGACTGAACCACTACCACCCTGCCCCTCAGTCCCAAAAGAGGTTCTTGATTAGGAGTTTAAAAACAGAAAAATAAAGAGAAACAAAAATGAGTCTGACTCCATCTTAGAAGTGCGTGCCTACAGCTCTGCCAGAAAGCAGATCCAGAGCCTGAGCTCAGGGAAGTCAGCCTGAGTTGGTGCCAAGCCAGTGCTCTCCAGAGAGGTGGGTGGAAAGGATTTTTCAAGCCTCTTGGCCTCCTGGTCCCAGGAACCTCAGGAGTTTGCTGAGCCTTGGAAGATCTGTGTATTGGGCCTCACCCAGAAATCCTGGCCAGACTGCAGTAAGGTGCCTTGGAGTGTGTCCCAAATCATGACACAGCAGGGGAGGAACAGAGAGAAGCAGGACATCCCCAAGGGGTGTGGCCTTTGCCAGAGCAAGGGCAGGCATCCAGGGAGAGGAGGGACGTAGGGGAGGAAGAGGAGGAAAAGTGAGGAAGTGGGGGAGCAGGAGAGGGCATCAGTGAAGCATGCATCAGTGAACCCATGCATCAGTGAACCCATGCATCAATGAACCCATGCATCCTGTGCATTTGTGCTTTCCATGGTGGCTCCAGCCTTGGTGTGTAACTGTCTGATCAAAGCTGACCTGTAAAGCTACTGTGTGGTTTGTTCAACCTATGTCACAAGAACAGCATGCTCCCTAGACAAGAGCCACGTGGATGCCTGAATCCTGTTATGCAGAAGCCACATCCAGTGGATCCCAGCAAAGCCCAGCAGAGCCTTGACCACCCGCAGACCCAGGGCCATTTCCAGTGCACTGCTCTGCGCTGTGGGACCTGGGGTCATGTGCCACTCAGCAGGGTGCCCAGGCACCTGGCTGAACAGCAGGTTTGTGTGGTCCTATCACACACACAGCTTCTTGGGTATCTGAGAACACTGAAAAACTGCCAAGTCCCCCCAAAACTGAAGCCCTGAGGTCACTGTTACTAATCTCCCCAAATCCCTCATTTCTTTTACAACTGCAATTAAGTCTTTTTTCTCCCCTTTTCTTTCCTTGTCATCACAGAGAAGAACCAAGGAGAAAAGGTTTCAGCTCCATTAATTTTTCAGGACACCATAAATTAAAGAGCAATTGCAACGCAGTCAATTTCTGCAGGAAAATAACTCGCCGTGATTGTGCTTTGGTCTAATTACATGGAAGGCTAAGTAGCACTATTAATACCCAGGAGTGCATGCTGCCCAAGGGAAAGCTAGGAGCAGACAGGCAACCACTGGCCAGGGACACACAGGACACCAGGCAACACGGGCCAGACCTTGACAAGGAAGCCAGGCTCTGAGGACAGCTGGGCTTATCCACTACCAATCTCCATGTGGAGCTCTCTGACCTGGTTGATCTCTGTCATCAGGAATTTGTCATCTATCCATCCATTCATCTAACCAACCACCATTCATTCATTCATTCATTCATTCATTCATTTGTCACCTCCCACCCATGCATCCATCTACCATACCACCCCTACATACATTACCTATGTAATCATCTGTTTACCCATTTGGCCCCATCCCTGAACCCATTCATGCCTCCTTTTATCCATGATCTGTTCATCCTTACATCCATCCATGAATAATCTATCTACCTATCCATCCATTCACAATCTACCCATGCATCCATCCCTCCATTCATCCATCCACCCTTCCATATATCCATTCATTATCTACCCATCCAATATATATTTTCAGTCAGGCACTTGAGGTTAAAATGATGAGCTCTTGGGGCTGGAGAGATGGCTCAAGCGGTTAAGAGCCCTGGCTGCTCTTGCAGAGGACCTGTGTTCCTTCCCAATACCCCATGGTGACTAACAGTCAGTTCCAGGGGATCTGATGCCCTCTTCTGGTATCTATGGGCAAGATACATGTGGTATACTTACTTACATGCAGGCAAAACACTCATATACATAAAATAAAATAAAAATAATTTAAATGATGAGTCATCCCAAGTGTGTGTGGACTACAAAGAGAGATCAAACAGTACCAGAATCATGCAACTGCATGTTACCACTAAGGACGGTTCAAAGGACCCTGGAAGAGTGTGGGAGATGAGCCCATGCTGGCAGGGTTTCAGGGTGCAGAGGGCTAACTGACAGATCTGGGCTGGCTCTCCCATCTGTCTCTGCCCTGGGAGCTGATGAGCGGTAGTCTCCACTGGCTGCCTCTCTCTGGCCTCTCACTGGGTACAGCCAAAGGAAGTAGGTGTGGAGACTGGAGGGCAGGAGGGAGAGGCTGGAGCTCTTCTTTCTCTTCCCCTGTGTTGCCATAGTGTGGCAGGGGCTGAATAACTATCATCAGGGCCAGGCCCCTTCCTGGGACCTTTCTCATGCTTGTCGCAATGCACTGTGGGAGGTTATTTTCTCACTCCAGATGGCTCCACTAGGATGCTTAGGAACAGCGACTGCATCCTCATGTGGCTGAGAGGGCTTTAAAGAGGTGCTTGTTAAGATGTGGGGAGCCATCTGGTAGGTCTGGGGTATAGTCACCTCTGTCCTCATGAAAAAGGGAACTGTGGAGGTTTCAGACATGTGCATCTGTGAACATACACATGTGTGCCATGCTCGACCATGTGTATACTCAGTAGGCACTATGAGGTTGGGCAGAGAGACTTGACCAGGCTGACCCAGAAGATGCAGTGATGTTATAAACCAAGGTACACGGCAGTCACCAGAACTGGGAAAGGCAGAGCTGATTCTCTGCAGACTCTCCACAGATACCTGGCTTCGGCCCAGGGACACTGATTTTACACCTCTGGCCTCTAGGCCTCTGTCATTTTAAATCTCTAAGTTGGGGGCTGGAGAGCTGGTTCAGTAGCTGAGGACTCTGTTGCTCCTGCAGAGGAGCTGGGTTTGGTTCCAGCACCCACATGGCAGATAAAAAAACACCAATAATGCCAGTTCCAAGGGATCCAGCGGTCTTTTCTGACCACGGATATTGCATGCACATGGTACACTTACATATATGCAGGCAAAACACACATACACATAGGAAACATAAATAAAAAATTTAAGTCTCTAAGTCTGTGGTCAATGGCCACCATGCATATAAGAAACCAACCATGGCCCCTCCACCTGGACCCTCTCCCAGCCCAAGGCAGAGGAGGAGAGGCAGAGGACTGGGACCCAGAATCATCTGGGCAGGAGGACTGCCCCCTATCTTACAGGCCTCTGTATGCCAGGGCCCCCCATGGCCACCTCCACTTACGGAAACTTACGGCCACCATATTGTGAGACTCCCCAGACTGACACATGGCTACATGTGGGTGTCAAGGACTTTGAGGTTCAAGCCTCTTAACCTCAGCAAGGCTCCGCTTACACCACGCTGGGGTTCTGAGTCCTTTCCCAATGGGAAAGGTGGTTTCAGTCCTGATGTCCGTCTGACTGGGTGGAGTGGTCCCACATTCTCTTACCTTGCTGTCCTCGGTGTAGGCCAGGACCTTGTCCTCCTCCTTGGGGTGGAAGAGGAGAGTCTCCACGAGGAAGGGGACAGGGTGTTTCTGGAAGGTGGCCCCCTCATCCATGCTGAGGAAGAGGCTCTGCTCCCGGTCGCCAAGCGAAGAGCTCACAAGGATGATCTGAAACACAGAGTATGAGACTGGAGCTGGGGTCACTGCTGGGGGTTGTGCCCCTCACTGTTGGCCCTCATCACTCAAGGTCTCTACCGTAAAGGAGAGCCGGCTCTGAAGCTGAGACAGGTGTGCACATCACCTATCACACCTGAACAAGGACTTCAGGGACCACCAATATCTTCGAGGAGACCAAACAGCACAGGAAGCGTGTGGGAAGCTGGAGATGGGAGTGGAGATGTCTGCCGGCAGGAGGGGGTGCTGACCCAGGGGGTGAGGACCTAGAGCTCTGAGGCAGGATGTTGGGCTGATGGGGGGTATACCACAAGATCAAGTTCTAGAAGATAAAGAGGCACCATAGCCACCTGATCAAGTCTCCTGAAAAGGTGTGCCCACCTCTTAGCCCTACACCTGAGAGAGTGACTGGAGTCCACGTCCTGCTCAGAACACTTCATATTGTATAAAACAGTGATTTTTAGGGCTGTGCCTGAAAAATCTCCATTTCTACAAGCAGCACTTGTCTCCATTTTGAGTACAAACAGAGTCAGGAGGACCGTCCCTTGGTGGGCATGTAAACAGGACCATCTGTCCAGCACCACCCACGAGGCACAGACTGATCAATGACCTATTCCTAAAATTGGAGAAAGGAGCCACACTATAAATTTATCAGAGTGATCTGGGACCATCTGGGCATATTAAAATCATATCGGGAAAACCAGGCCCAAGAGCTGATCAGACACACCAGGCTGAGGAGATGGCACAGCGCCCTCACCTGGACACCATAAAGTGGGCACCTAACGCTGATAGTGACCCGACACCCAAGATGTACAAATGAAGCTGAGAACGCGACTGTCCCAGGGGCTTTGGTTCAGCAGGGTCCCCGCCGTTGGCACGGCCTACTTGGATTGCCGTCCATCTGTCCTTCTGCCTGTTCATCTGTCTGAACCTGTCCTCCATGTCTAGTCGTCTGCCTGCTGGTCCTTCTCGGTCTGGTCATGCCCTTCGTTTCTATAGCCTCCACGGTTCCACAACTCAGTCCTGCAACTTGGCTTGACTGTGAGGCTCAACTCAACTCTGACCCCGTGCTTTAACTCGGCAGCAGTGCCCCCAGCGGGCTAAGTTATCATGTTCCCACAGTGACTCTCCTTCCACCTCATCAGACCCAGCTGGCCTCAAGCCGGGCCTTTTATAAACTCCCTGCAATAAACTCCTGGGGGTCCCATGTAGCTCTGAGATGAGCTCCATGAATGGGGTGTGGACGGCTCCCCCCGCCCCGTGACTTGCCTCATCGCTTCCCTTCAGCTCTTCTGCAGCCTCTGCAATCCTTTGTATCTATTCTGTAACCTACATGGGTACATACATACATACATACATACATACATACATTCATTCATGGGTATGTTTACTGTGTGATGTGTAATATGTGGTCTCAGAGTTAATATTAGTAGTTAAGAATAAAAGAATCAGAATTGGGGTTAGAGAGAAGGCTCAGTGGCTGAGAGCGCTCGGTCTTCCTGCAGAGTTCCTCATACCTGGTTCCCAGCACCCACATAGCAGCTCACGGCCAACTGTAACTCCAGTGCCAGGATAGCTGATGCCCTCTTTGCTTCTTGGACACCAGGCACACATGTCGTGAACATATATACACACTCGTACACATAAAATAAAAATAAATAAATCTAAAAAGGACAAAAGAAGCCGTGTTTGCCTTGGCCGGCGACCAAAGGAACTGGGGCTACTTGGCAAATTGCAGCCAACAAAATTGAAATAGCTTGTGAATTTGTTATTCAATAAATTCAGACAATGTGGAAAGATGTGCGTCTGTCTATGCTTCTGTCACAACAGTGACCTTACTCAGAAACACGGTTTTTGGTGATGCGGTGAGGGACCTTAGGATACGTCCACAAGAAGAGGGCACAGGGACACGGAAAGATGGTGACATGGGGTGCTGGCCACACAGTGGTGGAAGAGGCAGCGAGCAACAGCCTTTAGAACCCCAAGGAGTGGATTTCAGCAATTCCCTTCCTTGATGTCCAGCCTCTGCCCTAAGAAAACACCATGCACTGGCTCTGCTGGGGACAAGCCTCCAAGAGGCTCCGAGGAGTGGGTCATCACTAGGGAGGCTCTGGTGGCTTAGCTAGGTGGGGACTGCCACATTCCTCCCTGCCATGTACACACTATGCCTATCTGTGGAGCATCCAAGGGGACAGGAGGCCCACAGGCTGGAGTAGCACCCTGGGGGGTCCCATGTAGCTCTGAAATGAGCTCCACAAATGGGGTGGTGGATGCCCCCTCCTCGCCCCCGTGCCTTGCCTTGTGGCTTCCTGGGGGAAGCCCCCACAGCACCAGTTTTGTGGTGCCAGGCACCCTGAGGGAACCCACTGTCCTGCTGTGAGGCCTTGCTGTGCCCAGGAGGCCGCCCGACTCACCATTTTCTCAGCTTCCTGTTTGTGCTTTGGAGAGTCTCCGAGAGTCTTCCCTCCACCTCATAGATCAATCAAGAAAGGTGGCCAAGATGCTTCTGCTACACCATAGGTTAACAGGCAAGTTTCAGAGGTGGGAAGGGGATTTGGAAAGCCCTGCCCTCATGAGAACCTTAGTCAACAGGCCTGGGTCAGCTGGGAAGGTGACCCCCCACCACCTAGGCATGGAGTTCCATAGCCATTTGCACAGGCAGGAATAACGGGGATGACTGCCCCCACCCCACTGAACTCTGGCCTCTAACCTTCAGCCCCAGCCCACTGTCCATTCCCTACAGGGAAGCTGGGACATGGTCAGTCATTGGTACAGCCCTGAGAGGCACTCCCAGCACCTGACAGTCCCCAGAGGCAACCCATCCTCACAGGCAGTGCCTCGGGCTCTTCTGGTTTCCTTCTGGCTTCCCTGCATCCCTTTAGCGCCATGGTCCCAGGAGTGGTCCATACTGACATGTAGCCACTTTGGTGTTCCGCTGGCCAACTCCTTCTCATGTGACATGTACATGAGTTCATGTCCTTGGGTAAACCTCTGTCCCTCTGGGCCAGACTGTTCCCTGCCATGGTATCATGGGCATAGCTATGTTATCTTCATAGAACTCTAAAAGGGGGGCTGGAGAGATGGCTCAGCAGTTGAGAGCACTGGCTGCTCCTCCAGAGGCTCTGGGTTCAATTCCCAACACCCACATGGCAGTTAGTAACCATCTCTAACTAGTTCCAGGGGATCTGACACCATCTTCTGACTTCTGCAGGCACTGCACGGCATAGGTACAAGGACTCATACACATAAAATAAAAATAATATATAATTTTTTAAAAGAACTCTGAAAGGGAAATTTCCTCATGCTAGTATCTCTGTTGCTAGGTGTGGAAACTGAGGCACAGAGAGGGCAAACAGAATATCAGGTTCACATGGCTCATCAGGAAGGAGCCAAGGTCAGGGTCTGAGCAGCTTGCATGTTCTGCAGGGCATTATAGCCACAGGGGCACTCTGCCGGGCCTGGACCTGGGCAGTGCCAGCTGGGAACCAGCCCAGCTAAGCGCACACGGCTTTCCGGAGGCCTCAGGGCACTGAGACCAACCTCTGTGTGGCCACTGCTACCATGGCCTTTGGGAGCACAAGCTTATCTCAAAAAGACAATTAAGCACCTACTCGGATCAATGGGGATGCACAGAGCGCTCCTCTCTAAGTGGGCAGACGATGATCTGATGGTGCTTTCTTTCCAAGGAAACTTAATGAACATCCCAGGAACATTAGTCTGTTCCAGCACAAAGCCCCCTCTTTCTCCCCGGCAAGGAGGCCTAAGGGAGACTTCCCACCAGAGGACAAAGATGTGGCCTGTGAGATGTACCTGTGGGTGCTGTGGGACAGGAATAATTCAGGGACGGGTCTGGTGGGTTAGCAAGAGCTGGATTGTGGAGTGGTGCCAAGAAAGGATAAAGGGTACAGGATTCCGGCTAGGGAAACTTACTCTGCATGTTACAGTGGCCGAGTTATAAGAAGTATGTGACTCTGCAATGGTGTTTGAAGTGCCAGTTAGCAGGAATGGGTGACAGGAGAGACACCTGAATGAGACAGGGCAAAGGCAGCACAGAGGTTGGCTTTGAACAGTGAATTAGGAGGAGCTGGTTTTATTGAATAAACTTCTTATTGGGTGTGGTTCCTGAAGGCAGATGTGCCAGTTTTCACGATGAGGGCACTGCGTAGGCAGGCCCATTAGCATTGTTCAATAGTCACATCAGGCTCAAATGTCACTGGATTCCCTATTTTTGTCTGAGGACCTCATGGCAGACACCATGTGACTAATCATGGCATCTCCTTGGCTCCTCTTGCTGGGGAGAGTTCTCAGGCTTCCCTTTCTTTGATGATGTAGTGGAGAGGAAGGCTGGCCTGGATGTGGTTAACCCGCAGGGGTCCCTCCAGAGGGGTGCAACTGGGCTGGTGTGTTTCCCATGGTTAGCCTATGGTGTTTGTAAGAAGATCATAGAGGAAGGTACTGTCATCAGGACATGGCCCTGGTGACGGTGCCTGGGCTAGCGGGTGACGTTTATTGGGGACATCCACTGTGGCGCTTGTTCCTTTGTCTTTTCCCGCACAGTACTCTTAGGGGTGGGGGAGCATCCTGCCTTCCGAGGGTGCAGCAGATGTAGTTACTGGAATTCAGCAGCAGAACTGGTCTCTTCTCTCCTGCTATTTACTTAATCATTTATATCACTGGAGGCTCATGAATATTTATTTTATACTTTGCATTATAATTCACACACTGTTTTGCTTAAAGCATTTGACTGTAGCTCTCAGGAACTTTCAGTTTGTCCTCAGGTCCCTTTGGTATACCCGTTATCCTTCCCTAATGGGTCTACCCTGCGTGTGGAGCCCTGGCCAAGAATGCAGAATGACACAAACCATGAGACATTGTGTGCCTGGCTCACCCAGCACCCATCCAATAACTGGTGCTCTGCCCCAGGCCCTGGACACACCCTGGCTCAGCCAGGCCTCCGCCCAGGACCCATATGCCCCTCCTTAAGGCACTTTTCCCATGATGTGTGTTCAGGGCGTTCTGACCTTGAAGCTGCTTGCTTCATGCCCCTGGGTTGGCCTGCATGCTCCGAGCAACTCCTGATGTGTACCTCTAGAGCCTGGTACAGGCACGGCTGGGGCTGGCCGTCAGTCCATGCTGGGTGGACAGAGGTTCACACATATGAGGCTGAGGGGACAGATGGCTCCACCACCACCTGGACTCTTACGGGATTCTGAGTTTGTTTTTCTTGTGGGAGAACATCCTCATTAATATTCAAATAGCCTAGAGGGCAACAGCCAGAAAAAGTCCTATTCACTCCTTCCTCCTCACGGCTCCAGGCAGCAAGCATCAGTGAGGGCTCCCTCATTCATCCCTCCATCTTCTATGGCTACAGAACCAGGGGCTCCACACAGAGACTGGCACCTGCCAGGGCTTCGAAGAAACCGAGAAGGAAAATCGTCTCCAGATCTCGGGCAGGGATAAGAGTAATCAGGAGGGCTTCTGGGAGAGGAGCACACAGGGGCGCCTTGAATGGGTGGGTGGACGTTTGACTGGCAAACTAGCTGGGAGTGCTTGAGGCAGCAGGAAATGAAACAAACAGCATTCGTGGCCCACCTCACCTCCCCATCCCAGGCTCCTGGATCGGCCACACCAACCAGTGTCTTTGCAGTAGGCTGAGACAGGTTGCACCCTGCCTAGCTGGGGGTTGTGCTGCTCCCTGCATGACTGTCCAGCAGGTCCGAGATGTCCCAACTCTTCTGCTACTAAGACACCAATCTTTAATTTCCATTGTGACACAGGACCACATGTGATTAAAATAGATCCTCCAAATGTTCTGAGCACAAACTTCCAGGCAACGCCAGCAAACCTGGAAGGCTGTCCGTGGCTCCAGCATAAGTCAACCTGTGGATGGAGGCAGGGCCTCTCCCCAGCCCCTCTGACTTAGCTAACAGCTTCCTGTCTACAGAGGCTCTCTCCAGACCAGACACCTCCTCCTGCAGAAGGCCCTCCCTGGTACAGAGTCGATGCCACTTCCTGGCCCTTGCCCAGCATCTCCTGCACCATGTGCTCTCCCTGGGCTGTGTTACATCCATATCCCAGTCCCAGCAACCAACCTGGCACTGAGTAGAGGCTATGACTTCAATACTAAGACCGCTGAACATGGGCCACCACACCCTTAGGAGGGCCCAGGGCTCTGCCAGGATGACTCCGAGGAAGAAATGCTGGCCAGGGGCCTGGGCCAGTCTCACCGGGGGCTATTTTCAGCTTTAGAATCAGGAGAGCACGGCAGGAAAGATGGGAAGAGAAAGTACTGACAAGGAGAGGGTTACTGGAGCAAAAAACAAATCAATTAGCATCGTGCCAGGCGGAGGCGGGCAGATTGCTCTTCCAAATTGGGAGGCAGACTATTTCCAATGGTGTATTTTTACTGCTTACTATTCTGGGGGAGACATATGGTACCTGTGCTAGGTTCTGGGGCCCTGAGAGTCTGGGCTTCCTGAAATCGGAGGTGACGTGTTCAAGCATGCTGCAGAAATATCTGACATATTCATTTGACTAACGGCCGGCTGGGCAGTTCGAAGCCTGAGACCCGGAAGAGGCTTGGTGAGCGCTGCAAAGCCCAGCACAGGGTCGGGGTACATAGAAGACAGGAAGTCCTTTGTGTACAGAACACTCACAGCACTTCTGCTGGGGAGCTGCGACTACCCACATTTCTCAGAGGGCAAGTTAAGGCCAGAGAGACTGGAGGTCTGGTGTGAGAGCCCATTGCCAGCCCGACTGGCACCCAGGCTTAGCGCTTCCTGCTCCTTCGCATCGGCTGAACACCACCAAGGTGAAAGGCAGCTAGCAAATACCAAGGGACCTTGATGCCACAGACTTGGCAGGTTCTAGAAAGACCTCCCTCTCCCCATCCCACAAAGACCAGAAGTAGCTTCCTGAAGTCTGCGTGTCCACCAGAGCCTTGGGATGAATTTCTGAAGTGGGATGAAGTGGGAAAGGGAGGCTGGGATGGGGAGGGCCTCCCTGAGCCTTCGCCATCTTGTCCCAGGGGTTCCTTTAAGATCACTCTGTCAGAACTTAATGGTGAGACTCTATTGCTGAAGTCACAACATATGTGAACGAACAAGGAGAAATCAAGTTGGTATTGACCTCAGAACTTCATCTCTAATGGCTAGCTTTCACTGTGCTGGAAGGTGCCACTCATGGAACGGAAGAGAGAAGTGATCACCAACTTTACCCAGCTGTGAAACCTGAGAGGCCCAATAATGACTGGTCTGGCAATATATGCCCACTGGTACAACAGAGGCATGAACTCACGGAGTACCCAACTCCTTTCTGATTTGAGTTAAGGCCTGCTTCACAAGATGGAGCCCATTCCTGGCACTGTTCTCAAGGTCAAGGCTAGACAGGTCATAGGCCATGGGGAGAGCCTACTACTGTTATTTTGCTAAATGGACACAGTATTAAACTGACTCCTAATGACTTCTTGTTACACCCACAGGTTAGTGCATCTCTTAGCACTCACCAGAGAAGCTGCTTCTTGCAGCAGATGGTGACGAACACAGAGCCCCACACCTGGGCAACACGCAGAGAATAAGAGACCGCAAAGTGCTCAGCCCTAAATGGGACGTGACATCGTATCCTCTCCTCCCAAGGCTCAGGGATCACTGCAGAAGGGGCTGGAAAAACCCAGAGGTGGTGGCCGAGTGTAAGAAAGCTGCTTTTTCAGGACACAGCGAGGGCAGCTGCACATGTGAACCCACAGCACTTGTGACAGCATTCACAAGGCTTTCACAGGCCCAAGCCAGACAAAAACAGCAAGGGTAGGGCCTGTGGGCAAGAAACCCAGCCTAGGGGAGGAACTACTGGTAATTGATAGCTGCTGGGAGAGGGAGAGCCAGTTTTCTTTAAGGGTGTGATGCTAGATAAGTTGACCAGGCTCCAGGGGATAGACCCACACACGAGAGAATTTGGGGATCACAAATTAGATTTAATAGGCCTTAAAAATAATAGAAGACATGATTTTAGGGCATGGTAAAGCGGGGGCTGAGATGAGGGATGGGGTCTGAATAGGATCAAAATGTATTGTCTGAAATTCTCAAAGAATCAGTAAAATGTGTTTTTTAAAGTTTGTCAGTGAGCACAGACTTTCTGAGCCCTTACTGCAGCCGGCCCCTCTTCCACAGAACCTCTGTCTCCACGGCCCATACTCAAAACAAGGGCCTCAAGGATCTGGAGCACAGGCCAGGGGTGCCCAGGCTGCCCTGCAGAGAGGCAGCAACAGAATGCTCCTATGGAAAGGTCAACGCAGCCATACATGTAGGGTTTGGCAAAGCTCCTGGCAGAGGCACAGCACGTTGAACTGGACCCCTGTCCCCTTGGCAAGATCAGAAGTCCTGCCTGCTTGGGGCCTACATACCCTGGCCTCCAGATTGAGCCAGGTCTCCTGCCTGTCTTCTGTGTCCCATGGGACAGCTGTTTGGACATTAGTCTGACACCCTTGTGGTGCATCCTGCAGGGATTTTATGTGGTTCCCTTACCTACCAGATGCTGTCCTATCACTTCCCCTTCCTGCTCTGAGGCTTCTAGTCCATCTCTTCTAAGGAAGTAACACTCTTCAAATCACAACTGCAAAATGCAGAATTTAAACGGAAAAGATTCTTTCCACCAGAATCCTGTCTGGCAGCCTCACAGGTCTTCGCCCCACATCGTATAAGACTGTGTGTGTGTGTGTGTGTGTGTGTGTATGTGTGTGTGAGAGAGAGAGAATGTGTGAGAGAGATAGTGTGTGAAAGAGAGACAAAATAAATGTGTATATGAGAAAGTGTGGTGTGTGTGTAACAGAGAGAAGGGGGAGAAAGAGTGAGAGAGAGAGAGAGGAGAGAGAGAGAGAGAACGTGTATGTCTGGCCTTTACCAAGTCCCAGGCCTCAAGACTGTTGTCCCCTGTATACTGAACCCTTTACCCCCTATTTGTGGGACTTTAGGAAGCTGGGTTTTCATGGCAGGAGAGGCAGACAGTGGGGGCAAACAGTGGTGCCTGCCCCAGATCTGAAATTAGAACCTGCCTAAGTCAGGAGCAAGAAAATTCTCCCACCAGCACCTTCCCTTGTCCCCTAAGACACATGGATAGGGTTTGGCACACTCATGTGGGCTCTCTGGAATGGCAGGAGCAGTCATCTGTTTGGTCAATCTCAGGACACAGCTTGCCCGAGATATGGCCTTAGGTATCCCAGAGACTGGGAGGAGCCAGGTGAGTTAAACAAGACCACGGGCAGAGGAGGCACGCTGAGGAGTTGGCCGTGAAATCAGGGAGGGACTTGGGTGAGGAATAAATGAAATGTGGTGCACAGAATGCTCTGACCTGCTGAAGAGGGCAGATGGGGAGAGTAATGTCATCCACAGATATGGGGACATGGGTTGGGGGCAGCTGGTTTGGTGAAGATCAGCCTGAGCCACTAAGGTTCCTGAGATTCACCCAGTGGAGGGAGAGGCCTTTGGAATGATGCTGGCAGAAGCTGGCCTGGAGGCCACCCCCATCCCCATCACCACCCTGGCATACAGGGTTGAACAGCCTTCACATGAGCACTGACAGGTTCAAGAGCAGAGTCCCTGTCCTCGCCCCGATTCTTTGGGCAGGCCTAGGACCTTACCAGCGTCTCCAGCATCCTTCTGCAGCCCACCATGGAATAAGCAGGCAGCTCAGAAAATGGGCAGCAGTTTCCAAATTTCTTGCTCTTTAGCCTGTGAGAGTCACTCCAGCCCATGACCTTTACCCCTCCCCAAGTCCTTCAGCCCAGCCTCTGAGCTTCCCTACAGCCCTCTTATTGACCATGGAGGGAAACCTCTGGGTCCCTGTGTTGAACCCATTCCTGATGACTGCTGTGGTTTCTGAGGACTGATGATGGATGGATCTAGAACTATACTATACTACTAGCCAAAAGCAAGGGTCTGATCCATTTGCTCCCTACTGGCTTGCTAAGCAACATACACTTCATCAAGGCCATTTCCTGCACGGACCCCTGTCTCTGGCTCTTCCACAGGACAGAGTTTCTGATTCCTCATCCTTAACCTGAAAGATCCAGGACTTAGCTGCCTCAGGAGTGGCTCCCCCAGCAGTGTGAGTGCGCTGTGCCGTTCCCCGTACGAAAGCAACAGAATGGGAATATCCACTGGGGAAGGGTGCAGATGACAGCTGTTCACGGCATGGGTCCCAGGAGAGGTGCGCTCCCGTGATGCCAAATACATGCAAAGGCGTAAAAGGCCCTCGGGGCTGCAGCCTGTGAACCCACACACCTTGTAGAGCCTCATCAGGAGGGCCAGCACAATGAGAGGGTTCAGGGGCAGAAGTGCTTGGTGTGCAAAGCTGAGAACCTGTGTTCAATTCCCAGGACCCATGGTGGAAGGAGAGAACCGACTCCTGAAAGTTGTCCTCTGGGGGTACACATGTGCCCCCCCAACAAATAAAGACAAAAAAAGAAATTCATCAGGAGCTAGTAGACCAAGGCTGTACTGCCTGTCCATTCAGGAGCAGGGACACACCGGTTCTCAGTTGGGCACCTCTGCTGTCATCGTCAATTGAGGGACTACTGTCTTAGTTTGTCTCTCCATTGCTGTGACAAAACACTCTGACCAATACCAACCTGGAGAGGAAAGGGTTTATTTGTCTTACAGCTCCCAGGTCACAGTTCATCAGGGAGCCCAAGGTAGGAACTCAGGGCAGGAACCTAAGGGCAGGAGCTGGAGCACAGGCCATGGAGGAACACTGCTTACTGGCTTGTTACCCTGGCCCCTGCTCAGCCTGCTTTCTTATCCAACACAGGCCCACCTGCCCAGGGGTGAAACCACCCAGAGTGGGCTGGGCCCTCCCACATCACTCATCAAGAAGATGCCCCTCAGATATGGCCACAGGCCAGTCCAATAGAGGCAATTCCCCAATTGAGGCTCCCTCAACCCAGGTGTGTCAAGTTGACACTAAAGCTATCCAGTACAACTGACCCCTTGTCAACTTGACACACAAATATCACTATTAAACCATAAACTTTCCAGTTTTTGTCTCTAAGACATGATGTTAATATCACAACATAAGAGAGTACAACCTTAAAAACCCCACAGTCCTTAAAAAATCCAAACACTTAAAAGTCCATAGTCTCTTAACTGTGGGTGGGCTTCTATAAAATCCAAAACAAGTACTGTCTTATTTCAAAGGGAAGAATCGGGCACACCTAAGCAAAACTTAAGTCCAGGAAAGTAGCTCAAGGCTGGACATCTGGGATTCACTCACGATCTTCTGGCTCCAAAGGGTACTGGCAGCTCCGCTGCTCTGACTCTGCCGTCCACAGCACACAGCTCGTCTGGCAGACCCAGGCCAGCTCCATTCCACACCTACTGTGGTCCTTGGTGGTTGCCCACAGTCCTGGCCTCTCCAAAAAGCTAGGGTCTCCACTGAAACTGAGGCTACACCTTCACCAATGGCCTCTTCTTGCCTCTCCGGGTGCAAAGCCTCAGATTCTCTCCATGACCCCTTCAATCCTGGGGTCTTCACTGCAACTGAAGCTGCACTTTCACCTATGGCCTTTCCTGGCCTCTCAGAGTGCCAAGCCTCAGCTGCTCTCTGTGACCCCCTTCACACCTTCAACACCAGAACCATGCAGGAGACTCTTATACATTACCAAGTCCTGCTTCCAGCTTGAGATAGAGGCTCAGGTCCCCTCTGTGTGCTGACCCTGAGGAAATACCTCCCAGAAGACTCCACCACAGTGATGCTGGTCTCTTGTTACTTACAGCTGATTTTTCAGCCCCAGTTAACCAGCATCAGTTGTCCCAGTAAAGCAAAGGTTTTGCTTCAGGTTCTGGTCTCTTCTTAATCACAGCTGATTCTTCAACCCCAGCCAACCAGAATCCATAGTTTCTCAATCCAAAATCTCACAGGAACAGCCCTGATAGTCTCCGCTTCCCTTTGAAGCTTCACAAGGCAGGCCTCCATCGTCTACAACTCTTTCAGCATAACTGTTCTGAGCTCCACAGCAACAAACTCTGAGCACGCAATGGCTTTTCCAGCCCAAAGTTCCAAAGACTTCCACAGTCCTCCCCAAAACACCAAGGTCAGGTCTGTCACAGCAATATCCCACTCTCTGGTACCAATTTCTGTCTTAGTTTGTTTCTCCATTGCTGTGACAAAACACTCTAACCAATACCAACCTGGGGAGGAAAGGGTTTATTTGTCTTACATATCCTGGGTCACAGTTCATCTGGGAGCCCAAGGTAGGAACTCAGGGCAGGAACCTGGAAGCAGGAGCTGGAGCACAGGCCGTGGAGGAACACTGCTCACTGGCTTTTTCCCCTGGCCCCTGCTCAGCCTGCTTTCTTATCCAACACAGGCCCACCTGCCCCGGGGTGGTATCACCCCCCGTGGGCTGGGCCCTCCCACATCACTCATCAAGAAGATGCCCCTCAGATATGGCCACAGGCCAGTCCAATAGAGGCAATTCCCCAATTGAGGCTCCCTCAACCCAGGTGTGTCAAGTTGACACTAAAGCATCCAGCACACCTTTTGAGCTTGTGAAGGAAGGAGGTGGGAAAACTAGGCCCACAGGCCATGATTGATGGGATGCAGGGGTGGGAGGTCTGCCAGACACACGGTGTCTAGTCACTGGCTGTAGCCGATGCCAGCTTGAGTGATGGATCAGTGACACAGTACCAGGGTTACATAGAATGTTGGTATCACCATGGTAAACAGGATACTATGAACCCATCAACTGTGGCTTCACATCAGACCCATGAACAGTAGGAAAACCAACTAAAGATTATGGGAACATCAGCTGGTGACGTTGCAAGACAGGCAGGTCAAGTAGATAGATCCATGTATGTGGGCATATGCATACATACACACAGACATGCATCCACATGACCGCACATATGTTGTGCACAAAGATGTGAATCTATGTATGTGCATTAGAGAACAAGAATGCATATAGGCCAGATGGCTCATAGCCCTGTCTTTCTCTGAGTGATGGGCTCTCTCCTGAGTTTAGACTGTAATGCTCTGTCCATCATGAGAGGTATTCCATATATGTGTGCACAGTGAATGAACACATTTTGCCATATGTTAAATGAACATGTTGAATTTGTAATCAGAAAAACCTAATATAAGCAAGAACAATGTTTAAAACTTGAGGTTTATTCCTAGATAGCCTATGAACAGTTGGTTATTATTTTTTAAATATTTTATTTATTATTTTACCTGTATTGCTTGCATGTGTATATGTGCACCCGCATCATGCAATGCCCATGGAGGTCAGAAGAGGGCATGAGATTCCCTGGAACTGGAGTTATGGGCAATTGTTACCTGCCTTGTGGGTTCTGGGACTCGAACCCAGGTCCTCTGCAAGAGCAGTCAGTGCTCTTAACTGCTGAGCCATCTCACCAGCCCCTGACAGTTGGTTATTAATACTTTAACCAATCTGTCTTTCCCTCCTTGCTTCCTTCTCTCTCCAGAAATTGTATCTGAGAGAATGTTAGAGTCCGGGTATACCAAGGTCTGTTGTGTACGTCTAACTCTATGCACACTTTAGGCACCTGCTGTAACCATCCCTGTCACCTATCTCCTGCTTCCTGCCCCGGCACCAGTGACTGCTATGATCTCTCTGCCTACACTTCACTCCTTGCAGTGGGTATGGGAGGTGCAATGGGTATAGAAACACAAGTCTTGGTCCGATTTTCACAGCAGCTTGGGGGGAAGCTGTCCCTTGTCTTTCATCTAACCTGAGGAGCTGGAGGCTGGATGGGGAAATGACTTGCCCAGACTGTATCACTATGTGCCCTGGTATAGACACAAGGCCAGCTCCACACGAAGTGCAGCTGTTCTGGTTTGCATGACTTGTACTGACAGCACCCAGTGTGATTTAGAGAAACAGCCACCCAAACACAAACACGGAATTGTCAGCAAAGCGCTGGTTCAGTTTTAATTACTGGACTGACAATTGCTGAAATGCCAAGAAGAGTCCCTGGCCACACTTGTAAATTGAAAGGAGAGGCACGCCTTTCTCTTGGCTAGAGGCTGACTTAAAACCTGGTGCCTGATCGATACTCATTGAAGAAAGCAGACATATTTCAGGAGATATAAAAATAACTCATCACCCATGTTCTATGGCCTTGATTTGTGGGTAATCTTGTCGATAACATTATGACACTTGAGGCCGGCCACTGTTGAGACCTCATTCTCTGAGGGGCTGTACACAGAAGCCCTGAGGGAAATGTGGTTTAATTGCACTTGTTTGCCTGTCTGAAGGCATTCTGCAGACAATGCTAAGAAGCCGGCTTGCCTGGGTAGAGTGTGGAGGCCAGTGAATTCTCAGGAGTGTCTGTGTTTTGCAAGATTGTCTTCTATCAGGACAGTTGTGTTAACTGTGTAAGATTAGATCAGTGAACAGTTTATTCATTTATCTGCCCTAATCAGACAGCAGAAGGCCGAGGGGCGCATCGCTGCACGTTTGTGGCTCGGTTCTGTAACGCCGGTTGCGCCTGGGTAATGATGGCACTGTGGGAATGACTGGGGTCCCAGAGATTTTCTCTTCAACGTGTGCAACCAGAGGCCAGAACGTTACTGTCACCTCCGGTCCAGGTGGTTCAAGCACTGCCTCAGCTCCAGCTAGAAGTGTTCAGGCCACTGTCCCTGGAGGTGTGAGATGGAGACCTTGGAGTGAGTCTGTGTGGACACAGATGTCACAGCCACGTCCACCACTGTTGATAGTCTGGAGCAAGAGCTGAACAGCCATCACTGCCATTTCCTGTTTGGCTCTTACCACAGCTTCCTGTTAGAACCTCATAATAGCTTCCTGTTTGGCAGAGGAAGGGCCTTACATGAAGAAGCCCCAGTTGGCTAGAGAGATGGCTCAGTGGTTAAGAGCATGGGCTACTCTTGTAAAGGACCCAAGTTCAGTTTCCAGCACCCACATGGCAGCTAACAACCATCCTTAACTCCAGTCCAGGGGATCCAATGCCCTCTTCTGACCTCTGCAGGCACTGCACAATACGGGTGCCTTACATACGTGCAGACAATACACTCATACACATAAAATTAAAAAACAATGACAGTAAATAAAATATTCTGTTTAAAAAGGAATTTCTAGTCACTGGTCATAGCCAAGGCCATCTTGAGTGATGTAGTAGCAACACACTGATTACCCAGTGTAGACAACATAGGTGACAAGATGACCACTACCACATTTTTCACTCACTGCATGCCAGGACTAGCCAGAATGCTTTCTGCACATTTTAAATGGCCCTCTGCAGAAGCAGGCTGCCCCTGCAGGCATTCAGATAAGTGTCCCTGAGGCCCAGGTGATAAGGGCCTTGTCCCCAGCCTGTGGCATTACTGGAGGAGATGGGAACTGAGGAGAGGAGGTGTAATGAGAGGAAGGTCACTGGGGTATTCTCTTGAAGGGCTGTGACCCCGCCCCATCCTTTGCCTGTTCTCTCTTGGCTTCCTGGCCACATCAGGAGCAATAGGCCACCTCTACCACATGCTCTCACCATGGTGTTTTGAACAGGCACAGTCTTACACCAGCACCTCTGCAACTGTGAGCCACAACAAATCTTCTCTCCTTAAAAATGAAAGGTCTCAAGTATCCTGTCACAGCTATGCAAAGCGGACAGGTCCCAGACAAGGCAGTTCCCACCCTAGCCACGCACACCTGGTGATGAGGAGCTAGGATATAACAAAAGCAGTGGCTCTGATGCCCACCCTGTGGAGACAGGGAGGGAGGTGCCCTCCAGCCCTTTGCCCCTTCTGAGTCAGCCTTTGGGGTGCTAGTGTCTCTCTTCTCCACTGATAGTGACACTGGGGTAGTGGTGTCTGTAGAAAGGGCTGGACCTCTAGTGCCATCTTCTAGCTGGACTGGGGAGGAGCAGCAGCCTGAGTCCTTGACTGACAAACAGAGAGGCAATGAAACAAGTCACTGTGAACTGGAAGGACTCACCTGCTAAGGACGAGGGGAGTTGGGAGACCTAGAGAGATGGGCCAGGGGAACCATCTATAGCACGAACATGAAGAGCCATGGGTTGGGAGGAGGATGGGGCTGGAGAGGCAGGACCTGAGTCCTAGGAGGGACTCTGGGGAGGCTCCAGGCTGCTGCTGTGCTAGGCTCCCGGGGACCAGAGAGCCACAGCAATCTGGTGCCTTCTCTACAGCAAAGGAGACAGAGAGTGGACAGAGATGGACAGAAACCAAAAAGGACAATGCCACAGACCAGGGGGAGCAAGACAAGGCAGCAGCATCGCAAGCTCAAACATGGTAAGGATGGACGGTCCTGATAATTCAGTGTGGGCGCTGGGGTCTCTGAACCACATCATCAGTGGTGGGATTTGGCATCTCTGAGCTGAGCCCCGCTGTCAGTGGTGGGTGCTAGGATCTGAGCTCATATCAATGGTAGGCTACTGATGTCTCTAGGCACTAGTCAGCAGTGGTACATTGGTACCTGTGAGACCATTAATAGCTAGTGATGGGGTTTTGGTGACTGCCAGTCATGGGGTGCTAGTGTCTCTGTTCTCCACTGATATTGACACTGGGGTAGTGGTATCTGTAGGAAGAACTGGATCTCTAGTGCCATCTTCTAGCTTTACCTCTGTCCTGTCACAATGTTCTACCTTCCACCAGCCAGTCCTGTGGCTTTTCACCCAAAGGCAGGTGTAGCCCTGAGGTCTGTCCGTTCTGACCCCAGGGAGACACTGCAGAGATGGGGTTGTTGAACTTCGGGTACCTTAATGGGAGATGGGTGGTGTGTTCTGACAGTTCCTTCCCCTCCCCCTTATTGCTGAGGAATGGTGACCTCATCAATGTTCTCAGGGAGAGATCTCTGGAGGGGATTTCCCTGGGGGCCCTCAGCCAGCACAGGGAGACTGTAAGACGGGATGCTACTGTATGGATGGGCCATGACGGGAAGAGTGCCCTTGTCCTGTACCCAGAGCCCTCCCAGTGGATGCCTGGCCATGCCCTCTCCTATAGGCTCAGACCAAAGGGCGGGTGAGGCAGGGGTTAGGTGAGGAGATGAGGTTATATGGTCCCCATCTCCTCCAAAACTCAGTGATACCTGAGCCTAGGACATAGAACTGGCTGGAGCTGGCTGGAGCTGGCTGGAGCTGGCTGAAGCTGGCTGAAAGTGGCTGAGGGCTAACTAGACCCCAGCACTTTCTGGGGCTGAAATCATTGCCAGTACCCCTGGGTTTTGCTTGGATATTCCCAGTGATGGGGGCAGGGGAGGAGGCTCCCCACCTCTGCCTTCCGGAGTTTCACTTCATAACTATTTTACCACAGCAAGGTACAGAGAACCAGCTTTGTGAGCAGTAGACATGTGCCAAACTCTAGCTATGCACATACAGCATGTGGCCTGGGGTCAGTTCCATGGCCCGTGGGAGCCTCAACCCAACCCTTGGAGAACAGGAGAGCTGTCCTTCACCTGCTGCCCCCACTCTCTTTTGTCTGTTCTGTTCTCCCCACTCCCGCAGCCCACCCTCCAGCTTCAGGCTGGGATGGGGGAGGGTGGGGGGAAAGAGGTCAGAGAAGATGAGGGCATCCAAATCTAGTAAGGTGGAGCCAGTGACGGACGCCCAGAAGGCTGCACTCCCAGCCCCAAGCTGGGCCACTGATGTGCTGTCTACCTTTGATCTGATTTATTGACTTGTACCTGTGTAAGATTTTGCTCAGCAAAAGAGCTTTGCAGTTTAGGAAAATGTGTTTTTCTGCTCTTGTGTTTATCATCACCTCTCCAGAATGCACATACACATACACACATGCACACACAGGGGCGGGGGCAGTGGGGAGAGAAATGCAGGCGGGTGTGCAACAGGAAGACATCAGGACCTAGAAACAGTGCCTCTGTCCAGGTCTACCTGTTCCCCTCCTCTGGCCAGGCTCCGACTGGGCAGCTGCCCACACCCCACAGGCCCTGGCCAACTCCTAGGAGCTGTTTAGGAGTTCCCTCCCCAGGGTCAGCAGCGGATAGTCTCAGAGCTGGCTGGAAATTCATGCACCTAGTTTACCATGCGGTTGCCAGCTCCTACTTGTGATGGGTTCAGGTGGTAGACTGACTTCAGGGGGCAGCGGGCACAGGAGGGGTACTTAGAGGGTACTCTGGAATCAGAGACAAGGGGACTGACCCAGTCATCTGCCTCATTGGGAGACATGCTGAGAAACAGGCCCTGCCATAGACCTGTGAAACCCTGGCCCTGACCTCGGCATGGGCTCTGAACACTGCAAAGAAGTAGCAGGAGCCATGGATTCCGGAGGTGTCAACAGCGCTGTGTAACTGTACACACCAGTAGGGCAGAATCTGGCATATTTGATGTGGGGGGCAGAGACGGGGGTGGGAGGGGGCTGAAGGGCAGCCCCAGCCTTCACATGAGGGCACGTGGTGCTGCTTCCTAAGAAGTTCACGAGAGAGACCCCAAGGTGCTGTATGGAATATGAGAGGGACACTAGGGTTCGGTGGCCCTGGGGTGTTAGGCAATATTTGAAGCTGTGAGATGGGGTGGGACCAGAAAGGAGACAGGAAAGCTGGGGAGATCAGTGAGCTCCCTGCTCCTCCTAGGGACTCCTCAGGGAAAGCGGGAAGGAGAGTACAGCTGGTGGCAGAGCAGTGGGAAACAATGAGGAGGCCAATCCTTCTGCTTCCACAGTTGAAGAAACTGCCATAGACGTGGAGACTGGTCCCCAGAAACAGGCAGTGTGGGGTGAGCTGGCACTGAGCTCAACAGTCTTGAATTTTAGAATGAAAAGTTTCTCTTACACACTCAACTCCTATACATCCTTCCCTGGCCAACTCAAATGTCACCTCCTCCATGGAACACTTCTCGCTCCCTGCTTGTACCCAGTTCCACATCATGGACCCACAGCAGCTCATATACATCCTCACTTTAGAACTTACTCCTCCTCAGGACAGCTGTTCCTGAGACTCCCTGGTCTGAGAGTCCTGGAGGTCAATGAGGGAGTGGTATCCCACCTCTGCTTGTCCAGAAACTAGGTACATAAGGAGTTGTGTAAAAGCTTGCTAGGTGAGCACGTATGTATGCATGGTAGGTAGGGGGATGTATATGTTGATGGATGATCAAGGAGCAGATGAATATACATGCAAATGGCACATGCATGATAGATGGGTGGACTGATGGAAGAGTGTGTGTGTGTGTGCGCGTGCGCGCGTGCGTGCCCAGGCAAGCATGCACACAGGTATATAGGCAGATGGTTGAGTAGGAACACAAACAGATAAGACAGTTAACTGGTCCTTGAATATGAAACTCTATGGTAGGGGTGGGTGATGAGTGGATGGACGGCTGGGTGGATGGATAAGGGAATAGATTTGGTTGGTAGAGGATGAGGTGAATGAGTGGATGGATGGATGGATGGATGGATGGATGGATGGATGGATGGATGATAGGTGGAAGGGTAGATGAATAAGTAGATAGATGGGGTGGATGGGTAGATGGGTAGATGGGTGGATGGGTGGGTGGGTGGATGGGTGGATAGGTGGAATACTGGATAGAACACTAGGAATGCTATCAAATATCTTGACTTTTATGTCTCCCTGCACTGCAGGTCCCTGTTGCTGGGCCGTGGCTCCCCACCTTTGTTCAAAGCTCAGCAGGCCACTTGAGGGGCTTGAGGGAGGGACAGGGAGGCTGTCCTGGGGAGCCTGGAGCTCTGTGAACCACCATGGAATTCTCTTGCCAGAAAGCATCTCCAAAATGCACATCAAGGGAGCATAATTTCCACATGGCTGGTTTTAAAACCAAGTAATTAAATGGTTTTACAGTTGGTTTTTAAAACAAGCTCTTTGAATTATGAGTGTAAAGCATGCCTCGGTCATGGCCAAGTTGCTCTGCCTTGAGATTTTAGCACAGTGGCTTTTATATTTAGGCTGCATGGCACCTCATCATGGCCCAAACCACTTTGAGGAACTCACTTTGTGACCTAGTGTGACCCAACTAGCCCCAGGAGTTCCCAGGGAGGGGCTCACCCAGGAGTGCCTGACAGGGAGGCTGGAAGGGAGCAGGTCCTGGGGCTGCCAGGGAGGGTGCCTGGGGAGGCAGTGCTCTCAGTTTGGAGGGGGAGAGCCCCAGAAACTTCCAGATGAAAGCTGTGTTCCACTTGGGTGTATAAATGGTATGCTGTGTCATGCCTTCAGTCCCCGGGCTTGGAGGCTTGACCCCATCCCTGAAACCCATCTTCAGAGACTGGAGCTGAATGGAAGCAGGGTTGACAGCTAACAGGACCCAATTAATGGGAATTTCCAATAAACAAATAAATGTTTAGTATAAATACATGTGTGCAATATTGAGATACAGTAAGAATCATCCTTTGCTTATATGAAATTCAAATTAGCTCCCTAGTCTTTCTAGACTATTTTGTTACACCTAGCAGTTCCATACTGCATGTGAGTCACTGAAGTGGGTTCAGAGCCCACTGGTCCCATGTGGCCTGTGTGAAGCCATCCAGACCCCTCATTGCCTATGATAAGTGGCAGACACCATGACAGGAGAATTCTCGTCTGTTCGGTGAGGAACCCATCAGCACCCTGGGACCGGCAAGGAGGGTTCCATGCCAGCATCGCTGAGCATGGAGATCCAGTCAGCCAGGAAAGTTACCTTACGAGAAAGTGATTCCAGGTAGTGGAAGAATGAGGTGTGGGCAAAGCGACCTGGACAAGGCAGGAGAGGGGCGTGAGCTTCGGACCACGTGTTGATCTATCCCTCTCGGCTATACCAGGATTCTACAGCAGTCCCTTCAAAGTTAGAGCTAAGCAGCTAGGACAGGCTCTCAGCCTCAACTGGTGTTGTCCCTGTCATCCTGGGTCTCCAAGGCTGAGACTGACAGGTACAAAGCATGCACATGGCTGAACCTGGGCGCCTGGAACCTTCTGCGGCCACAGGCGGATCACACCACTGTGTACACCTGCACTCCAGGCTGGTTTCCTGGCACATTCTGTTGGAGGCTCTAGATGTGTTGGGGACAAGAACCCTAGCTCCTGCCTGGGCATCCCCGTATACTCTGGGGATACTAACAGTAGAGACAGAGGCCTGTCCTTGAGACAGCAATGGAAACACAGCTGGGTATCCAGCAGTGCAGACTCTGAGGCAGGATGTCCCCACATCTCTTCACCTTCCCAGACCTGAGCCTCTTCCCCTCACTCTGTAATCAACCACCATAAAACCACCCTGGACCTTGTCATTCCTGTCTGGGTCACTTCACTGTTTCATGACAGAACTCTAATGTCCAACCCATGGGTCTCAGTTTGACCTCCAGCTCTGCCTCCGCCTGTTCCCTCAACAGGCCACCCGTCGTCCCTCAGCTGTCCACTCCATGTCCCACAGGCAAGCCATTGAGAGTCAGCGTCCTCACGTCCCTTATGGTCCACTCCGTATTCTCAAACACATGAAACAACAGACCTATGAGTAGAGGCCCAGGCTGAGCTCAGGGAAAGTCCCTTCCGGCTGCACTGGCCCCTGGAGCATGGGTCCAGTCTGCCCACAGTGGGCTGGGGAAGCTGCTTCTGGACGGGAAGGGAGGTGTGTTTCTGCCTGAAGGCCATGGGGCCTCTGTCTGGACTTTGAAGCTGCCATTACGCACGATGATGGCCAGAGGCCGCAGGGGAGGTGGTCGGCACGTCACATTCAGATGCTGAGTTGAACTTCGCTGCATTTTCTTATGCTGTGGAGGACTGTGGATCTGTGTGTTTTCTCCAGTCACGTAAAACCATTCAAACCGTTTTTAGCCCGTTGTCACAGGGACGCAAGGCCTGAGATGGTTGACAGTACACAAAACTGTGTGTGTCCCATGCTCGGGGCTACTGCCAGAAGGCACTCTGATAGTAGGTCCAGATGTTCACAGGACAAATGAAACCAGGATGAGTGGTGTGGGATAGCCTGCCCTCCAGGTGCCTCCTGCAGCTCAGCGTGGGGGCTGGCCACTCCATGAATGTACGGTCAGCTTAAGGACGGAGAAGTGAGACAGGCAGTGAACCTTGGTCCCTCTGCCCCCAATCGATTTCTCAGATTTCCCTGACTGCTTCATCTGCACCCAATGGGCTCAGCAAGCAGCTGCTCTGCCACACAGGCTCCAGACAAGTTGCTCAGGCCTCAATGTCCGTCTTCAGAGGCCACAATCCTCTGGAAGGCTGGCCTACCCCTCAGTGAGCCTTCATTTTTCACAGCCCCAGTAGCTGTCAGCAACCCGCCACTTCCTACACATGGGCACTAGGGGTCGCGTCACTTGCTGTCCTATTTAATTCTATGGTGTGTGGTAGACGGCGCCCCCTCCCCCTTCTCTCCCGTGTATGCACGTGTGGGTTGATGGCTAGATATCTTTATGAACCTCCGGTAACTCAGTGAACGAGGGAAGCCTTAGGCACTCAGCTGTGTGCTTAGGGCGGTCACGGCCTGCTCACTAGCACTTCTTCCCGGGGTATGTACCCTTTGAGACTCGGACAGGAGAAACGGATCTGCTACCTGCGAAAGTGCTCAGTGGACAGCCCTATGCTTTGCCATAGTTTCACCTTGTCATAGTGAAGCATCTGAGGACCCCACACCTACCCCAGGTAGAAAGATCCGGAACAAGATAGGTGCATGTTCTTGTGCCCCGATCAGCACCAGAGTAGCATCCTGAGCCACAGCAAGCCATGGGACCCTCATCCCCTATCAGAGCAATGGTGGGGTGTGTGCAGACCAGAAATGGACTCGGGGCCAGGATGGAGGACTGTGTCCCCGGAGGCGAGGACCCCAGGCCTCTGGGGAGTACAGCTCTGTTCCCTCGTCCCTTGTCTCAGTTATAGGTGATGTGATACAATGTGCCTTGGGAAGGCACATGCAGGGTTGGGTGGCAGGGTGGCCCACAATTTCCCAGTCCAGTCTCTAACTGCATTTCTGAAAGCATCAGGAAGTCAGTCATCTCAGTGCTGGTAAAAGTTCCAGAAAAGTCCATGACATCGTGAGCTCTACTTAGCATGTCTCTGTAATTAGTCTGGGCCTGAGGAGCTGGTAGCCTCAGCTAGCTAATCACCATCTCATGATTGCAAAGAGGCCTACAGGTGACTGTGCTCAGGGACTCACCAGCCTTTCTGCCCAGCACACTCCAAGGAGGGGAGGAAGGTGGGATACAGGCAGCAGGAGGTGGCCAAACACAAGGACAAGGCTTGTGTCACTGGTTCCCAGGGTCAGAGGGACTCTGTGGACAAACCAGTGTTGGGGCACCGACTCAAGATGTGCAAGAGAGGACCACCATGAAGGTGAGCCACAGAGCCCTGTTCTGGGCTCAGGCCCCCCATCTCCCACAGCCTGTCATGGGTGCTTCTGTCCTACTCTTAGGAGCCCTCAGCCATCCTGGCTGCTACTCTGACCTGACACTGACACTCTGATTGTTTATAAGCCAGTCCATGGGTCAAGAATGCAGAACAGAACATGGTCCCTGTCCTCCAGGAAGCTCGGCCTGCAGAGCCAGGAAGACGTTTGTGAGTTACAGGGTGGGTTAGAGGGAAAAGGCCCCAGGGGTTGGGTTGGGGAGAGTCAGAAAGGGAAAGGATTGAATTGTGAGCATCAGGAGAGTTGCCTGGAGGAAGTTAACAGTCGAATTAAACTTTTACCAAGACTAAAACTTTCCCGGGAGAAGGGAGTGTCCAGCAGGCTTGGGTCCCCAAGAGCAGTGGCCCAGCAGAATGAAGGGCAGATCTCTGGTGCCTTCGGACAGACCTCGAGTGTGTTGCTCTGTGTACCCTGAACTAAGGCTGACCAGTGAGCACAGCCAGCTCTAGTTGGTCCCAGGCAGATGATTCTCTGATACTTCAGCCTAGTGCATCCCATAAGCCAGGGTGGGAAACCCAGGCTTCCTGGGACACCTAGAGGCAGATGGGCAATGAGGTCTCTGTTGAGACTCCATCTACCCTGAGTAGCTTTCTGAGCCCAGGGCCCGTCTGTGATGCAGCCAGCTTCTGTTGTCCCAAGCTGCCTGCCTATCAGTAATAAAACTGCTTATGGAAGGCTGGGGATGTGGCTCAGTTGGTAGAGTGCTTGACTAGCACTTCATAAACCAGGTGTGGTAGCGCATGCCTGTGATCCCGGTACTTAGGTGGAGACAGAAAGATCAGAAGTTCAAGGTCATCCTCAGCTACAAAGCAAGTTCAAGTCTAGCTTGGGCTATGTGAGATCCTGTCTCAAACCAAAAACAAACACAACTGCTAACAGGGTGTCAGTGAGCTCTGTCTCACTGACTCAGATGGGCGGGAAACCAATGTGTGGGAATCTGCTCTGAGTTCAGGGCTGTGTAGTTGCAGGGCTGGGGCAGGGACCCTGTTCTCAGGCTTGGCACCTCCAGAAGACAAATACTGCAATTCACAAAAATGTTAAGTGTGGGGTTCATGTTGGGGTGCTATCTTTTATCTTTCCCAGTGTCACTAGCCACCAATTTACAAAAGACCTGTGAACATTCATGAAACAGGAAGGCTCAGCATCCTGGCACTGGCATTTCTCAATGGTGCCGGCTCCTGTCCAGAGGCCTCTCCTGGGAAGCACAGGTCAGGTTGGTGAGGGGCCTGAGGAGGGTGTGGAAAAGACTGAGGCAGTGGTTTACGGGAAGATGGAGGTGGTGGTCACAGTTAGAACTGGTTTCAAAGCAGCTGTGTTACAGGGTGTGCCTTCTATCTGAAGGCATAGGGTCTCCTGCCTCTGTGCCCAGTTCCTGCCTGGTCCCTGTCTAGGTCATTCCCAGGAGTGACCCTCACAGTCCCTCCCTGGTAGGGCAGTACTACTTCAAGGTCCTGCCAAACCCTGCCAAACCCAGGGCTGAGGTGCCCCCATTGTCCCCAGGCCTGCGCCATAGCCTCCTGAAGGCAGACTTGCAATCCCTCACAGCATCACAGCCAGGGACTTGTCTCCCCTCCCTGCTTGGAAGGAAGCACATGGCAGGGGTCTCCCCAGGACTCACTTCACCTTTCCAAGCCTGGGTACAAATGAGCCTGAGACCCACCTTCCACGAGGTCAAGGGAAGGAACAACTGCAATTCTCCCCAGTTTGTGACAGAGGTGCTCAGGGCCCATGGATGGAGCTCTCTCCTCTCTGTGCTCAGAATTCCCTTGAGCGCTGGCCCTCACTGCACACCAGCTCTTGACCCCTCAGATGGGGTTGTTCAATGACTGTAATTTGAGAAAACAAGAAGCCAAGACCCACTTCTGTGTTTGCTGCTCTCACTCCAGCAGCTAACAACGGCGCTTGGGCGGGGCGGGGGGGTTGTTGGCATGGATCAGGAGCACAGACAGAGGGTGAGAACAGGGAGCTGGGGCAGGAAAGGAGGGTAGAGGCAGGAGGACTGGGGCAGGAGGCAGGGGCAGGTGGGTAGGGGCATGCTGCCTGTCCCACACTGGCTCCCAGGGTTTCACAGTGAGTTAAGCATGTGACTTCCAGGGTTGCTGGCACGGATCAGGAGCACAGACAGAGGGTGAGAACAGGGAGCTGGGGCAGGAAAGGAGGGTGGAGGCAGGAGGACTGGGGCAGGAGGCAGGGGCAGGTGGGTAGGGGCGTGCTGCCTGTCCCACACTGGCTCCCAGGGTTTCACAGTGAGTTAAGCATGTGACTTCCTGGTTTGTACCAGCCCCACCACCACCTCGGGAGCCCTCAGCACCTATTTGTCTCCAGAGCCCATCTTGGGTTTACTTCTGTGGGAACTTGTGCCAAACACAGTGAGCCCAGGCCAGTCAGCTCCACCGTGTGACTAAGGGCACCTCTGACTGGCCTGGGCTCGCTGTGTTTGACACTCTTTAGCCTTGGGATCTGGGAACATAAGCTTTCCCTGGAGCCCTACCCCTAATTAATAGAGTGCTCAAGGATCTGTGCAGATCTGGCCAGAACTCAGTTGCCCAAGCCTGGGGCCTAGAGCCAGAACCTTGGTGGACTGCAGACCTACCCACAACTAGGTAGGTATGTCTGCTTTAGGGAAAGTCTTCTGTCCTCTGAGCCTCAGCGTGTCTGTGAGCAGGGCTATTAATTCTGGGCACACAGCTGCTATGGGGTGACATGACGTTGCCTTTGTAACATCCAGCACCAGAACATGCAGCAGTTTTCACAGAACATTGGGATATGAGAAGGGACAGAGAGAAAAAGTGTCAATAGCGTATGCGTTTCCTAGGCCGAAGCTTCAACTTTGCGTCGTGACCCCACATGGGATCAAATCACAGAAGGTGGGGTATGAAAAGACTTGGCAACAGTACAGGGCTTCTGAACATCACGAAGGCCAAGGTTAAATCAAGGTCAAATGCATCAAGAATCCCATGTGTTCCTGGCAGTTCTGGCTCATGCCGTATCACGAGACTTCACTTCAGCCTTGTCTCTGAACACACAACGTGCACTTTGCACTGTGCACACTGCGATACCACACAGCACCAACCTAGGCCTCAGCGCAGATTCAGAACTTCATACACTAAAATTGAACTGATTTGCTGTTCATTCGAAGCTTTCTGCCCTTATAGAAACAGAATGGTTTAATTACGGAAAACAAAGACGTTTAATATCTTGCCCCCATCATTCCTAGGTGGGCACTAAATCAGTCTGTCTTTGGATGGCATTGTGTTAGACAAACAAGCACATCTGTCTGTATACACTCTTGCTTTATTCTTTAACAAATGGTAAAACTGTATGCATATCAATTATTTGCTTTAAAATAAATTTCCTTATGGCTCATCATTACTGTTTGAACACCTATCTTAAATACCTATATGCCTGGGGTAGCATAAAAATTTCACAGACAAAAAGGGGTCTCCAGTAGGTTTGAGAAATGCTACTCTAAACTACTGATCCCTGCATCTCAGAGGAAGGTGAAGATCTGGGTGACTGTAGACTCTCAAGTGTACGTTCAGACTTCCAGAACACAATGGGAAGAACAGGAGGTAAACTATACAAGTCCACAGATTAGCGTGAAGAAAAGACGGAGCAGGCAGTAACACAAAAGAAGGTGCCATGGCTTGGATCGTGAGTGTTCCTAGAGGCCCACGTGTGGAGGGCCTGGAACCTGCCAATTCATCTAGGCTGGCTGCTCACTGCGCCCAGGGATCCTCCTGCCTCTCTGTCTCTAAAGCTGGGATTAAAAGTGGACATTACCATGCCCAGATTTTTAGAATGTGGGTTCAGGGGAGTGAACTCAGGACCCCTTCTCCTGCTGAGCCATCGCCCCACCACTCTAGTCCTATGTGCTTATGATGTTCGCTGGTGTCAGTCTGCAAAAACCTAGGCCACCTGGGAGACAGGGCTCCGGGTCTCGAGGGTTATCCAGAGTGTGCTAACTGAAGTGGGGGGCCACTGCAGAGTCTCGGGGCCTGTTGAGGTTACAGCAGGGCCTCTGGGCATGCCTTGTCGGCATTAGTTGAAGTGGGGAGGTCCACTGCAGAGTCTCGGGGCCTGTTGAGGTTACAGCAGGGCCTCTGGGCATGCCTTGTCGGCATTAGTTGAAGTGGGGAGGTCCACTGCAGAGTCTCGGGGCCTGTTGAAGTTACAGCAGGGCCTCTGGGCATGCCTTGTCGGCGTTAGTTGAAGTGGGGAGGTCCACTGCAGAGTCTCGGGGCCTGTTGAGGTTACAGCAGGGCCTCTGGGCATGCCTTGTCGGCATTAGTTGAAGTGGGGAGGTCCACTGCAGAGTCTCGGGGCCTGTTGAGGTTACAGCAGGGCCTCTGGGCATGCCTTGTCGGCATTAGTTGAAGTGGGGAGGTCCACTGCAGAGTCTCGGGGCCTGTTGAGGTTACAGCAGGGCCTCTGGGCATGCCTTGTCGGCATTAGTTGAAGTGGGGAGGTCCACTGCAGATGGTACCATTCCCTGGCTTTGTGTTCCTGACTGTGGATGTGATGTGACCAGCTGCTCCAAGGTCCTGCTTTCTTGACTCCCTCATCATGATGGACTGTTCCCTTGAATCACGAGCCAGAATAAACCCTCTCTCTCTTAAGTTGTTTTTGCCAGGGTATTCTGTCTCAGCAACAGAAAAAGAAACTAAGACAGTATTTCTAAAATATGATTCAAAATAATTTAAAAGTTAGCAGAACTACCCAGTAAAAAAAGGTGACAAACTACTGATTATAGAAATAATATCTCTTCTCTTGGAAACGCATGGCCAAGCAGACAAAAATCACTAGGGACATGGACAGCTTAACCCACAACAAGCCCTGTTTACCACTGACCATGGTTCTGCAGACAACCAGGCAACAGAGTCTGTTCAGACACCAGTGAAACATTCTGGACAGAATTCTATACATAGCATCACAAACTGGTATTTACCAACTTCAAAGGGATGTGTTGTAGCCCCACCTCTGACCACCTCTGCTGGGTGCTTTAGTGTCAACTTGACACACCTGGGTTGAGGGAGCCTCAATTGGGGAATTGCCTCTATTGGACTGGCCTGTGGCCATGTCTGAGGGGCATCTTCTTGATGAGTGATGTGGGAGGGCCCAGCCCACTGTGGGTGGTGCCACCCCTGGACAGGTGGGCCTGTGTTGCATAAGAAAGCAGGCTGAGCAGGGGCCAGGGAGCAAGCCAGTAAGCAGTGTTCCTCCATGGCCTGTGCTCCAGCTCCTGCCTCCAGGTACCTGCCCTGAGTTCCTACCTTGGGCTCCTGGATGAACTGTGACCTGGGAGATGTAAGACAAATAAACCCTTTCCTCAGAGTAAAGTGGTCAGAGTATTTTGTCACAGCAATGAAGAACAAACTAGGACACCACCTGTCTTGCTGGAACCCATGCATGTGATCTCTCATGATCCAAGGGTCTTGGCAGATGGGATTAAGTTAGGAATCGAATGATGGGTCATCACTCTGGATCATCTGGGGAAACCCAGTGTGTGTGTGGGAGGGTGATAGCTAATCTTGGTTGTCAACCTGACAAGCCTGGGAAAGGAATCCTCAACTGAAGAATTTCCTCCATCAGACTGGCACATGGAGATGTCTTTGGGGGCATTTTATTGATTTTTGAATGATATGGGAGGGCCCACTATGGATGGTGCCACCTCTGAGCAGGTGGTCCTGGGTTGTGTAAGAAAGCAGACTGACCACAGGTGAGAGGAGCAAGCCAGTAAGCCGCGTTCCCCCATGGTCTCTGCTTCCACTTCTGCCCCCAGGTTCCAGCCTTGACTCCCTCAGTGATGAACTGTGACCTGTAAGTCAAACAAACCTTTTTGGTCCTTATCACAGGAACAGAAAGCAAACTAGGACAACAGGTTTTTAGGAGAGGGAGGCCGGAGGCAGAGGGAGATGACTGGGAGGCTGGAGGTGAGTCAGCATGAAGCACACGGAGACTGTGAAGGTGAAGAGGCCCTAAGCCCCACGATGCAACTTCAGAAGCTGGAGATGGTGAGGAATGTGCCATGGGGAAAGCATTCTGGATACCCAGCTTCCAGAACTGTATCGTCCCAAGACTCTAAGTCTATACTTTACCGCAGCTGTAAGAAGTTAGTACAGTCTTCGGAGAGGAGGCTGCAGCAAACTGTAGACATTCAGCATTTAGAAAACCCACTGTAGTCCTGCAGTAGCTGCAGGGCTTCCCTGACTGGCCCATCCCCACCATCACCCCTCTGCTCCCAGCCTCTCCTCTGTTCCAGCAACTCAGGCACGTGCCACCTGCCCTGGCTGTGCCAGTCACTGTGGGAGATGCCGAAATGGACCTGATATGCGGAGAGGTGTATGATTTAAAAGGCAGCTTGGGCATAAGGGGTCAAGGGAAAGGGGAGCAGGAAGTGCAGGCCAAGCTGGGTTCAGGGCTGACATTATCCAAAGCTCAGAAGGCCCAGGGCACCTGTCTCTCACCCAGTGCCTAGCTGTGTAAGGTTCATTTTCCAGGATCAGCCTCAGTGCAGGTTGGCTCCTGGGGTACAGAGAGGCTACTTCTGCCCAGCCTGGGGGCTCTGGGGGAAGGATAAGAGCATGTCCTGGGGTCAGGCTGACCACGGCCAGTCGGTGCTGTGTGGACACTGGGAAAACCAGGGGTCCCCACCTTCTCATGGGAAGCACTCTGCAGAAAGGAGGCTGGGTCTCCTCCTCCTGGAGACGGGTGCCGCCAAGTTTCCCCTGGGTTCTTTGCCTCTCCTGCTGCCTCCCTCAGGAGTTCTCACTTCCCTTTCACCCCTCCCAGAGGCACCTAGACTGTGACAGCAAAACCAGCAAAAGGTCAAGGCCAAGGGAAGTCCCTCCCCATACATAGGGGAGCTCCCTCACAGGGTCACAAGAGGGAGGAGGGAGCTGACCATTGCCTGAGTGGACCACAAGGAGGAAATGAAGCCAGTGACTTGGGGGCAGAGCTCCCACACCACCTTGCCTGGCATGAAACCAACAGTACGGACCCTCCTACTCTGAAGTACACACCTTTCTGAGGGTATGGCCAGCAGGCCAGGGCAACCCCTGGAGGACTAGCAGCAATCCCCCAGGGTCACGGCAGAAGCCACTTAACAATGGGTGGGGACAGCTGTCACCACGGCCTTCTTTGACAGTGTTGACCATCTCTGAACGTGTGCGGTTCAGTCCCCATCCATGTTCTAGAACCAACCCTTCCCTGGAACAGGGTGCATGGTTCACCCTGTTTATCCAGGTCAAGTCCAGCTCTGCCTCCCTGTCTTGTCCTATCCTGTAGAGGGTTAGTTGAACCATTGCCCTGTTGGCCAATCTGGACCCATACCCTCCCACTTGACCCACTGTCACTATCCAGCCATCCTGCCTGTGTCTCCTCCCCATAAGGAGAAGATCTTTCTGCCTGACCTACAGTGGGGAATAGAACTGACAGCTTTGCCCTGTGGTAACACCCCCTTCCCACTTCACCCCCTCCCACCACAGTACCCATCATAATCTGGCTCCTCCCTGCAATAACCCCTGTCCTTCCACTGTGGTTAATGCCTCCCTCTTGGAATAGCCCCACCCTGTTCCACATTAGTGTCCATACAATGCCTTTCCACAGATCTGGGTTTATTTATTATTATTTATTTTTGTCTGTCAGAGGAAGCCAGCAGCACCACCCCCCAGACACTTATCTGTCAGGGTTCTACTTAGCCATTTCTAGGTTCAAAGACTAGAGCCCTAAGTCCTCTAAGTCCTCTGGGCTCCCAGGAGACCCTCCCCATCTGGCATGGTGGCTTTCTGGATCTCTGAAGGACCTTCTCAGTGGGGACTATACACAGGCCAAAGCCCTGTCCCCAAATTCTACTTCCAGCCAAGAAAGATAGTGTAAGGTGGGACCCTGCAAGACCCCTATACAGTGTCAGCATGTATCAGGTGCTCTACAAATGTTAGGAATCCTTGATGTCCCCATGGAGAGACATCACCTCTACCTCTGCCTCCCACTTTCCCAAAGAATGCAGATTCCTTCTTGGCCCATCTTTTAAAAATGGCATTAAAAGAAATTAACAATCTCATGCAAGGGGGATGGGATTGGGTTTCATCACAAAAGGAGAGGAGATTTGAAAGAACAGTTTCTTCCAGCCCAATTTAACTGGTAATTGGGTATCTTTTGGAGCCTGCTAATTAAACAGCATTTTCTCTGAGTCAAAGAACCAGGTTTTGGCACCCGAAGGGCACTTTGCAGACAGAATCTGACACACAGGTCTAGCGAGTCCCTATAAAAAGCATCATGAGTCAGAAGAACTCTGCTGGTGCTCCACTGGGGGTGACGCTGTCTTTGCAGAGGAGGGGAGCCACATCTCTCTGCAAACCACCTTGTCTCCATGTCCCGTCAGTAACACATCTCCCCAGAATGCCCTGCTGGTCTCTGAGCAGTCTCTACTGTAGACATCCACACCGGGGTCACAATGTTTCCTTTTCACAGATATTTTACTTCTGCCTAGCCCAACACAGGCTATCGTGTCTTCTGATAGCAGCAGACACTGGATCAAAAGACAGGACACACCGCCACAGAGTCAGATTTGCAAGGAGGAACGCTGCCTCACACCAATTAAAACCCAGGGATGCAGACCTAACGAGCCACTGCCTTTCTGCTGCAGGGATGCAGCGGGGAGAGGTGGAGGCAGCTGTCAGTATTTCTACTTTCCCAGGGGAAGCAGAGGCTGCACAAAGACAGCCCCCCCCGCCCCCGCCCCAAGTATGTCCACCGCGGAACAGTCAGTCTGTCTGGTGCCTGCCTCTTAGTGTTCCATACACACTTGGGGTATGTTCACGGCGGTCAAACAGAACACTCACTTGACTCATCTGAGATGATGTCACAGAATCACAGCAGCTCTAAGATTGTGCAAGGGCTGTAGTGCCGCTTCAGCAGATGCACATTCCAGAGCTCCTGGGAGTCCCCAAAGGGTAAAATGAGCCAATGAAATGACTGGTGGCTGGCATCCCCAGAGAGCTTTAGGTCAGAAGATGGGACAGAAAGACAAAGACAGGTAGGACTGTGGGAACTTTCAGCCTCACACAGCCTCAGAGCAGGGAAGAGGAACTAGAGGCTGCCTTCCTAACAGCCAGACTACACAGTGGGGCTTCCCCAAAGCTCCTGGACATGGGGCTCAGCGTGCCTGGGCTGAGGAACCCAGGAGGGGCTGGAAGTCTCTGCCCCACCCACACCAGAGTCCCTGCATCTCTCCACTCCATGTTGTATCCTTGATTGCCACCAGTGACTGTGAATGACATGTTCCCTTGAACTCCGTGCATTCCTATATCAAATTATCCATCCTGAGCAGGGGGCACAGGAATCCAGAACTAATACTCCATAAGCCATAGGCGCAGGTGAGGTCCTGGGCCTCCTGGCCCCAGGGTGGGGTTGACCAGTTTCCTGGGACCAAGTCCTCAGCTGTGGGATGGGACACTAACTCCAGGCAGAGTGTGAGAACTGAATTGAGTTTGAGGGCAGCCAGTGGGGTCACAGCCAGAGAAAGGCACTGGGGGACACTTCAGCACTGGTGTCAGAGTGTTGTGAGCAGAACTAGCTTGTGCCTTGAATTCCCCTGTAGTCCTCAAAATGCTCACTGATGTTGCCATTTTACAGATGAGGAAACTGAGGAATGCACTGATGTGAGCTGAATGTTAGTTCAGGGCACATACTCTGCAGCCTAGCACTCTGGTTGTGGGGCTGAGAGAAGAGGAAAGTCCCTTAACACTCCAGACTCAGGGCTTCATCTGTGCCCTGGGACTAGCTCCTGGCCCCTCCCTCTACCTCAGTGCCTTCCAGGGGTGGCACTCGGAGAGGGTACATAGCATCATCTGGACTGTAGGATGTGAAGTTTCCAGAGGTTCCTTGGATTACCCATTGTCACTTGTTGAAAAGACCAAAGGTCACCTCAATCCAGGTGTGTCTGAGCCCACATGTAACCCGGCTCCATGACCCTGCCCTGGCTTTCTGGGGTCAGAGGCCAGCTCTGTTCTCTTTGAAATATTAGCTTCTATGCTGGGCAGAAGGAATTGCTTTATAGACAGAAGGTAAAGGAAGAGAGGGAGGGAAGAAGCAAGGAGAGTCTGTGTCCAAAGTTGTAGACTCAGAGACCACCCCAGGTAGCTCTGTCTCCTGGGGGCCCCATCTTACTGATATTTCACGGTCACTGCCAAAGCTGGTGAGCAGGGGCAGGTGAGGGGAAAGTCCACCTGTGGGTTTCAAGGTACATGTGAAGTCTGTTCTCCTATGACCTGGCCAGTTGCCCATGAGCTGGTACATGTGGGCTCTGGGCTCTAGGAAAATTGGAGCCTCCCCTTGCCCTGAAAATGTGCCCCCATTTGTGTTACCCATGGCCATAGGCAGGCATGGTGGGCAATAAGTTTGGAGATGGTGAATCTGACCACGGTCCACAAGATGATTAACAATTGATCTCCAGAAAGGTGCACAGGCACTTAGAGGCACACTGTAGGTGTCTGTGCCTGGCTCCTGACAATCCACAGTCTCTGCATCCTGGCTCAGCTACCCTGAGCCTGGGGACATTCCAGTACAGGAACAGGGTGCTTTCATTTCTGAGTCACTGATCCAAGCCCTGGTCTTGGCAGATAGATAGCTAGAGAGGCACTGCTCAGAGGAACTAGTTCTAAAGGGCAGGAAACAGGACGTGCCAACGGCTTGGCCTCTGTTCATTCAGCCTAACAGTGGCACTTATAAACAGAGGCTGTACCACAGGCGCCTTCTGCAACAGAGGCTCTCAAGAGGGGCAGAGAGACTCCTGCGGTTGACAAGTCCCACCATAATGACATTATTAATCATTTAAAAGTGAGCAATTCCAGTAAAATAAGTTACAGTCGCTCAGCTGCATTGCTCTGGAGCTAATTGGCAAATGGCACCCTTGCCTATAACTGCCAACATCTATCCTGGCTTCTTAACGTCTGCTCAGGGCCAACCCAGTTGTATAAGTGCAGTAACACTTGTCTGTTTGTAGCTGGGCTCTGAGCAGCAGCCATCGCTCCTGGACCTGAGCTGCCATTTGGGACCACTAGGGCTCAGGTAGGTGTGAAGATGGCAGAGCCCCTCCATAGAGAGAGGAAGGATCCTGGAGGGTGTTGGGGGGGGTGGCTCAGAACATCTGGGTCCTTTGGCTCTGTCTGGTCAGAACCCACTTGCTGTGACTTCCACAGATGTGAGGAGCTTTGCTTCTGGGTCTGGAGCAGACTGCATTCTCCAGTGAGAACACAATGTTTCCCACTGCACCTGCTCTCCCTCAGTGTGACCTCTAATCCTCTCTTCCAGGCAGGTTGTATCAATGTCTTTAGCAACAGAGAAAGGTCCTGGGGCTCTCAGGCTTGTCATAGGAGGCTTACCTCCCACCTGAGCCCATGGGTGGGTGTGCAGAAACCTTCCTCCGTGAGCCCAGTCACCGCGTTGGAAGATACCCAAGTCTTATGCCAAAGCCTGCCGATGTCCCAGTGGAGTTGCACCTTTATCAAGGGATGGCATCACTGTCAGCCGCATGAATGGTCAGCCTGGAGTGATCAGCCCAGAAGAGCCTTCAGGTGATGGCAGCTCCAGCTGACACCTGACAGTGACCACATGAAGGAGGAAGTGAGAACCCAGCCCTAGACTCTCAGTTGACACGTGGCTGGAGAGATGAGGGGTATGAGCAGCCCCTTGTTGGCCTTGATCTCCAGGTGGATCAATTACTTGAATTTCCACCCACCATGGTCCCGGTTCCGCTCAGTGGTTTGTCATTCATGCCATCGACAAAGCCTCCTTGCAAGGTGACATAGTGATTCCACAGTGCAAAGAATGGGCTGGATTTGCTGGATTATCACCCCGGATCCCTCTCTTGCCTCCTCTGGGGCTTTGGTCTCATGCCGTTTGTCTGCAGCAGGCAGGCAAAGGCTCTACCCATGCTGCCGTCTGGGATCCAGGCTGACTGGAACTCTGCTGCTGGACCACTGACCCCCTCTGTTGTTGGGCTGGGGGACTGAAGATTTGTATGTGAGTGTCTGTGGTCCTCACCACAAGTGACCTTCATCTCTTCCTCCCATGTCAGCGGCCAGGGCTAGCCACATGCCCAAACCTGGCTGCAAGGGGGCTGGGGAGCACAGTCACCCAGTGTATCTGAAAGGGAAGGGAGTCAAAGGGCCAGTTAACCCCTCCACTATCGCCTCTGTCCCTTCGGTGCCTGAGGTCTCCTGTCAAGGGTCTTGCCATCACAGGACTAGTACAAGTCTGACTGGGCCATCCATTGCAGATATGCCAAAGCCTCCTGGTACAGTCCAGATTTTTTTCTATTTAAAATGTTTATTAGAGGGCATGTGGCAAAACCCTCAGAAAGAAGGGCCAGGAAAGGAGGATGTGAACATCAGGTGGGGTAGCAGGCCCAGCAGCCTGCTCTGAAGAAGAGTGTCTGTTGGTCTTTCTCAGCGGGAGGGGGAAGGTCAAGGCTGTTTGCCTGAGTTTCAGGCTCAGGCTGGGAAGCAGATTTGCTTCCTGGTGGTTTTGCCAATTGAAAGGGGGATTTTTTCTTATCTGCCACCTGCTGGGCTGTTGTGTCAGTCCCTGAAATGGTCCTATTTAGTAGAATGCTTTGAGGAGATCCCAAATATCCCTGAAGCTGCAGACAGAGTACGGAGACTGGTAATCTGCAATGAACACACACAGGGCAGTGTTGGGCAGTGGAGTGTCCACAGGGAATCTATTCAGCGGAGCGGTGGCACCCTGAGGTCGGTCAAGATCTTTGGGTCAGAGGTTCCATGCTATTCGCTGCCGCTTTAGACAGTTCTCTGGGCACCACAGGGGAGCTGGGGAAAGACTTTGCTTCCTTCAAAGCTGCCCCATCATCTTTAATTCTCCTGACCTGAATTCTGAAGAGCATCTGCCTGTGCTAAGGAGAGGCTCCCTGGGGCTGAAGATGTGCAGCCAGCCCCACAGCAGCACCCCAGGTAGGACCCCTATCTGATATTCCAGGCCCAAAACTCAAGCTTCCCAGTCTGTCTGTGGGTCCCCACCAGCACCTGAGTCCACAAGAGTCTAACAGAGGCACATGGGCCAGGTTGGCAGGCAGTTCTATGATCCAGTTCCCCAGCTGATCTCAAATACAAGGACCCCAATACGCACCGAGCCTACTGTGGGGGCTACAGGGCCACACTGAACTATTTCTGTAAAACCACAGCCATGTCTGGACTTGAAGCCACTGGCAGCAGGCCAGGAAGGCCCCTGTGTGAACACAGGATGTGATGTTTTTCTGTGGCTTCCAGAGCAGATGCAGGCTTCAGACAAGACAAACTTACCCTCAGGATTCTGAATACCAAAGCCTGACCTAGGTAATAGCTGCATTCCCTCTGGGGGGAACCCCTAAACTGGGGCCCCAGATTCCAGCAGGCCTTGGCTCCAGTCCTTCCCCAAGTGCAAAACCAGCAGTGGCCCCAGGCTACAAAGCTCCCTCTCCCTGGACCCAGGCGGGGTCTCATGCAGCTCTCCAGGAGCCTGTGATAAGAGGGGCATGGGGTGAGCCATAACTGTCCTTCTGCATGTCATGCAACACACACATGTACAGGTTCCAGGGATGAGGAGTTAAACTCCTAGGAGGGGGCACGATGCCATCCATCACAGTGGGCTCTGAAAATACCACATAAACATGGAACAAAATCCCTAAGAGGATAGTGCCCAGCCTGGGGCTTTGTTTGCCCCGAAACACTGACAGAGGCCGAGGGAGCAGGCTTAGCTGCTTTTCTCTGTAGACAGTGAGGTACAGAAGATCAACTAAAGCAGGGCACAGGAGACCGTACTCAGGACCTGAGGCAGGAGGATTGCTAGTTGGAGGCCAATCTGGGCTACACAGTGAGACCCTGTCTCAAAACAATAAATTTAAAAGACTCACCCACCCAAATCACCTCAGGGTTGTCAGGGGGGCAGCTCTGCATGGTGACACTCAGCACAGGGGTGATAGAGGTCTCTGGAGCCCATAGGGCTGAGGTGCTCTCCACCTCAATCAACCTGTGCTGCTCTCCACATGAGCCTCAGTTTCTCAGAAACGGGCTGTTCTTCTACCTCCCTTGGTGATACAACATGACTTAGGCTGTGAGGACACTTCTAACAGGGATGTCCACCCCAGCTCTGAGGACGGTGTGCCCAGGCCACAGCTTGCTCTCGTCCTGGAGGAACTTAATGTCTTGTGTTCCTGGGAGGGGACCCTGTGTTCCCTTAGTTCCCTCACACACACTATTCCTTCTTAGAGACTAAGAGAGGCCCAGTGGTGTAGATAGAAGCAGGAGGTCATGAATATGCACGACCTCACCAGTAATCAAACTCCCAATCCTCCCAGAGAATGGACTCCTGCGCAATTTTCCGCCACATATTTAAATTCAAATCAGTCATTATTTAATGTTGGGACAAACTGAGGGAGAAGGTCATGTTTTCAGTGTGACGCTTCTTAATCACTGGGGCTGGCACCCAGCAGGGTGTGCACAGGGTGGGCAATCATAGGCTCTCTGCCTTCCCTAACCCTAACATTGACTTGAAAAAGGCCATGCACAGCCCATCCCTTGCACCATTTTCTTTTGTGACGCCTCCTCCCTCTTCCTATCTATCTCCCTGACCTCCTGGTGCCACCATCCTTCCATGGTAGAAGTTCCTACCTCATTCTCAGACTCACCCCCACCCCTTGTCTCTAGATTTGAGGTGATTTAGATACCAGATAGAACCCAACACCTGCCATTTCCAGGCTGTGTGACCTCCCACACATTGCCTAACCTCTCTGAGCCCTAGTCTCCTCCTCTGTAAAGTCAGGATAATGATGGTCCCCAGTGCACTCAGCACCATGAGCAGTACTCCATGTCTAGTTCTCAGAATGGCACCTAAAGTCAGGGACGGTGACTGTCATGGCTCCCGCTGTCACCAGTACTTGACATAGCTGGCTACCTTGTGCCCTCTGTATCTCCCAATCTGGCCTTTGTGGTCCACCCCTGTGGCCCACTCCTCCCCTGAGCTATAGAGATGGGCTCCCAGCTGGCCCCCAGGGTTACTGTTTCCCTGCCATCCTCTGGTTGCCAACAATCCCCTCAGGAGCACTGCATACCCACATCCTCCGAGGGCCCGGCAGGGCTCTGAGCAGGACTGCCCTGTGTTCAGGAGAAAACAGCAAAAGCATACAAGACCCAAAGTGTCACCACTGCCCCACATGGAGACTCTCTGCAGCAGTCACCGTACCACACAGACCAGATGCGTGAGACATGGGCCATGTTTTCCCTGGTCCCTCATCTCTGGTCTCCTCCACGGTTCTTTCCTCCTGCTGGGCCACTTCCCTCTGCAGCAGCCAGCCCAGATTTCCAAGGATGCGGAGGGGTGGGGGGAGACTGACACCTCGGGGGTAAGAGCCACTGTGCCTATGCCCTAGCCACAGTCCTCAGAACCACTCTCGTGGTCCCAGGGGCCTGCACCACAGGGCAACCCCAGCCTCTCCATAATTCTGCAGGCGGCCATCAGGATTTCCAGCTTAGTGTTTAGTCTCAAATCCATCTTAAATGCATTGGGAAGCCAGTCCCTTGGGCCTTCCTCAAACATGTATGGCAGAAAGGGATCTTGGCCTGAGCTGACCACTCAGGACATAGGTGGATTTCCATTTACAAGGGGTCACGTGCAGAGGGTCCACATCAACACACAGCCTTCTTCTAATAAAAGACGGAGAGGGCAGCTGTGGCCTTTCAGTCCCAAGAGAAAATGAAGGTCTGTGCTGACCTCAGAGACCTCACAGGCAGGTTCCCTAATTCAGAGGTGTGGTAGGGATGAGGCATTTCTCACTGTAACGTGGCTGACCTCTTCCTGGGGAAGCAGGACAAAGGACAGTGGTAGTCAGACAGACAGGAAAACTGTCCCTAGGAGCTCTGAGGGACCCCCTGCATGCCCCTGCATGCCCCTGCACCACCCCCCACCCTGCTCACACGGAAATGGGCCTTAAGACTCGTGATATGGTGAGCAATCCTTTTATTGTTGTTGTGACTGAGATGACAAATTGTCTCTAGAAAATGCTCCCTGAGGGGGTGGCTCAGCCACAGGGGATTCTGAGATGGGTTCAAGCCCCATTTCCCAGGTAGAGTGGTCCTCCTTAGGTAGGGTGGTCCTCCTTGTGCTCAGCCCTGGCCAGCCTCCACCCAGGAACCCCCTGCACTCCCACCCTCGTCAGTGACAAGTCTAGGGCTGACAGAGAAACCATTGCCATCCAACAGACCCTGAGGCATGCTTGGAGAATTAGCCGTCTGGACCCAGCCTCCCAATGGGCCAGCTCATGTTGTCAAAGTAACAGAAAATGGAAGACCTCCTGGGAGCCCAGCCTGCAACTCTTGGAGGCGAGATGCTGTAGGCCTGAAGAGGAGACTCAAGGCAGTGTGGGTCTCCATGGAAACCATGGTCCATGCCATCACTGCACCTGGGACTACCTTGGCCCACCCAATGCTCTACCCCAAGCCCAAGCACTGGCCTATTCTGGACATTGGTCAGGCACAGACAGCCATGCCATCTGGGCCACAAAGCCTTCAGAGCAGGGCTCTGGCGCAGGTTGTCTCATTCTGTCCCCAGAACAGAGCTGGTTGGTGGAAGGAAGGGATCAAAGAATGAACCAACACCATGGCCACCATCAGAAGAGAAGACCCAGCCTTAGTCAAGTGGACAACACGGCTGAGCAGGCTGGCAGTGACGCTGTGGCCCAGCACAAGGTCTGGGAAGCCAGATATCTCCTAAAGGTCCCCCACCCTCCTCCCCTCCCAATCTAGGGCGCACTAAGGCTTGAAGGCCCACACTAAGGGTGATAGTGCTGGGGACTAATGGGTATGAAGCCAACATTCCAGCAGGGCTTAGCTCCTAGGGCAGAGCCCTTCCTGCCTGCAGGAAGCTGCTGTTCACTCCTGACTCCTGCTGGGGCAGAGATGCTCCCCTGTCTCTTCTTACCTGAGTGCTAATCCCATCCATCAAGCCATGGAGCTCTGCCCCCACAGCCTCATTCACTATCAAGTCCCAACCCTCACTTTCAAGTCCTGCCCCTGCAGCCTTAATTCACACTCAACTGGCATCTTAAAGTTCCACTGTTCAAATGCATCACAGAAAGACTTCATAATGAGAACATAATTCAGTCCACAGCATGCTCCCAGAAATCAATAAAGACTCAGATATGGACCCACCCAACAGCATGGCTCACAACAGCCCACCTGAGAAAACCACACAGAACCATGCCCCCACATGTGGCCTTCTCCTGCAATGGAATATTAACCAGTCATGAAAAGGAATGCCATCCTGACAAACCTATTGTGATGGGGGTGAACCTTCAAAGCATCTTATCAAGTTAGAGAAGGCACATACAAAATCCATCTGTCGTCTGACCCCATTTATGTGGCATATGCAGAATTGACCAACCCCAAGAGAGCATCCTGGTGGTTGCTTCCCAGGGGGGCAACTCTAAGTGGACGCAGGTTGCTCTCTGGGGTGATGAAATGTTCTGACTAGTTTGAAATGAAGTGACCGATGTCCCTGTGTGTGGCACAGTGTTAACCTCACACTATGTGAATGACCTCAGTGACAACATGGTGCTTGGAATGGGTGCTGGCCTAGTCCTTTGTTTCCAACAAGAAGAAACTCATGCCCACTGGCAATATGGCAGGAAACATGCCAGAAAGAAACAGTGTCTCCAGGCACCTGCCTTGGCCATTTAACTTTACTGGTGTTTTCTTGTAGATCATGAGACTGTCCGGTGTTGTGTTTTGGTAACTAGTCTTTTTTCCTCAGGAAGGAAAAGAGAGAGTGGCATGTTGGGAAAGGACATGACTCAGAGGCTGGAGGCTGGGAAGGATAGCAACTCCAAGGGGATATGATGGGGCTGGGCAGGGGCTGCTGCGGGAGGCGGGGCAGTGGGAGGCAGTGCTGGAGGGAGCAGGTCAGAGCCTGGAGGACCCTTGGCCTCCCTGGAGTCACCCTACAGGAGGTGCTGAGCAGGCAGCTGAACCTTCAAGGTCAAGGAGACTGCTGAGAAGGAGCACCTCAGCCCTGCACTGAGGCTGCTGTGAGGCTCCAGTCCTGGAGATGGGAGCCATCCTGATGGGACAACTGGAACCTTGGCACCAGCTTGGTCCCTTGGGCATCCCCTATGGATTGACCATTAGCTTCCAGCTTTGTGGTGTCTGTAGAGATGCTGGCGGGAAGGCTATGGGGGGGAGGGGCAGTAAGCCTTCAATAGGGGCTTTGCTGGATAGCTTTAGTGTCAACTTGACACACCTGGGTTGAGGGAGCCTCAATCGGGAAATTGCCTCCATTGGACTGGCCTGTGTCCATGTCTGAGGGGCATCTTCTTGATGAGTGATGTGGGAGGGCCCAGCCCACTGTGGGTGGTGCCACCCTGGGCAGGTGGGCCTGTGTTGCATAAGAAAGTAGGCTGAGCAGGGGCCAGGGGAGCAAGCCAGTAAGCAGTGTTCCTCCATGGCCTGTGCTCCAGCTCCTGCCTCCAGGTTCCTTCCCTGAGTTCCTACCTTGGGCTCCCTGTGAACTGCGACCTGGGAGATGTAAGCTGAATAAACCCTTTCCTCCCCAAGTTGGTAGTGGTCAGAGTGTTTTGTCACAGCAATTGAGAACAAACTAGGACAGGGGAAGGGGAGCAGGTGGAAGCGGCTCTACAGTGTGCTCAGCCGGGCTACACCTCTGCCAGGCCTGGGATGATATGAGTTATTCTATCATCCTCCTAGCACTGCCAACATGGCCAGTGCATGATTCTCTTGGAACTATGGGAATCTCATTCCAAAGGATTGACCCTGGAGGCAGAGGCCACCAGCATCTTCATTTTATCAACAGGGAACTAAGGCACAGAGAGGTGTAGCGGCCCAAGGTCACACAGCAGGTATGTGGCAGCCACCATCCCAATGACATGTGCAGTGTGTGCCTCAGACTCCAACCTCCACTCAGGGGCCGGGACCACCCTCCCACAGACTAGAACTGGCAGCACTTGGAAGGTGAGAAGTTGACCGAACATGGACACAGGGTACATGTTGCCCTATGCTTGGGCCCTGATACGCTACACAGATTCCTCCTGCCATCCATCTGAACTGCAACCTCTGGGTCTCCCTGTGGCTGTTATTCGGTGCCAGGAAAAATGTCACATTAAGAGGGATGGCTGGGCATTCTGAGGGTCTGCAGTTCCCGGTGGACTGTGCAAACACCAGCTGGAGCAGGCCACAGGAGGCGGCTGCTCTTGCTGGATTCCTGGTTTTTTGTTTGTTTGTTTGTTTGTTGTTTGTTTTTGTCAGCAGATGAGTAACACATTAGGAATGACACAGCCTTGGGTTTCAGTCCCTGGCTGGCTGCACACATAGCCACGTCTATCTCTGAGTCTCAAGCTATTTATAGAGAAATGGGACCAAGAAGACCTGCTTGCTTGCCCTGCTCACAGGGCTGTCTGGTGTTCATAGAGTGAAGTCCTAAAGGGTCCGACACCTGCAGCAGCATCCCACGGCTTGATTGCTGGGCTCCAGCCAGAGTCCTTGGGCAGACAGGGTCTCCGAATTTCATATGCTCTAAGACTGGGGCAGAGTCTTAGGAGCTTGGTGCTTTTGAGGAGAAGAAGCCTTAATTAGATTTATTCTGGGGTGGGAGGTTCGAATATTGATTTTTCACCTTTCTGCCCAGCACAGGCACGGAGGCTCTATTCAGAGAAAGCCTCGTTCATGCCCCCAAGAAGCTAAGGATGCTTGAGGAAGCATCTTCAGCCTCTGCTGGAATACTGCTGTGATGGCCCATCTTCCACCCTGTTGGGAGGGCCCCTGTGTGTACCTGCATCCAGGGAGGTAGGCTGCTGTACCCCTGGAGTCTTGGTCTGGTGGCAGGAAGTGTACCTCAAATCTAAGCTTGCAACTTCCCTTTTAAAACCAAACTTGGCCTCTGGATCCTGAAGAGCCTCCCAGACTTGTCTGATAGTCCACGCCAGCCCAGAAAACCACAAACTCCACCACTATAGTGAAAACAGGGAGGGAAAATGGAGTATTGCCACTCACTGCTGCAGTAGGATGGGTGCATGACAAGCAGCCACGTGGGCTTAGGGAAAAGCCTATGGTGGTCGCCTGTGCCTGGCTGGCTGCAAGGCAGGGGTTCTGCATCTCAGTCGAGGGGAAGACATCTCCTGCTACCCACAGCCTGCCCAACAGCATCTGTGTCCTGTGGAGGCTGCGGGCACGTGGCTGAGCCCTGCTCCGAGACCCTCCTATCATATCCCCCTCCCAGCATATTTCCTGCTAAGTATCTGCAGAAATAAAACACTGTCAGGAGCTGGGGTCCTGGAGAGGGATCATCACATCCCGGGAGGGGGACAATGGCACCTTGGAACTTTCCTTGAGTTCTCTAAGGACAGGGAAGAGAGTTATGGGTGATCACACAGGACAGTTGATGGAACCAGCATGCTTGAGGGGAGAAGAAGGGGATAAATCAGGGCCCAAGAAGATGGGGTAGAGCTGAGTGAATCCACAGTCCTTCTCTTTTGAGTTACCTCCCTTCTGAAGATGGATGGAAACTGCAAGAAATGCCCAGCACTTGTGGAAAGGCCAGTGGGAGAAAAGCAGAGCCAAAAGATGGTCACCCCAAAGACTGTGGGAAAGACCACATCCTGGAGCAGAGGGAGTGCCAGAACCAGAGGTAAGGACCATGCTGGGGTGTCCTCAGTGAAGTGAGGAGGTGCTGAGAGAGAGGTCTGAAACTGTCAGAGGATCCGGCGAAGGCAGGATGACGCCAGAGGAAAAGGACCCACGGTGGACTCCCAGGTCACAGGGGAAAGTGGCCTTAGGAACCAGAAGAGAGACCCCACCTCAATCTCACAGGTGCTCTTGAGGAACAAGGGTAGGATAGAGGCTGAAACTTCTAGATACCAGCCACTCAGCACTGTGTTCAAGTCTCTGGGAAGAAGCTGAGGACCCAGGAGGACAGTGACCCTTTAGACTAAAGGAACAACCAACTTGCGGAACACACTGCCAGCCAGACTGAGCACAGAGACAGAGCCAAGCAGCCCCTGAGATGCTGGAGAGGGAAAGGAGAGATGGGATCCACCTTCAGCTGTGATGGAGTCGGAAGATGGAGCATTCTAGAATGAGGGCCCTGTCACACCACAGTGCTTGGAGATGTGCTCTAGCCATGGTGAGATGAATCAAAGGAGTAACTGGAGAATGAAACCATCGAGCATTAAACAATCGATGTAGTAAACACCATGATTAAGTAACAATTATGGGGCAATTAACTCAGGAGTACTGAGAATATAGGACAGAAGTGATGATCTCATGACTACAATCTATACCCGGAGGTGGACACGAGTTTTTGGCCCTCTACTCCTGGTGTTCAGCAGGGCAGGGCAGGCAGGAGGAACCCTTGGCTGCAGACCCGGGGAGGCAGCTGGTGACTACTTCCTTCTCTGAACTTCGATTATTGGTGACCCAAGGATTCTGTTGAAGCTGAATGTTTTTGAGGTACAGAAACAAGGACAATCTTAAGGCCAGAAGTAATGCCCAGCGCCATTGCTGCGGAGAGTGCCCCGAGTCCCTGTTAGGTGCCTCCACAGACGTGAGGAGAGAGGTCCAAGGAAAACGACCTCCAGTGTGTTGGCCATCTCCGATCTTCTCTCCCTGCCCTCCCAGGCCCTGTTACCTATTCATCCACAGCCAGGGCACAGCCCCCCGCTCCCAGTGGGCACTCACACCTGAAGTCACAGACCACTCACTAGGCCAGCAGCATCTCCCTGGACACTGCAGCCACTTTATTTACAGCCCCAGAGCCTTGTGTCACAGTCCATAAACCAAGCCCACACTGTGGGCTCGGCTGGGCAGTGGGAGCAGTCATTTTCTTTTGGAGCACCCATAGGTGAGTGAGGTCCACAGTGGAGGGTACTGATGCTCCTGGAGTTCTTCCTGTGAACACTTCGCCAGGGATGGGAGCCCTGGGGTGGGGAGAACAGACCCCTGGCTCCCACCTGTGCATCACAGAGGCAGCCTGGCCTCTTACAGCCAGGGTGGTAGAAAGACAATTTGCTACTCAGGAACGCCTGGCCTTGGCCATTTCTGTCAGAGTCTAACTGTAGCGCATCCCCTCTACTCTCCAGACCTCAGACGTTGCTACTATAGAGGGAAGGGCCTCGCTGGAGGCTGTGAGGGCCAAGTCCAGACCTAAACGTCCAGAGAGAGGCCCTGCTTCCAGCTTCCATCTACAGAGGTGCCTCCTTCCCCAACTTCCTTTTGTTTCCAGAGTAAGACCAGTGCCAGCCTGGATTGGGGTGTGGAGACCAGGACAGACCTGAGATTTCTCATTTTTTCTCTCATCCCTTTCCACCCTGCTCTGAGGCAGAGGCCACTGGGACCCCATACTCCCCACCTCTCTTTTTCCTGCCAATGGCAATCAACAGTTACTCATTTGGACCAAGAGTCTAATCTCCTGACATTTATGGAACACCTGCTGAGTGACCGACAGCTAGAAGCCAGCTCAGGAGCAGTGAATGAAGTGGATGGATGCATTGTTCTAACAGCACCTGACCTTACATTCCCACTGTCCCGGCCCTGGGGCAGGTCTCAGCAGCCCATTTACAGGCTAAGTCCGTGTCTAGGTCAGGGCCCATGAGCGGCAGAACTCTGGCCTCCCATCTAGACTTTCAGTGTCTGTGTTGTGCTCAAGTTTAGAACAAAACCAAAGCACATGGGAGCTTCATGGGGTGATGTGGTCAGAGCTGAGGGTGAAGACCTTGTTGTCCTATAGCTATGACCAGAGTAGAGCTAGGGCTGCAGTATGAATCCTGATTACATGTCCACGGCAAAGCATCCGGGCTGGATGCCCTCCCTGGAGGTGGGTGTGCCCTCTCAGTGCCTCTCAGACCTTGAGAAGAAGAGGACCAGATGTCTAGGAGTCACCACAAGTGCCAAGAGGCAGTTAAGAGGGCCAGAGGATGAAGGGACACTGGCTTCTCCCACAGAAGTGGCTGCTGACCCAGGTTGACCTGGGAAGCCTTTTACAGCACTTTCTAGGCTGTTTTGGGTATCTGGTCACAGTCTTAAGGAACATGGAATCAGCTGCCTTTGCTCCAGTGAATGGGAACTGAGAGACTGAGGGATAAGCCCAGAGACCAGCTTGACCATTCACACTGTCTCTAGGCCAGAGCCACCAGTTGTTGCTAAAGGAACTGGAGTACCCACTGGCCAGGGGGAGGGTGCTTGCAGAGGGTGCACAGCTTTGCTGCATGTGTATCTGCAGACATTCTTTAGGCCTCCACCCCTTGAGACCCTCTCATGATCCACCTTCTATGTGAATTGCCCAGGTTCCGTCCATCTGGGGGCACATATCTTGTGGTATATTCAAGACTTGTATGACCATGTCACATGAAGGAGACTGTGGCCTCTGTCATCAGACAGCCACTGACTCAAAACCATTTCTGCCTCACTGTGTGCTGTGTGACCCTGAGCATCTTACCTAGATAGACACTCTGAGCTCCGGTTTCAACATCTGTAAAATTGGGAGTAATGCCTACAATCAAAGTTCTGGGGCATGCTAAAATTGATGTCTGTAAATAGCTTAATGTGCTGGGAACACAGTATGTCTCTGATAAATGGCAGGTAACCACAAAACAGCTAAGTCCTCATCATCTCCCTCAGAGACTGCTTTGAAGCCATTAAAATGATGTTTGCCAAGTGTTCCCACTGAAATGGGGAAATGAAGAAAATTCAGAGTATAACACACCTCAACTGTATAGTAAGTGTTCATGGGTAAACACTGAGCCACAAGGAGGTGGATTTGCAGAGGACTCATGTCACTTCCCAGGTTTTGCGTCACCTGCAAGGAACAAACATTCGTACAGAAGTGGGCTCCGGATTTGATCCTAGGCAGGTGCCCAGCAGCAGGCATCTCCGTGGCACAGAACGGCCCAGCAGAGACTAGCCAGGCGCTGCTGAGTCAGCACCGTGGACAGCACCCCAGCTCCTGTCCTTAGGGGACTTGCTGGGCCAGTCTGGTTGTGGCTGGTGGGTGTCTCACTCTGCTCCCACAGCAGAGGTCTTCCACCCTGATGCCACAATAGGAACATGGATGAGACTTTTCTTTTTTCTTAGGACATGCCCGCTGTGACCTGTGATCAAAAGGAGGCTGTGGTGGCTGATCCTATTATTGATACAATGGGACTTGGAGTCACCTAGGAGACACATCTATAGGCATGTCTGTGAAGGTGTTTACAGAGGTTTAATTGAGGTGGGAAGACCCACCCTGAATGTGGGAGGCACATCCCATGCACTGAGGTCCTGGCTCAATTGACACATGTACAATGCAACCCTTACACCTAAGGCTCAGGGAACATCATGGAAGAGGGGGTGGAAAGATTGTAAGAGCCAGAGGCCCAGCACACCTGGTGCTAGACCTGCACAATGGCAACAACAGCTGGCATGCTATGGATGGGGGATTTCACAGCATCCCACCCCTAGATGAAGAGCTACAGGCAATTGACGGATGCTGAGGGAGGGAGAATCAGTCATCTGTAGGGATGAGTACCCTGATTATCTAATCCCAAGTTGTCAGGCCTAAACACATGTACACAAGCACCATTAAATGGACTCAGTATATTTTATACATATATGTGTATTTTAAAATATATCTATGCATATATAACAATAATCCAAGAAGAAAGGGAGAGGGAGTTGGGGGGGCACAGGAGGACTGTCATGATGGTCAGTATCTGCAAACATAAGCCCAAATAACCCCTCCCTTCGCTTGCTTTCTGTCGGGTCACAGCAGGGGAGTGACTAACATAGATACTGATAGTTTGTTCCAGCATTGTTTTCTAAAAATAGCAGTGACTTGTGCAATAAGATGAGCAGAAATAGGCCTGCCTCCCTGTGCCCTGCCTGCATCCCTGTGTCCTGCTTAGGTCCCTTCCCTGCATCCTCCCTGTGTCCCCATGTCCTGCCTCCATCCCTCTATCCTGCCTGCATCCCTCCATCCTCAATGCCTGTGTCCCTGCGTCCTGCCTGTGTCCCTGCGTCCTGCCTGTGTCTCAGTGTCCTGTCTGTGTCCCTGCGTCCTGCCTGTGTCTCAGTGTCCTGCCTGTGTCCCTGCATCCTGCCTGTGTCCCTGCATCCTGCCTGTGTCCCTCCATCCTCAATGCCTGTGCCCCTGCGTCCTGCCCGTGTCCCTGCATCCTGCCTGTGTCCCTGCGTCCTGCCTGTGTCTCAGTGTCCTGTCTGTGTCCCTGCGTCCTGCCTGTGTCCCTGCATCCTTGGTGTTTGAGTCCCCGCACCCTCAACAACCTGGGCATTATTATCCCCCTCGCCCTGCCACTGTCATTTTTACCAGGGTAAGAAGCAAAAAGTACATCTCACTCCCCCAACCCTTCCCCCGACAGGGATGGAGCCAGGGCCTTGGACATGTCAGCAAGTGTTCACGGTCAAGCCTCCTTCCCTGAGCTACTGCTCATTAAAGTGAAGCTCGGCCTTTTCTCTCGTGTTTGTTAGAATTTGTGCAGGAATCTGTCAGTTTTTTGCATGGTTTTATGCCCTTGTCTGTTTTTCACTTAAAGACTTGTAGCTTTTTTAAAAAATGAAGAATCCATGAAAGTAGAAGTCTTTTGTGTCAGGCAGATCAGGTTCAATGCTAGCCCTTGGCAGCTGCTAACTCGGCCCCAGTCACCTCTGTTCTCCTGCCCCGGTCTCCCGTGTGGTAGGCACTGAGGCAGCGTCTTCCCTGTATCATTAGAAGGTGTTGGAGGTGGAGAGTATCACACAGAGGCCAGACTCCAGATAGTGATTGTTTCTGTCTCTCTGGAGGGCTTGTCACAAGGAGACCCCATGCCTCCTGATGGCATCCACCCTGGGAACACAGGGCTCCAGCCTACTTTCCAAGGCTGCAGGAATTTTGCTCTTGCTGTGCCTGGCTCCTGGCCCTGCATATTGGCCCAGCCCTTCACTGCCTCTCACTGGTGTGGCTTTCTTTGCTTGTGTGTCCATTTGCATGGATGTGAGGGCTTTGCTGAAGCCTGTAAAGCAATACTAATCAATCATTACAATCTTCACATCCCTACAAGTACACATAGTGATCACCAACTCAAGCCTCAGCCCAGACTCCTGGCCTGTGCTCCTGCTTTCCTGTCCTGGACTCGTATGGTACCCACAGGAACAGACCACAGTAAGCTCCTCACAATGCCTCTTCCTTCAGGCTGCCCTCCTGGACCCCTGTGGGAAGAGTCCTCTATGATTTCCTACACTCCATGGCCCCATGTCCGGAGATCCCATGTGTGCGCTGGCTTGTCTCCCCGACAGAAGCAAGCTCCCCAGCACAGCTAGCTACATCGCATCTACCTCTGCTGTCAATCGATGCCTCCCTCCAGGTCAGGCTAGATGGACTCAGGGCAAAGCCAACCTGATGTCAGAGAGGCAGAGAAGACTTTTACTGCACGAAGCAGCCCTGGGGGGTGAGCAGGGTCAGGAGAGCAATGGAGGAGGGGAGAAGGCCCAGAAGTATAGGTGGATCCCAGCTCTGACTTGACGGCAAGTGAGCTCCCAGGAACTCACTGTGCTCTGGTGTGCTCTCTGAAGGAGAGACGTTCACACACACATACACAGATACACACCCACAGACACACATTCATAGACACATATCGACACACACAGAGGCATACACACATGTACACACACACACAGGTATGAGTGTGTATGTCATGGCTAAGTGCATAAAATTTTGGAGGTCTCTGGTATATACTCCTTATTATACAATAAAAGAAGTAAAATAACAATTATCCATGTGCTGGCATGGACAAATGGGAGACAGTGGCTAGAACAGAACTCCCAATAGGCACATACAGGCTGAAGATGCCCAGGACCAGGGGACGTATGTGACACTCTGGGCTATGGTGCAGCTGGGTGGCAGGAAGGGACACACGGACAGTAAACAAAGCACTGGCTGCTGGCCGTGATGCACCCATTTTCCTGCTCTAGCCCTTGAGACAGGCTTGTGGGGGGGGACACATCACAGGAATGGCACTGCAGCTCCTGAGACCCCCTGGAAATGAGCCCGAGTGAGGGAGGCTCACAATCAGCACCCAGAAACGTAAGGCTCAAGCTCCAACATTTCACAGATCACATGAAATCAGGACCTGGGTAACACTGGTTCAGCTCTCCAGATGGGGAGACTGAGTCCAGAAAGGCTGTTTGTGTCTGGCCATGACCATAAGGCCAGGTGGGACTGGGTCCATCCCAGACCTTGAGCAGAACCCAGGGGCCCAGCCTGGGTTGCAGTACTCCGGATCATCCTCAGCTCAGATGGCCTTTAGACACACCACATATCTAGAAGAGCTGACCACACACACACCCTGGATCACAGTCAGAGGACAGAAATAAACACATCATCTGTGCAGGCACAGGAAGAAGGGATGAGCTGGGAATGCCTGAGGCAGAAGAGCTGGTGACTGCTACCGCACAGCCAGGGGCTTCCAGCAACTTTCCAAGAGTCATCTAGAGTTCTCTAGTCAAGAGTGCTCTCTGCCCTCCTGTCCTCCATCTGCCCACTTCAGTGATGCCCAGAGCTCTTGAGGCACCCCACCCTCACTCCTGTCTGCTGTTCCCAACACTCTCCTTTCTGCTCTGGCCAAGGCTATGGTCTCTGCCCTCCCCCACTGCTCCTGCACCCCAGCTACCCCTCTGACACTGCTGTGACCTCCGAGAACAGGGATCCTAATGTGACAAGGCTGCGGGATCCAGACCCACCTTCAGGGTTCAACAACTGTGAAATCTCACAGGCTACCAAGTACTCTCAGTTCCCAGGGTACCGTGATGACAGTTTTTGCCCAGGCGGGAAGCTCTTCTAGGGCTGATGGCTGCAGCCTGTGTGGGACAAGCTAACACGCAAGTCACCCAGGCAGTCGTTAAGGACCGCCCCTGTCAGGCTCTGGGGCACTTTTGCGGGTAGCTCCTCACTCTCCAGCAGCCCTTCCCTGTGACACTTCTTCTCTGACAGCTGCTCTGAGATCCACGCTCCCTTCTCCCTCACCATCCCTCGTGTCCACAGCTCACATGTGTCCCTCTGTCATCACTTCTCATATAAATAGACCTGTGAACACAGGTCTTCAGGTTTTCTCCGCCCAGCTCCTGTTCATCCCTCAACACCCAGCACAAATGTCCCCTTTTGTAGTAAGACACCTCCTGGGGTGTACTGATCCTTTTTCACTCTCACAGGACCTGGCACCTGGCAGACATGGAAGGTTGCTTTTGTCCGAATGACTTGCTCCCTTTTGCTAAATGCAGGAAGCACTAGTCCTACTTCATGAGTTCAACCACATTAAGAAAATATTTTATTATTTTACTGTATGTGTATGATGTATGGCCTGCATGTATGTAAGTGCACCCACGCCGTGCAATGCCTACAAAGGTCAGAAGAAGGCATTGGACTGTCCTGGAACTGGAGTTATGGATGGTTAGCTGCCATATGGGCGCTGGGAATTGAACCAGGGTTGAACTTGTCTTGAACACAACAAGTGTTCTTAACCACTGAGCCACCTCTCCAGCACCATCGACTGTAATTTCACAAGGTGTTTTACAAGACTGCTGCCAGCACGTTCCTATTTTCCAAATGAAGTCGCTCACTGGTTGACTCCACCTCAGACTCTCTGGTAGCTGACTATCCCTCCTACTGACCATGGGCCAGAAAACGTATCTTTGCTTTGGTGAGGCCACATTCAAGTTCAGCGGGTGACTTGGGCTGGGAAAGAGAAAGCCTCAGTTTGATGTTGACCTGGTTCTGGCATGCTCAACCCAGCTTTCGGCAAGGGTGGGGAGTGCCCGACACTGGAGCCCATTGCCCCTCCTGACCCCCCATCTCGCGCATGCAGCTGTGAATGAGAATCTTGCTCACTCACTGAGATGTGACAACCCTCCCCCCACCCCCATCCATACGGAACAGTTTCGACTTCATCAATCCACAAACCAACAGAGCTTTTCATAAAACTAATTTCCTAATTATGAACTCAGATCATTCATTTGTCAAATTACTGAAGGGAGACAGAAACCTCTCAGCTCACTGTGAGAACTGGGCCAGTGAGGCCCGGGGCCCTGGTCTGAGGACTCACGGACCTTTCTGCGTTCAGTGTACCTTCTAAAGCACAGGACAGGGAGGCCACTCCCCTGACACATGTGTCATAAACATGGGAGTGTGATCAAGGAGCTAACATGTTAATTTAGGGACCAACAGATAAAAGCTCTTCTTGCCAGGCCCAATGACCTGAGTTCAAATCCCCCAGAGCCCATGCAAAAACCAGGCATAGTAGCACATGGCTGAAACCCAGTGCTCCTGTGATGAGGTAGGAGGCAGAGATAATTCCCAGAGGGCCTTTGGGGCAGGCAGCATACACAGCACAGGGGCAAAGTGATAGAGAACCCCCTCAAAGGAGGACTAACTCACTCAAAGGAGGACTAACTCAAAGTAGGGACCAATGCCTGAGGTTGTCCTCTGACCACATCATATGCATGCCTACACACGCACGTAGCACAGACACACACACCATAGACACACAAAGTTAATTTAACTCGATTTAAAGTTAGAAAAACTGGCCTTTGATTCTGATGTTGGAAAGTTGAAGCATCTTTGGCATAATTTGGGCACATAAATCCACAACTGATGAAAGCCTGTTCCAATGAAAATTGATCGGCTACAAGGATGCACACACATGTATAAGGTGCACATAGTTTCAAAGGCAGTACAGGAGAAAGAACGAGGAAAGATGGTGCAGAGCCCCGTACTTGGAGCTCACATGCAGGGTGGCTTGGCCAGGGTGAGGGCTGCCCAGGACTCTGGTAAGGGTTTCTCCATTGGAGAAGGAGATGGTGTGAAGAAGCTTCTTCTGACCTAAGACATCTTAGGAGTCTACCATCTTTCAAATAATTTGGCCATCTCTACAGGTCTCCTAAAGGTCCCCAGGGCACCTTACAGATTCCCACTCTGCCTCCTGGTAAATTGTCAGCCTGCCTTCCTCCCTTCCCTTCCTCCTTCCCCCTCTCCTTCCTCATCTCTCTTCCAATGAGCCATGGTCAGTCCCATCACTGCCTGCCCTGGTCTTCACAAACTGGTCTACACTCAGGATGATGAGCAATGTCATGACATCACATCAAGGCATGAGGGAGTCGGAGGAGAACTCATCCCTGACAGATGTGGGTACAGACATGTTACTGTTCTCCAAGAGGAGTCAGCTGGGCTCAGACCCTGGTTCCTGGGGAAACTATCTTCCCTCAGTCCTGTGGCAGGGCAGACAGTCATCAACATTGTGCCCTGGGGGAAGAAAGGGCTTGCCCTGGCGCAGAGCTGGCACTGTGGTTCTGCCGCTGGGGCAGCAAATAGACACAGGACAGACCTGACAGTGCTGACACACAGAACTACCGAGCACACAGCGGTAGTTTCCACATTGACCAGGCTTTTGGAGAGAACAAAGCAACACTAGCCTGCAAGTCATAGGACCAGGACGGGGGCCTGAGTGTTGTGCAGGGCAGCTTTCTATGAAGCTGGTGTTGGCAAGGTGACATGAAGAGGCCACAGAGGGAGACCGATGGAGATGGGACCCAGCTCTGGGCAGGGCCAGCACTGGTAGGAATCACTTGCTGTGCTCCAGAAAGAGTGAGGCGCTTGTGGAAGGCCTGCAGAGAGCGGAAAGCAGAAGGCCAGGATGGCGACTTGTAGTCCATTCTGTGGGTGGAGCCACTGGGGCTCAGTGGTCAGGGGACTCAGTGGTTGGGGGCTGAAGCACCAGGCTCTTGGTTTACCACAGGAGGCTGAGCTAAGCAGCCGGTGCCAGGTGGGCTGCATGTCTTCTGTGCTTTGTAGGAAGGCTGTCCTGTTCTTCTGTTCCTTTAACTCCTTAAAACCAGTGCAGTAAGAAGACACTCAACTCTGCCTGAGCCTCAGCTCTCTTCCTACTGAGGAACCCGGTGACACTGACTCGGCTGTCACACAACATCTGGGTCTTGTCACTGTGATCTCTCAACATGTATGAGGAAAGGGAGTCCCTCAAGTGGTTAACTTGCTAAGGACAACAGCTTTCAGCAACAGATTCCTGCAGCGAGGGGACATGAGCGGAGTGTTCTTGTGAGGGCAGATGGTGCCTCAGAAACCAGAACTTGCGAGAGCTGTTGAACCCGAGGGTGAAGTATGCACTTTTCTCTCACTAAAAGACAAGTTCTAAATGCAGAATGAAGGCTCTACTGTTGTCACTCACGTACTCCCCAAGCAGACAGCAAATCAAGAGCTACCTTAGTAAGAATGGGAAACAACTCCTCTCCTAGGGACCCAGGCTGGGGAGGGAGAGCTTGAAAACTGCTGCCTGGGACTCTTTCAGGGCTCCGACAGGAGCACTGCTCAGACAGGCTCTCCACTGTGCAGAGTTTCAAATCTCAGACACAGGAAATTCTTGGCCTCTTTAAAAAGCTTCCCAGCAAAGGGACTGAGTGTGTTTACAGTCATTTGTGGCAAATGTTTAAAAAACGCAACCATTCCCAATGGTTTACAAGAACATTGATTGCTAATTGATGCAGATTTGGCAGAGCCACTGGCCTGGGATTGATAAAGGAGAGCTAGACTTCAGTCAACAGCACTCCCCACCCCCGTGAGTCTGAGCATCTGTGTGCAGGACACGTTGCATCTTCAAGGCCATTAACATCAAACATGCAAAAACCAACGCAGACCCAGACTCACTGCGTCCCAAGGGTAAGAAGATGGATGGGCAAGGTATCATTATCTCTGTTCTCAAGCAAGTTCTGTTAACATTAAAATTTCAATTGCAAACACAAAGCCTCACATGAGAACATTTGGATTAACATGTTTTCCTGTATGTTTATCTCATCCTTCTAAATGTGTAAACTGCATGTTTGCAAAGAGCAAACATGAATGTTGTGCACACATGCACAGGCAGAGGCAGGGATGATGACACCGTGACTTCTGGTAATGGGTAAGCAGTTGAAAGGGCTTGTAGCCTCAGCTGTGCCTATGCTCCTGGCTTAGCCCCTGTGTGTGGCCCCAGTGGGGACCTTGGCTTATAAGGCACCCAAGACCTTCCAGAACAGGATAATCTTTGGGCTTTGCAAAGAGAGCCCAGGGCAGGGAAGATGAAGAGGCTTTGATCAGGTGTTAGGACTTGCCTGACACACCTGATGGACAGCATCGGACTAGGTTGAACTCTCCAGGTGGCTCTAGATACAGCTCTCTGATCCCTGGGTCACCCACCCAAGGAGTCCTGAGTCTAGGCCAGTGACCAGCCAGGACCCCTCCATCTTGCCATTTATTTTTTCATCCTGCAGACCTACTGGCTCTGAGTCCCGCCCAGTGCCTGTCAGGTGTGAGGACTTCTCCACACCAGGGGTCCTTTTCATTCAAGCCTGGTACAATCCAGGAACTGGTCTCACAGACCTGCTTGGACATTAATAGAGACACAGCATCTCAAGCAGCAGAAAGGCCCTGACAGAGCCAGGCTCAGGAGGAAGTGTCTTCTTAATCACCGCTGGAGGCCCATGGGAAGCCCCGTTCTGTACTGTTATGTGCCTCTGCCCACCACTATCCCTCCTAGGGACTTCTTAGCCCCCGTAGGAATGATGCTGTCTATACCATTGCAAGAACAGGGAGGGGGTCTTCAGTGTCACATCACTCATCCATTCATCTACCCACCCATCCATCCATCTATCCATCTACCCATCCATCTACCTACCCACCTTCCCCATCCATCCATCCACCCACTCATCTATCCATCCATTCACCCATCTACCAACCCACCTTCCCATCCATCCATCCATCCATCCATCCATCCATCCATCCATCCATCCATCCATCCATCCATCCATCCATCCATCCATCCATCCATCCATCCATCCATCCATCCATCCATCCATCCATCCATCCATCCATCCATCCATCCATCCATCCATCCATCCATCCATCCATCCATCCATCCATCCATCCATCCATCCATCCATCCATCCATCCATCCATCCATCCATCCATCCATCCATCCATCCATCCATCCATCCATCCATCCATCCATCCATCCATCCATCCATCCATCCATCCATCCATCCATCCATCCATCCATCCATCCATCCATCCATCCATCCATCCATCCATCCATCCATCCATCCATCCATCCATCCATCCATCCATCTATCCTTTCATCCATCCATTCACCTACCCACCTTCCCATCCACCCATCCATCCATCTATCCATCTACCTACCCACCTTCCCCGTCCATCCATCCACCCACTCATCTATCCATCCATTCACCCATCTACCAACCCACCTTCCCATCCATCCATCCATCCATCCATCCATCCATCCATCCATCCATCCATCCATCCATCCATCCATCCATCCATCCATCCATCCATCCATCCATCCATCCATCCATCCATCCATCCATCCATCTATCCTTTCATCCATCCATTCACCTACCCACCTTCCCATCCATCCATCCATCCATCCATCCATCTTTCTACCCACCTACCCACCCATCCATTTATCCATCCCCTCACCCATGGGGCCCAGCAAGTGCTCATCCTTGCCCTGGAGAGGTATCAATCTGATGGTGAGGCAGGCAGTGACCAGTGTGGTCACTGCTAAGGAAAAGGGCAGCATGTACTGCCCAGCTAAGGAAGAAGCTTTGAGGACCCCATCCCCATTGTCTGTGTGAGGCATCTGACAGTCATCTCCAAGGCCCCAGTTGAAGGGCCCAGTGGGTGGGGCATACCTGCCAGTAAGGTATGGTCAAGATCTTGGAGCCCTGATTCCAGAAGCTGGAGAGGGTCCAGGTAGCTGCACTGTGACGGAGGAGGGCCATGGTGAGGGTGACCTGCCCTAATGAGCCTTTTCACTCTGAATCAAGTACCTGGGAGCAGTGCCTCCTCTTGGAGATGTCCCAGGATGCCCCCTATGGGCCTAGGAGGGGAAAGCCTGGAAGAAGGAATCTAGACAGCCCCCTTTGTCTCCCTAGAATTCACCTAGCAAGCACAGCCTGGAATGTGTATCCATAGAGCCTCGTGGAGGACAGCTGTCCCCTCTGCCATCTGTCCATCTCATTACCTTGCTTCAGGGCTATCTTTAGAGTTCCGTCCCTCACCTGCCCTGTCCTGGAGCTTGGCCCAACTGGTCTATCCACAGTGCCCCCATTCTAAGCTAAGCCCACAGGTGATGGCAAAAAGCAAGCATTGTGAAGATCCTTGTCCTTCTATCTGCTTCTAGAACAAACTGGAATGAGAGATGTTGTGCTGGGGCTGCAGGAACAATCATTGTGTTTATTAGATATAGAATGCTCCAACTCAGGAGATAGGCACAGTGGCAGTCACCTCAAAGCTGTGAGCCCAGATTTCCAGGGAGAGTGGCTGTGGGCTTCCTTCTGAGGCAACTGGACTGCCTTGGGATGAAAAGGGATGGCTCCGCCCCTCAGCCAGCAGGGTCATTTTAGGAATGGACCCACCCCTCGGCCAGCCAGAGCTTAGGGATGTACCATGGTACAAATGAGCTACTTCCCCATGTTCTCCCCTCAAAATCACCCACCTGGGCTTTGGTTTCTCTCCCTACCCCCACCCCCCAACACACAACAGAATGACTTCCTGAACTATGAAGACTTCTTGGGTGCAAACTGGATGTCTGTAAAGATCTTGGGAAACCAGCTACTTTACAAGTCTCTCTGACTCTCTGAGCATTCCCTGCTTCCCCAGGCCTGCCTCCAAAGGCCACTCTATCATTTGTAGGGCCTCTGGGCAGCATGGGTCTCTCTAGGGAACAAATTCACTTCCCGAGACTCTGTCTTGAAACATCCTGATCCCCCCAAAAGAATATAGAATGTCCTGGGGTATAGGGAGTCTTTCACTGCTGGGTATGGCTGGCCTGCACAGCAGGGTACCAGCTGGGGGACTCAGTGAGCAACACCTGGTGACCAGCAGACTTTGACCCAGCCTCTAGCCCTGGGGGCTGGTGGCCATCTGAGCAGGTGCCTGTGGTAAGGAGACCCCGAGTACAAAGTGAGAGGAATCAGCTGGCCCCCAGCCCCAGCTCTCCCAGCCTCTGTTTTATGACCCATAAATCAAGACTTCTGGACTTCACAGAAGGTAGACAGCTTTGCCCCAGGCCTCCCTGCCACCCTCCCAGGCATCAGAAACCCCAAATAATGGGGTCCTTTGCTGACTCTATCAATAATACATTAGACTGATCCATTAACCTTAGAAGCAGTGTCTCTCTGGAGGAGGGGTCCTTGGTCTTATCTGCAGCTTATAGACAGGCTTCTCCCCTTAGGAATGGCTGGGAACTCCTGACCCTGTCCCAGGCAGAGCTGGAGAACCAAATGCCTGCCCCGCCGACTGGCCACTAACAGATGGGCCAGACTGTCTCTAGAAGCTACATCAATCAGTGTGGGAAAGGGCTGCTCTCCAGCAGCACAGCCATCCAGAAGCTAAGAGGACTATCTGAGCCTAGAACCGCTGACCGTGCCTCCCAGGTTCAGCAGACTCATCCTTCAGATCCCTTTCCCCTGTTTCCTGCCCTAGGCGTCAGCCTATATATGGAGTGGGAAACCCCTCATGGGGTCTCAAGAAAAGCAAGATGCCCCTTGGAGAGCCTTTAATGCTGTCCACAGATGGGAGCTCAGTGTGGGTGCGATGCACACATTTCATCTAGTGTTATGTGTACAGATAGTAGGCCCATGTATTTGCACATGCAGCACACTCCACATCTGTGTACACAGACACACGCATGACTGAGTGTGGCTCGGAGCATGCAGCTCAGGGGATCCTGTAAAGTTGAACCACTGTATTCCCTCTTTACCCCGCTCCTTGCCCATCCAGGCACTGGGGTGGCCAGAGAACAGCATCCAGGGCAGCCTGGCCCTCTGGCTCATATAGGACATGCCTTCTGACCTGTGCATCTCCCCCCCACATACCCGGAGGTAAGCCACAAGGACAGTGTGTCCTTGAACACACTCTGGACACCCATTAGTTTTGTCCTGGGGCTTTCTGGCTTTCCATAGCTGCAGATGCCGGGATGCCACAGGTGCCGACATTGACTATAAACACGAGATTCATGGGATGGTGGATTCTGCAAGATCCATAACTCGTGAAGCGAGCTGTGAGCCACAGTTGGCCTCCTACCTCAGCGAGCCCCCCACCCCCCGCATAGACTTCTAGATTGTTTTGAGATTCTGAGGTCACACCACCTGGGAAGCCTTGTTCCTCGTCCTGTGTGTAATGAGCTAGGTCATTCAGATGAACTAAATCTAGACAATGTCACAGGACCTCCTTCCACAATCACGTGAGAGCAGCAGAGTCCACCTCCTGCCTCAGCTCCCATGCTGCACTGCAGGCTAGGCGCCCACCTGGCGCGCACTCACAGGGGCAGTGGAAAATGTTGGTTTCCCACAAAAACAGTGCATTTCTCTCTCTCTCGGCTCTCATGCCAGCTGCTGACTGGGCTTGCTCACAAGTTCAGCCCCAATCACACCTCAGGCCTCTGGAGAGACACCAGAGTTACAAAGTCAGGGTTTGGGCCAGTGATGGAAACCAGTGTGGATGGGGGTGAGGAGGGTCAGCCTGGCTGGGTGTGGTGTGCAGAGAGAAAACGGGCTTCTCCTTTCAGTCTGCTTGCATCATTTTAAAGTTGACTACTGTGCTATTAGGACATCGACACTTATTAAGTGGTTAGAACTAATAATTGGAAATTCTTGGGACTTTTTGTTTGTTTTGGGTGGCTAAGAGGGGCTGAGATGCTAAGGCTATTGTGAACTGGCAAGTTGGGGGCCCCTGGCAGGGCGGGAAGCTGGGAGTGTCATCTTACATGTGGCGCTCAGGTTCTAATTTTGTTCTCCAATAACAGGAGCCAGAGGTCCTTAGAGAAACGGCCAATTCTAGACTTGGCAGGAGGTGGACACAGCCAGCCTAGATCGTGGTACAGTGCCAGAAAAGTGCTCAAAGCCAGAATAAGGTTTATAATGACCAGGCGTCTATCACAGGGGCCTAGAGCCAGATGACAGAGCTCCTACAACACGAGCTGGAATGATTTAAACAATAAAATAAATCAAGCATTACTGGATTACAGCTGAGGATGAAGTAAACACTCATGAGCCCACCCTCATGTAAACAGATTATCGAATGAGTAAATAACCGGGGAGGAGAGGCAGCTCCACTCGGACTCTGCAGACCCTGCCTCACCAAGGGGAATGCTCCCTGAGCATGGGCTGTGCAGTACAGTTTCCTTCCAGAGACTGGGGTCCCCAAAGGGAGTGCACAGGAATCACAGTGGGAAAATCTGCAGACACCTGCATAGACTGGGGATCATGGTCTGTGTCATTAGGGACACTCCCTGAGGACAGTGACTGTCTAGCCATGGCAAGTCCTCAATGAGGGGCAGTGGGTGACACCCCTGGCCAGCACACCAAGTCATCAAAGTGTCAGTCATCAACAAGGGAAATCTAAGAACTGTCACGGCCTAGAGGCTTGCGGGGACACGGAAACTAAATACAACGCGGTGCACTGGTTTGCCAGCTCTAACACCCCTACTAGCTCTTGTGTATATTTTTTCAGTTTTGCTTTTGTGTGGTGTGTGTGCACACTGTGTGTATAGGTGCACGCACACACAGGTGCATGTGCGGAGGCCAGAGGGTGACAGCATCTTCTGCTATTGCTATTGCTCTCTGCCTTATTTCTTTGAGAGAGGGTCTCTCACTGAACCTAGCACTCACCATTTTGGGGCTAAGCTGACAGCCATCAAACTCCAGTGATCCTCATGTCTCTGTCCCTCTTCCCTCGGGATTACAGGAATATGGCTGTGCCCAGCTTTTAAAGGGGGTGCTGAGAATTCAAACCAGGTCCTCATGCTTGCAGAGCAAGCACTCTTACCCACGGAGCCATCTCCCCAGCCCCTCATGTGCCCCTTTAATAGTTTAAAATCTATGAGTTTCAGATTCTCAGAGCAGTGGTGACAATGGTACAGAAAGGGGCCACATTCCTGTGCACAGTGTCTCACAGCAGTAGGTGATGTTGGCCATTAGTAGGAAGAGATATTGACGCCTGTGGCTAGTTCAAGTCTCATCTTAGATTCCCTGGCTTTGCTCGGCTGGAGGAGGAAGTTCACTCTCTGAAGAATCCATGTGTCCCCTTGACATTTCCCAGCCTCCTTTGAGGCAAGGCATGCCATGCAACCATCTTTAGCCAAGGACCAGTGAGTGAGAGCAATGTATGTCACGTACTGACCTGTGAGGTGAAAACCAAAGTGCCTCCCACTAGCCAGGGCCGTGCATGCTCCCAGGAGGCACCACTGCTTGGCCCGTGCAAGGTCTGAGCCACAGATCTGACCTGCCAGGGGACGGCTGCCACCCACTTCCCCATCAGCAGCGTGGTATCGAGGAGAATGGTCTGTGGCTCCCACAGAGGCTCGGTGACAACTGTGAAGACCGCCCATGTCCTCATAGTCACATTATCTCTGTCGTCAGCAGCAACACCATCACCATCATCTGCTTCACCATCATCCCACCATCTTTATCACCATCCTCCTCCTAACCTCCCAGTCACCATCACCATCACCTGTATCATGATGTCAGTACCCTGTCTTCTCCATCATCCCCCTTCTCTTTTCCCCCCTCTTTTCCTCTTTTCTCAAAATAGAGTCTCACTCTGTAGCCCAGGCTGGCCTTGAACTCTGGCACCTCCTGCCTCAGCCTCCTGTGAGCTAGCTTCCTTTCCTCCTTCTGATGATGGTCATGTTGTTTACGTTTAAAATTATGTCACATTGATCTTCATCAAAGGAAACAAACAGGCCTGAGCCAGCACAGTCTCCACAGTGTTAGAAATGCCAGGTAGCCGCTGGCTCTCCTCAGAGCGTGCAGGCTCCAGGCAGCTAACAAACAAAGCCTAATACGTGAGCAGATGCACAGGCTTCACCCTCAAAGCCTGCTGTCTCTGAAGAGGGTGCTGAGAGCTGTTCCAAAGATCACAGAGTACAGGAAGAAGGGAGTTGTTGATGCAGGTAATTGGGGCTTCTGACCCCCAAGGCAAGCCAGCAACAGCCTAGAAGCTAGGCAGCTTCTTAGTTCCTGGGAGCCTATGCTTCCTCTCCAGAATAGAATGATCATAACGTTGCATCAAAGCCTGCCGTACAGGCTTCCTCCCTCTACACAGTTCTGAGGACTGACCTGCTACCACAAAGATACACACAGGACTCAGGCAGAGGGGGCTGGGTTCAAATCCAGCCAACAGCTCGTTCCCAAGCTGTAAGCTCAGACAAGCCCTGCCCTCTCTGAGCCTGGCTTCCTGACAGGTGAGTGAGATGCTGCCCTCCAGAACTGCAGTGTGCCCAGTCTGTGCCCAAGTCCACAGTAGAATGTGACCTTACATAGAGATGGAGCTCTACACAGGTGACCATGGGCAAATGAGGTCCCGAGGGTAGGCCCCAACCCAGCGCATCTGGGGCCTTTATAAGAAAAAGAACATAACACACATAAGACAGCACCTTGTGCCCATGAAGGCCAGCAGTGAGCACCAAGGACAGCCAGCACCTACCAGGAGCCTGCCAGGGGCTGAGGACAGGGAGGATCTCCCCTGAGACAGGCTAGGGGGGCTCTTCCCAAGCCCTAGACGGGGTGTGGTTGGAGAAGGCGATAAAATAAGATTCATCACTGAATGGCCTTAGTATGCGACAATGAACTATAGGGAGCTGAAGCTAAATCCGCACAGCCGAGGGAGAGGCCCCCAAGGCCTCACGGGGATGCCATGGTCAGCTGGGCTTTCCCACGGTCTCCCTGGATGGCTTCCTCCAAGCTGATTTCCAAACACCCAAGGCAAAGGAGAAACAGGTCATCAAATAAATTAATCTGACGTTTTATCATACAGAGTAATTTCTAACAAGTACCATTTCCCTGGAATTAGGTTGTTTACATTTTAGCCAAGTTGTTCCCACTTACGTTGCTAAGTGATAGATAATGGGAAGCAGGGCCCTCCCTGTTTAAAACAGTTAAATAAGTGACTAGACCCATTTGCCACTTGGATTTCAGAACAAAGTGCACATCAGATAAACAAGCACAATCCTCTGCTTGTGTGGGGAGGAGGAAGAAACTTGCTCTGTTCAAAACAGAGACTGTAGTGCCAAGCCACCAGCTGTGCTGTGCACCAGAGGTGGTAAGTAAGTCTCCCATCAGTAGATGCATGTCAGTTCTCTCAGGAATGGGGGTGGGTCAGCCTTCCCCTCCTTATCTTAAGGTCTGGAATCTGTTCCTCTCATTAAGTCTTGATGGCCACCCAAGGGACAGAGAGAGCCCACACAGTGGAAGATCCCCCAGCTGACAAGTTTAGGAGACAGTAGGAAACTGACAGTGCCCATGAACAGAAGGGGGAAGGGCTACGTCCCTCCACACGTGCCCTATGACCCTGCCCCTAATGCAGTCTCACCTCTGGTGGCAGCACCACTGAAGGAAAGACATCCACAGTCTGTTGTTTCTGAGACCAGGATCAGGTGCAGGCGCAGGGGAGGGATGGAAGCCCAGGGCAGATGTTTGTGTGACTGGGGTACTAAGCTTATCTAAAGCTCTGTGTACCTTGTTAAATAGTTTCCCCCATCCTACCCCAAGTTTCTGTCTACTCAGAGTCTCAGAACGCGACCTCATTTGAGAACGGGATCTTTGCGGCTGTGGCCAGCTGAGGCCATCCTGGTGTGGGCTAGGCTCTAGCTCCTGTAACTGCCCTTCACCGGGAGGCATTGCTGACATAGACACACCCATGAAAACAGAGGCAGAATCAGCAGGCTCTGGCCCTAATCCAGAGAAGCCATGGCCAGGATAGCCTAGAGGAGCTGGTGGAGGCAGGAGCTTCTCCCGCAGGGCCAGGGGCAGTTGCTCACTCCTCCCCTAAGCCTTTGGGCTTCCCTGAGGGTAACGGCCAATGACTTGCACTTCAGGACGCTGTTCTTTGGTTTTGCCTTTGCAACCACCAAGAGCTCATGAAGGTTAGATGTTAAAACAGCACAAAATGGAATAACACAAAACCAAATGGAATATGTAACAGAGAGAGTAAGCAGCCCACTCAAGTCTGGACCGTCATAGAAAGCTTGCCAGTCCCTGCTGTCATGTAAGCCCAACCCCATGTCAGCACTGCTCCCCGCAAAGCCCACTGACCAGACTCACCCCAGGCCATTCTATGCCACCAGTCCAGCTGTCACCATGGCCACCTCAACCCCGCTCCAGGGCCTTTGTATTTCCTGTCCACAGCTCATGCCCCACTCTCAGAAGCCAGACTCCCCACACCAGGACCAGTGACTAATTAAAGGCAATATTCGTTTTAACTATTAATAATTCATCAATTTTCAATGCCTTCCTACATTCGGTTGTCAATGCTGTGGGGTAGGGACTCTACCAGTGTAGAGAAGGATGGACATATAGATGGATGGATGAACAGATGGGTGAAACTATCGATTTTTGGATGGATGAACAGATGGATGTGTGGACAGACACACAGACAGATGGACAGAGAAATGGCCAATGGATGGATGGATGGATGGATGGATGGATGGATGGATAGATGAATTTTCAAGCTGGCCTGGATTTCAGCCCCTCCCCATGTCTTGTTCCTTGGGCTTCTGCCTGGACCTCGGTCCCAATAGCCTCATGGTGTACCTGGTGTCAGGCTCTGGTGGCCCTGTATATTGATAGATTGAACAAAAGGTCATGAAGGCACCCTGGGCTGGGATCTGGAGTTCTGGATGGATGAGGCCCAGCTGCTGGCCTCGATATCCTGAGGCTCTGGCCAGGAGGTGATGCTCAAAGAGGTACGACTACAGGACCTGGGTTCAAGACTAGCCCCATCCCCCACTACCCCTGCCCTGGCTCCTCACAGCCAACAGCGAGAAGGTTCTATTTCCACCAGCATGGCACACCTCAGTTATCCAATCCAGGGCCTCTGCTCATCTGCACCACAGCTGCACCAAAGGGCCTTGCTATACCGTTGTGAAGGACGCATACCCAAAGAGGAGGGAACTAGCATGCGAAGATTTCTCTCCCTGCATAGGGGGCTCACAGGAGGTACAGAGGTGACAGTGTGAGGGCGTCAGTTGGCATCTGAGCCCCAGGAGCCACCGGCTTCTTTACCATGCTTTGTTCTTAGTCAAGCTGAAACAGGGTTGGGAAACAACACGTTTCCATGATGCATCCTGTGCCTGTCCAACACAGCCTCAGGCACCCCTAGGCTCTTCCCAGTGGCTCACTGGAGGGGCACCTGAGTATCCAGCCCAGACCACGAGGGAAGCAAGGTACAGCCCTGCCCCCATCTGTCCTCTTTCCACCCAGCCAGGCTCCAGCAAAGAGCTCCTCACAACTCCCGTTCCAGGTGGAAATCAATCTTCACTTCTCCCTCCCTCACAGTGTGGACGCTGTCGCTCTTCAGAGGAGCTGAGTAAATAAAGACCGCCAGGCCCAGGCAGTCTGCCCACAGCTTTCCTGCCCGCCACCACCGATGGGGATGGGGCCTACTAAGACAGAGCAAACAGATCGATAGGGATAATTACCAGCCGCTTCCTGGGCTCAGCCACCCACATTTTTCCTGGGCTCCTAAGCCAGGAAAGGATCATCTATTCAGCCTATCACCTGTCCCCCAAATTCTGGCCATGGGCTCCGCAGCAGCAGCCTCCAGGTGTCACCACTCCATATATAAAGGACAGTTCAGGATGGTCCCTCACCAGTATGGTGGGGAGTGAAGTCTTGGTCTACACAGTGTCTGTACCTGGCCCTGTGCAGTGTGGCTCACAGTGTGACTTCACATTCTCACTCGTGGAAAGGATGATACTGGTGAGTGTCCCTGTGTGGTGCTACACTTGCTGAGGTACAGTCTCTTCGTCTCCTTCAGCCATTTTGGGGGGGGTGCTATTGTTACCCATGCTACTGGTGAGGTGACTGAGGCACGAGGTGAGGGAGGGCTTCTGTCCTTCCAGGACACCTGTCCCCACTCAGGGCAGCCCCTGGGAGGTCCTCCAGATCTCTCAGCTGGGAGGGCTCTGGTCTGCTTCTAAGAACTCCCTGTCCTCCATCAACCCTCAAGAAGCCCCTTAGTCTCCAATTGTGATTCTGAGCAGGGCTGTCTACTGGCATCTGCAGCCTCAGCCCCCTTTAATTCAGCTATACAGAGCCTGGACAGGCCTTGGTCTACCTCCCTGGGTCAGAGTCTAGGACACAGCTTGGGCATGGGGATCCATACACCTCACAGAGGAGGACACAGCTGGGCTCTGAGGGCAGGGGAGTGCTGCTGGAGAGGGGACCCAATAGGGACAGCAAAGCTGAGGTGAAGCCCCAAGGCTGACCTCCCCATCACTGTCCCAAAATCTCGCACAAAGGAGCAGTGGTTTAACACGTGTACAGAGCACCAGGAGTCCCAGGGTATGCCTCTGGGGAGGACTGACACATGACCGAACAAAGGTCAAGGACAGGGCATGACACAGGGCAGGAAAGGCCTGGGATTGGGCAATTCAGAGGAGCCTGGGAAACAGCCAAGGACATCAGTAGCCATCTCCAGGGGAGCTAAGCCCACCTCTTCCCCTATTACAATCCCAGGGTGTGGCATGGGATCAGGAAGATGGGGTGTGAGAAAGGGTGTATGAATTGGCCTTCTAGACTAAACCACAGGTCTCTGGGGGTGAGGGCATGGGGGCATCCATGCCTGTGTAGACTCACAGCACCTGCATTGTGGGGCACAGGGCCTGGGTGCCATGTGATGAATTCATGGAAAACTGGGCAGAGGGTTCTGCTCCCCAAAAGGAAGCACTTGCTCCTCTCCCACTAGGTATTCCTGGTCAAGACGGTCAGCTGGAGAGGGAGTGACTGGTCACAGGATGCCAAAGCAGCCCTGGGACACGAGCCCCTTTCCCCAAACAGCCCCCTCCTCCTGCTGCGGTGTGGCAGGAAGCCCCAGAGCCTGTTTATGGGTGCATCTGGCCTCAGTCCATTTCCTATCTTCTCTGTGTCTCTAGGAAGTCACCCCACCACACTGAGCTTCACCTTCCTCATTTGCAAATGTGAGTCAGGGCATGGAGTCGGGGCTCAGAGCACTCACAGACATGGAGCACTCGCAGATGTGGAACACTTAAAGGAATGGAGCAATCACAAGCACGGAGCACTCACAGGCACAGAGCACTCACAGGCGTGGAACACTCACAGATGCAGAGCACTCATGGGCACCAAGCACTCCCAGATGTAAAGAACTCACAGGCGGGGACCACTCACAGCAGCAGAGCACTCACGAGTACCGCGCACTCACAGACGTGGAGCACTCACGGGCATGGAGCACTCACAGACACAGAGCACTCATGGCCATGGAACAGTGACAGATGTGGAGCACTTGCAGGCAGGGGATACTCACCTATGCGGGGCACTCATGGGCGCGAAACAACCAGAGATGTGGTGCACTCACAGACGTGGAGCACTCACGGGCATGGAGCACTCACAGATGCAGAGCACTTGTGGGCAAGGAACACTCGTGAGCGTGCAACACTCGTAGACACGGGGTATGGAGCTCTTGGGGTGTGCATGCAGGTCTTCCCCATTCCCGGCTCTATGCATCATAGAGCCCACAGGGGCTCATTCACTCCACCCCTCCATGGAACCTGGGGTCGCTATGTATTTTTCCCATGGCCTTCTCAAAGCAGACTGAGGAGACTTTTCAAAGGTGCTTGACTGTGGAAGGCGTTTCGCAAATATTCATTGGATGAACAAATGATTATCATTATGATAATAGAATCTAGCCTATGGCAGTTAATTCAATTTTCAGTCCCCACGGTCGGTTATTAATCTCTAGCTACTTAATAAGTGTGATAAAAAGGATGAGTCTCTGCGTTGCTAGGACACTTCATAGTCTACAAAGCACACGACACTTGTCACAGTTCTGTCTCTATGTCTGAATCTCACAGCAGCCAGGAGCCAGGGTCGTGACACCAACCCCAATTTACAGATGGAGTAATCAAGGCTCAGGCAGGAGAAGCCATTTGTTACCCCTCGCCCAGCTGCTGAATGTAAGATCATTGTAAGAGGGAGGAAGAGACACAGAGCAGGCACATTTTCTAGGATCAATGGACTACACACAGATTCAACTGTCCTCTGCTTCCTGCTCACGTGGGAAGCCTTTGTACTGTTCCTACAGCAGCCCCCGCTTGCAATTCATGTTTCCTTGGGTCCCTGCTGAGCAGACAGCAGATCAATGGTAGCCTGGTGTGGATAAAGTGAGTGCAGGGGTGGATGGATGCATAGGAAGAGGCACAGGAGGAGGGATGGACGGATGAAGGGCTGGATAGATGGATACAGGGATGCACACAGGGACAGATGGATGGATGGATGAGTGAACAGATGGACAGGTGGGGAGACAGTACCCTCTAGAGCCTAGGCTATCAGTGTGTGTTCTTAAGCATATTTGTGTCCTTACTGTGAACATTGGACATTGTGCAGACTTCCGGCCTATCAAGACTGTCTCAGTCTCCCCGGCTTTTCCATAGCATCTTGGTCAGTTCTGACTTCTCTATCCATGTCCACCTCCCTCATGGAATGAGAGTACTGGCTAGATTCTCACGCCTGAAGACCTCTGCATGCATGGATGAGGAAGTGAGTGCCTCTCCCACATGGGTGCTGTGGAGGGAGGTTGGCGGAGGCACCGCTGCATACCTCCCTGGTATCTCCTTGCTTCCCTGCCTGCAGAGGCTGGGGTGGGGCACCCAAGCATCCTAGTCGGGTCCCTATAGGTTTTCATTAAAGCAGAGGTTTGGGTGTCTTTGGAAAAGGCCTCTCTAGGAAGTTCTATCAGCATTCTGCCTGCTCTAAGTCATCCACAGGTAATTTCAGAGAGATTGCCCCTAACTGCTCCTCGGGAAAGTGTCCATTAAAACGAGACGGTTTAATAGTACTGCGTGCACGGGGCCATAGGTTCTGGAATGGTCCGTCTCATGCAATCACCATCACTTTCACACAGACAGTTCTCAGCCTGAAGGGAGCCCCCTTGGAGGTCGTAAGTATATTTCAGATCTGAACCCACTTTCTACGATTGACCTGAGCAAGGTCACCTCGCTGGGCAATGCTGCGCCCATCCTTGTGCCAAGCGAATGGCCAGCCTGAGCTACCGACCCTAACACAGTCCACACTTGTGAGCATGGATGCACCCTCACTCCTCAGCGGCAGCACTGAGCACCACCCACTGGCAGCCTCGGCTCCTAAGCTCTCTTCTGGAGCACCCAGAGTGATGGCCCTGCGTGCACAGGAGGACGCCCTGCCCGCCACTGAACCTCGAACCTCTGCATTCCTGGTGTAGTCGGCCATGTGACCACCTTCCACTTACCTCTGCGTGGCCAGCCCTCAGGAAGTGGCTCAAGTAGCATCTATCTTAGGGGAATGTCCTGGCTCTGGGCTCCTGTACTCTGCGGCATTTGTGTTATTTTGCAAGACCCTGTATATCTTGCCAGGTGTCAGCAGTGTCCTGAGCACAAGACACCTTCTCCATCTTTCTGCCTCTATATACGCTGAGCATCTGACCTCGACCACTTCAGAAGTGGTGGTGGAGTGGCAGTCTAACAAGATTGCGTAATGACAAAACTAGCTGACATGCCAAGGTGGAGGGGGAAGCTCACAGGGTCCTACCTCAAGATGAAGAACTATAGGCAATCAATGGATACTGAGGGAAAATCAGTTTTTTCTAGGGACTGGCTCCCTGAGAGGTTATCTAATCCCAGATGTCAGTCCTAAACACTGGCACCATTAAATGGGCTCAGTGCCTTGTGTGTGTGTGTGTGTGTGTGTGTGTGTGTGTAACGTTTCATATATATAAAACAGTAAGTCAAAGAGAACAAGAAGGTGAGGAGTGGAGAGGCGACAGGACGAGCTGGGGGATGAGGACAGATGGAAAACGATGCAGATACAACATGTACATAGAAAATTCTCGAATATAAAATAGAATTATTTTTTCAAAAGTGGTTGCTAAGGGCCACGAGATGGCTCAGGGGGTAAAGGTGCTTTCTGCTCAAGCCTGGAGACTCAAGTTGGATCCCTTGAACCCACATAAAAGTGGAAAGAGAAAACTGACTCCAGAAAGCTACTCTCTGATTTCCATGTGGGTACTGCAGCGCATACACCCACAAACGGGTACCGTACACACAAAATGATAATAATACATTTTTAAAAAGAAAATGGTAGCTGACTGTTGGGAACTGAGCACCTTAACAGTAGACCATCTAGCACCAGAGCCACCTCATGAGAAAAGTGTTCTTGGCTGTGATAGAGGCTGAGGCAGAACCAGGGGAGATCAGCATGGGGGGGGGGACACAGTGGGGGGACCCTGCATTGAAACTACCAGGTCATTCACTAGTTACAACTTCCCCACTTCACAGGTTTGTCAAGTCCTTAATAGTCAACCGCCAGTCTCAGGAGCCTGTCTAAGAGACCCCAGGTAGTGATTTGAAATGGAGGTGGTCTCTCCCCATCGCTCCCTTCCTCCCTGGCTCTCTCCTTCCCAGGAAGTTGCTCTTCTGCAAAGTCAAAGTCAGCATGTGCATCTGCACTGTGGTCAGCCATGATCCTGTCTCACATTACTGAGTTTATACATGTTCTGGTTGTCAGCGTGTCTGTGCTGCTTGTGTCCTGTCATGTGCCTTTTACCTTTTCTAGCTGTGTAGGTGACAAACATTCTCACTGGATAAAGCAAAGATTGTTTGAAGTTTTACAAAAATATTTCTCAATGTATGTTTTTTGCTGTGGCTAATATAAAGAGCAAAGTCCCCTTCTGACGTCCCCTAGACTGTGATCCCCCTCTCCCTCCTGCCTCTCTCTTCTCCATTTCCCAACATCACATCCTTATTGAAATATTCTAGGGTTTTCCTTTCAGGAAAAATATTTTGGCATAGGTACTGGCTTCTTATCCATCCTTACAATAATTTCAGAGGCATGTGGGGTCCACCTGGCCTTCATCCCCATCTTCCCCACATGGATCCTCATCTGTCCCTCTGCAGCAGATGCTTTCAAGATATTTTCCCTTCAAAGCCATCCTGAGGCAACTTACAGTTTTCACTTAACAATATTCTACCGTCTATAGACGGCTTTATTCCAACCTGTAAAGACGGCTCGGTTGGGGATAAAATTCCACATTCAGTGTTTTCTGGGCCTACCAACCAGCTTTGAAATCCATTTTATTATTTTGAACTTCAATACTGAAAACATATTTCCGGTCTTCTGTAAATAATTATGTCCTTTTTAGTTTTTGAGAAAAAAATTACAAGTCATTCGCCCCCTCATAAAGAAAACACCAGAACACAAAGAACAGCTCAGGAGGCCGTTGTTTCCTGCTCCACCCCACCGCCAATGGCTGTACACCCAGAAATGCCAAGCTGTTGGGCTGCTGGCTCATCCTCCATCGAGAACCCCACATGAGCGAGATCTCCATCTCATTCTCCACATCACTACTCTGTGTCTCGGGTGCTGCCCTGCCCGCCCACCCCCGCATCCACAGTGGCTCATGTGGCCCTTCAGCGTTTTCTTTGTGATATTGCTCCTGAACACTTCCAACTCCTGCCCCTGCCTCCTCCCTTCTGCTGTCATCCCCACCCCACTTTTCTTTCACCCACACCACCTGGACTCATATGGGGTACATATTGCAGGACAAATCTGTCCCTGTTCCCTTCACATCCCAATTCCTGCCTTCAACATGGTATGACATGGGGTTTGAGGTGCGGAGGGAGAGACGGGCGGGGGCAGAAGCCAAGCCTTCCAACTGCCCGAGCGCGTGCACTGGAGGGAGAGGCCATGGCTGGGTGGTGCTGTGGAGCCTCTGCAGGTGGACAGGCAGCTCCAGGCTTGCTCTCCACAGAGGGAGAGGAGGGAGCAGGAGGGCTCCGCTCCCCCAGTTCTGTCTTTGTTTCCTGCATTTCTCCAGTGCTTGGTCTTCACAGTCAGTATGGAGGAACTCAAGAAGCTGGGGTAGTGGCTGATGCAGATCTGTCAGAGAAAAATTACGGTCCTTTTGGGAAGAGCCACACACAGGGTCACAGGCCAGGCCCCACTAGAAGTGCCAGTGTTTAGGGGAGAGAGACACCGTCCTAGGATAGTTATCTTCTAGGCCATGACCAGGAAACTAGCCCATCAATGCCAAGGTCAGAAACCCCAGGGATCCCCCACCAGGACCCCTGGGACTCACCAAATCAGTCTCTTTAGGGTCCCCCCGTACTTGGCTCAGGGTCTTTATTTTCCCGTCATCGAGGGAACCACACCTCATTCAAAGTACAGCAGGACCTGGAGAACGGCTAATGGCTAATTTGTATGGGACGAAAAGCTACTTAATTGTTCTCTAATTACGTGACAATTAGAATTCATGCTACAGCCCGTGTCCTTGGGTTCCTATTTATGACCATGTGGAGTGCAGTTTCTGTGCCTGCAGCCATTACGGACACCACTGTGTGCAGAGCTGGCAGCGTGGTGAGGAGACATCATTAGCCGTGTGACCGTTCTTGTGTGCCCCAGCAATTACACGGCAGTGTTATCTGTATCTCATACACAGTCTAATTGCAGACTCCTTTCATGAACAGGCCTGGCCCAGCAGGTGTCAATCAATTATTTAGAGCAATGGAAGGTGATTGGATGGGGAGTTGGGCCATTGGGCTGCTGGTGTTTATTCCCCAGCAAAGGCTCTGGGATGAGCAGCTGTGCACAGAGCTGTCCCCACTGCGGTCAGCTCTTTGGTGCTGGGTCAGGCCTCTGAGTGCGCCAGCTCTGTGCCCTCAGGTATCATCCCACGTGAAGATTACCACCTTCTCATCTGCCTTGCCCTGGACTGAGTTTTTCAGTGGCAGCACCCTTGACTGGACAGAGTCCCAGGGAGCCCCAGCTGGGAATCTGAACTATAGAAACAAGAGTCCTCAGGGAAGATTGGGACGCAGAGTGGCAACAGCAAAGCAGTTAGAGTAGCGAAAAGCTCCATAAATTTAACTGGTCAAGACTATAAAATCCCTAGTCTGTCTGTTGGAGGACCCAGCTTTCCAGTCTCACTGGTCAATCACCTGATCATAGAACTACTCCCAGGAAGGCCGGGTCACCTTCAGTTATGCTAAGTAGTTGGGTGGATACCTGGTGAGGTAGCAACTTTTCCCTGCCTGGAATTCTGCCTTGTAGCACAGAGCTCCTCAGAACTTCTGACCAGCCACAGCCACATCGTCTATAAGCCTGTCCACCTTTCTGAATGGTTCAGAGAGGCGAAATTTCCCCTTTTCTTCTTCGTGCCTTTCTTACTAAACATGCTTCCTTTGAGGCTCTGGGCTGCCCTAGCACCTTGTATTTCTTTTCTCTAAAGCTTCCTTCTCCCGGCCATGTGGCTGCCAGTCAGCCATGTGTCTGACCTCCATGCAGGCTCTAAACCTGCATGGCTTCATGACTTTCTTTCTTTCTTCCCATCATTCACCTCCTCAAGGCAGCTGCCTAGATGACCAGCTTGCCTGTCCTGAGAATTTCTTTTTCTTTAAGATTCTAATAAAATTATAAATGCTTCCATTTGGGTCCATTCTTAAATTCTTTTATAAATGAGACTAAGAACCCTCAAGGGGACACTCTTTCTCCTGTTTCAAAACCACTTTTCTTAGCTGTCTCAATCACATTCTGCTCAGCAGTTCCAGTACGTTTTGCTGTGGAGCACAGCAAGCAATGAAGGCACCAAGCGAAGCTTCCAGGAGCACAGTGGTCCTCCCTGAACAAGCCCTAACCAGGAAGGACCAGGGCACTCAGCCAGAGCTCGCCCTGGAAATGAGATGGTCGGAACAGGAGCCCACAAGCGGAGCACAGCTGACGCACAGTCCCTCGGCAGGTAGTGAGCTGGACATGCCAGCCTACAGCAGCTATGGCCCCTGAGGGTGCCTGGGTCTCAACTGCATTGGGTTCCAGACTTCCTCCTGCAGAAGCTCGATGCAGCTGTGCAATCTTAAGTCCCCAGGTCCCTGGTAATTTTCTAGAGCAACATCAGAGAGCTCCTTCAATTAGTCCGTACCCCCCAGGGCTTGCTGTCACAGGATGCTCCTCACCAACATCCCCTCTAGCTGCCCCTTCTCTCAGAGCTTCAGAATTGTGACTCAGCAAAGTATCTCACCTACAGCCTACAGGGTGTCTCCCAGAGCCGCAGTGCAGTGTCAGGAGAGGCAGCACCAGCCTTCCGTGCCTACATGCCGTTCTTCCATCTTCAGAGCCTCAGCACAATGTCTTCAATCTCTCTAACCTCCTGACCCCTCCTCTGGGGACTCCGTGGGTGACACTGGGCCACCTGGCAATCGAGGGTGGGTGATGGCCTTCCCTTATGATCCTCAACTCAACCCCACCTGAAAAGTCTGGCTTAGCACATAGGGTGAAAGTCTCAGGTGCTGGGGATCAGGATGTGGGCACCTTGGGGGATGGGGACAGCATCCAGCTTCCATGGGGCATAGAAATAGCACAAGCGAGTTTCCAAGTGGCCTGTGTCATCCATCCACAGCATTTAGAGACCTGGAGGCCCAGGAGGACCCCAGGGTCAGCCCAAAGATATGGCTAGCTAACAGACAAGAGATCTGGTCAGTTAACCGTAACCCTAACCCTAACCCTAACCCTAACCCCTTCAACCTTATCTCTTCTCCTTACCCTACAGTCCATCACTCTGATGGGGGCTAAGAGCCACAGAGATACAGATAGCGTGTTTCACCATGTGGTGATGGACAGATCACTGAGCCCCATTATCTGGTGTCACCATCCCAACCTCCCATCATGGAGGTTATGAGGGGTTACCAAGATTTACCCCTTGCTTCTAAAAACATTGTTTTTCTCTGGATGAAGGAGGCACATGAGTTGATCCTCAGAGCAGAACTCTAGATATGGGCCTGAAACTGGTCAAATGTGCGGTGCTGTGTTCTTAGATTATGTTCATCAGTGATGCTTTGTTTATCCGGTTTACTCCTGCACACCCTCACATGTTCAAGGTGTCTCCTAGGCACAGGGCCGGGTGCTGGAGAAAATGCAAGAGCCATAGCTCCTACAGCAATCTCCCCTAGGGTACGGAGGACAGTCTCAGGACAGCACACAGCCAGACCTCTAACAATGGGCTGTGCATAGGAAGGGCCAAAGGGTCCATCTTGGGGTCCTAAACTGCTCTGGCTGGGGTTAGGAGAACTAGGCAAACCTGGGGAAGCAAAACCAGAGGCGTGGGAGGAGGGAAGTGGGGCACAAGCAAAGGCTCTGTGGTGGGGGCACTTCTGCAGTAGGTTGGCAGTGGGCACCACCGGCCGCTTCATAATGTTGAAGTAGGAAGGTGGCCAGCCTCAGGCCAGTCAGCCTGCAGCTCAAGGCCAGACCAGCAAGGGTTTCAAGCCTGTGGCAGGGGAAAGGAGAGCTGCAGCAAAGTTGGGCGACCTGGAGGAGGCTGCTGGAGTCACCAGCGCAGTAGAGAAGGCAGTATGGGCCAGGCAGTGGAGGGGTGGAGAAGGTCCTGAAAGTAAGAAGGGGGATGCACGGGTCCAGGGAGGGGGGGTGCAGGGGGCTGAGAGCCACAAGCCCCACACCGTGTGGTGGTGGCACCAATCATGTAATCAAGGTCTGGAGAAGGATGGGCATGAGTCAGTTTTTCCACTTAGCAGCCTGGGGTAGAGGGGCCCTAGGAAAGAAACACGTGATGATGCAGAGAGGGAGGGGCTAGAGCCCTTCTCCCATCCTCCACTAACTGGGATGCTCTCACCTGACTGGGGATCCCCAGTGTGGAATTCACTTGCAAATTTAAGCTATTTTTACCAGGCAGCAATCCTTTAAGCTACATAAGTGGCTCCAATGCACCAGGGATGGAAACATGATTTGCCACTGTTTCCTGTAGATGTGGATTTGAAGTGCAAAAAGGGGGAAATTGGAGCTGCAGCAGACACAGGTTCTGACAGTGTGCCCAAAACTCCTGCTTGTTGAACAAGGAAACCGAGGAGATGCACGTTAGGATCAGGAATCTGTCATGGGAACAGGGATCAGCAGAGGGAATAGGGATCAGCAGAGGGAACAGGGATCAGCGGAGGCAACAGGGATCAGCAGAGAGATGGCAGTCAGCAGAGGGAACAGGGATCAGTTATAGGAATGAGGATCAGCAGACAGACAAGGGTCAAGTGTGTGAACAGGGATCAGTCTTGAGAACAAGTATCAGCCACGGGAGTGGGGATCAGCTATGGGAATCAGGATGAGCTCCAGAACTAGGATCACCTGTGTACTCTTTTGGGAGTCACTGAAAGGTGCCCCACCATGGCTGTACAGGTCTGACTTGCTGGCCTTTCTTATTCATGATCACCTTACACCCATGGGTCTCCTCAGCTGCCTTTAGGTACAAGGGAAATAAACCTATCACCTCTTCCCCAGGACAGAGTTATTTATCTACTGCATGCCAGGCCAGCAGAGGCTCCCATCACAGAGAGGTACAATGTTGAAACAGGCCATGGAGGGCCTGGAAGGTGGGGATGCCCATTAAGGACCAGGGAGCCGCTGTAGCTCAGGAATCCCTTCTGGGCACATGGAGACACTCAGAACCAAAGCAACAGGACAAGGGAGGAAGCTGTCGCCTGCTCAAGTCTCTGCTCCATCACTGACTGGCGTGGTGATCAAGGAAGTCCCTGAGTGTGTCTGAAATGGTGACCTCCCATCTCCATGGCCATGAGAGAAGAGAGAGAGAACCATGAGGCTGCAGTGTGAGGAAAGCGTGCTCCTCCCCAGCTGGGTCACATGCTGAAACTTTGACCCAGGCGGTGGCATCTGGAGGCTGAGCCTTAGCAAAGTGACTAAGCTACAGGAGTGAAGCCACCATAAAGGGCCCAGACCCCTTCCTTGGAGGAGGAGGCCCAGAGCCAGCCAGCCCCTCTCCAGTGTGAGGACACAATGAGAAACAGAGTCTGTAGCCCTGAGCCGGCTGTCTCCAGAACTGGCCAGGGGGAGACAGGGGGAGAGAGCCTGTTTAAGTCCCTGAGTCTGGTTCTCTATGGACTTCTCCCTGATGACAGTGCCACAGGCCTTGAGGTTTGTATGAGGGTGGCTGGGCTCCAAACATAAGGTGTCCCAAGCCTACAGTGTGAGGTGAATGCTATCTGAGGCTGTGGAGAAAGAGGGGTTGGAGCCCCAGAGAAATGTGGGTGCAAATCCCACTCACTCCCCAACCTTTGCTGGTCAGGGACCTTGGTCAGGCATCAGTCTTCTGTGAGCCCGACAGAATGGCCCCAGTCGGCATCTCAGGGACACTCCTGCACCTCTGTCACTCTTGGGTCCCCTCACTCGCTGCAGTCCTGACAAACACAGTAAAGAACCATCTAGCTGAACTTAGCCCCTGTCCCATAGTAGGTCCCATAGGCCCTAAAGTACTGCAGGAAGAGGACTCGGGCATCCTGCAGGGTGGGTAGCTGCCTGGAGACCCAGTCTTTTACTTCCATTATCATCGTGGCTACCTCACTTTGGGGTATTAGATTCTAAGCATCTTTAGAGGAGACAGAATCCAGTCTCATCTGCCTTTGATCAGTCCCAGAGGTGAGAAGCCGGGACGGTCGGCTTTGAGCCTAGGCTCTTTGCTGCTGTCTGTAGCTCCCTCTCTTCAACAATAACTTACTGGGTTCCAGGGGGAACAATTACCTATGTGTTAGGCTGGCATTGCAAGAGGCTCATTCTATTTCTGAAATAAAAGCTCTGCATACAGGCAGGCCCTACTGAGCCATCGTAACCTGGGACAGGAGAGGAGCTTGGGAGGGAGACCACAAGTGCTCAGACCTATGCTAGCCCTTCTCCCTACAGCAGGGGATCTGCACCCCAGGCCCCTCTGACTCCTCTTTGGTGCTGAGGCTGGACAGATAACTCAGGGTTGAATGGAGAAAGAGTCCAAGGAGGCTGGTCTCAGCCTGGGTCATGGAGGACTCAGGGAGCCTGCCCAGAAATCAAAACCAGCAGGGAGTACACACAGCTCTTCCTCCTAGCATCCAGACACCTCCTGCCATCCCAGAATGGTGCCTTTAAGCTCCTCACAGGTATAACCTCGACAAGGGGCCTCCTAACCCTGTCCTTGCCCACCCAAGGTCAGACTCAGCTGACTGCGCCACCTCACAGGGGCCAAGGAGTGGCACAGATAGCAATGGGATGGATGATGGTTGAATAAGTGTATGGAAAGATGGATGGATGGACAGACATATGGATAGATGGATGGATGTATGGACAGACATATGGATAGATGGATGGATGGACAGACATATGGATATATGGATGGATGGATAGATGCCTTGCCCTACCTCTTGTCCCTCCAGTCCCACATCCCAGCCAAAGGGTTTTTATAAAAACCACACCAACCAACCAGTGTGGGGTCTCCTCTCTCCCACATAGAATTTTCCAGAGTCTATGATGTTGTCTGCTCTTGACCTGACTTCCAAAGTCTTTCAAGCACAGGCTGGTACCTCCATTTTTCATGACCTTGCTGGCCATGTTCCCATAGAAAAGACAGTCTAGTCTCTCCATGAATGGGACAGTCCTGGACCACAGGATGAGAAACCATGCTGGGTCATATGTGAGTCTGATGGGTGAGCAGCACCTTCTTCCCTCTGCCCTAGGCTGGAAGAGAGAGATGGAGGTAGGTTCCTGCCTACAGGAACCTGGGACCCCAACTGGACAACCTCAGCTGGCCATTCAGCTCTGTGAGCCCTGGTTTCCTGGCTGCAAATCTGGGCAACAGCAGTGCTGACCAGTGTTCTGAGGACTGAGACACCCAGCTGTGAACGCATTTGGTGCTGCCATACCCAGAAATTGGGGGCTTAAAGCACAGAAGCATTGTCCCATGGTCTCAGAGAGTGGACCTCTGCCATCAGGGTGCTGATAGTGCTAAGTTCGCTCTGGGTTTGCAGGGAGCCTGGTCGCACTTTTCTTTTGGCTCCTGGGCTCCTGGCTCCATCGCTCTAGTTGGTTGTCATCCCTCAGGCCTCCTCCTGGGGATGTCTCATCATCATCTGCTGAGCCAATAGATCTGCTTATCTCTTCCCCTTCTCTTACAAGGACACCAGTCATTCTAGAAATGGGCCCATGTCACCCAGACAAGAGCCACAGAGACCCTGTTCCCAAGGACTGCCACACTCACAGGTGGTCAGGGATAAAATATGGGCACATCTTTAGGAAGGGCACAATTCAGCCCCTAACACCATGTTACTCTGTGTATCCTTGTGCCCCTGCACAGGAGTGTTAGTGACAGCCACTTTCTGCTCAAGGCAAGCCAATAGGGCAGAGCTGGCCTGGGGGCAGAGGACGAGGGGCTGCTGGTGGGGTTCCTTGGTTTGGCTGAAGCAGGTATGTGACTATAAGATTCCTGAGCTCCCTGGCCTTCATTTCTGCAGGACAGTTCCTCTTCCTCCGTACAAAGAAGCAGGGAACCCCACCACAGGGAGCAGTCAGAGGCTGGCCCGCCACTGGGGACACGATTACCCAAGCACACCGACTCAGGGCCCCTGCCTCACCACCTGTTTCTCAGGAAACTGAAACTAGAGTGCTAGGACTGAAGTGAGCCTGGCTGTGCTCACGTTTTCTGTCTATGCTTTTCTCTTGTGCATGGTTGCTGCACGCCATGTCAATATCACACGCTACACATTGAGGCACCAGAGAATAGAATCCCACCTATCCTTCATGCCTAGCCCTCCCCAGGCAATGGGGCACACATTGAGAGGCTGCCCAGTGGTCCTCAAGCAACTCCTCACACCAGTGACAGGGCCCTGGGGCATGGCAGGGCATACTGTGTGAGCTCTGACTGCAAGTGTGCTGCGGCAGGGGCTGTCACCTATACCACAAAAGTCTCCAGGTGCTGTGCGCCAGCCCTGCTGCAGCCCAGTTCAAGTATGGGCATGAAGTTATATGTGCATCTCAGATCATTTCCCATCCACAGGCAGTCAGTGGTCCTCTGGGAGGGTAATGGACAGGATAGCTGGAGTTTCAATCCAGGGTCACCATGGTAAACTGGAAAAATGAACAGTAGGGGGAGTGGTCCCTTCTGAGTCACATACACTGACTGTGACTCCAAGAGTAACCTTAGAGGGTGGGGTCACTAGTCCCTGTTAGTGTTTACAGGACTGGGGATTTTAGCCACCAGAGCCAGGAACTGAGCTATGAAGGCCCCACATCATCTCAAATGATACTAACAGAACAGAGGAGGTGGTATCACAATCCACATTCAACACTCAACATATGGAGGCTGAGGGCTAGGAAGCTTGGCCCCTGGGATCCAGGTCTCCACCAAGCCTATTCTCCCCTATCCCTCAGGCCCTTCCCAGTGGCAAATTCTTGATCAGATGCTGGGCCCCAGCAGAGAGGTACCAGTCACAGCCTCAGAAGGATGAACCTCAAAGCAGTACTCAGCATGACCAAGCATGCATTTCAACATGGGACCTGCCTGCTGTTGGGAAGCCTTAGGGTTAACCCTAGACTGAGATGGGGTCCAGGCTCTGAAAGCACTCTATACTGTCCACCAGGCTGCTATGCTCCAGTTGGTCTGGGGAGTAGGGGGGCTGGAGGAATCTTCCCCTTGTGTCCAAACAGAGGAGGTCCTGGGCTGCCTCAGCCATGGAGCTGAGCAGAGCTTAGACTACACAGTGCTCTGGGCCACACCAGAGAGCAGAGCCTGGATTGCCACGAGGGCCACTGTGGGCCAGGCAGAGAGGTGGCTCACTGTAAAACTGGAGCAGACACAAGACCAGGGAGGTCCTCATCACTGGAGACCAATGCATAGGCTAGGGGGCAGGAATCTAGAGGAAAAGAGAGAGACAGGTGAAGGGGGAGCTGTGAGAGGAGGGTGAGCCCAGGAAAGACAGCAGCCAGCTCATACACGTGGGCCAGCGAGACCCAGGGGCAAGAGCAGGACAGTGCAAGAGAGCCCAGAGAAAGCCCCAGGCAGGAGCTGAGGGGCAAAGGCAGAACTGAGTCAGCAGAGCTGGCGGTCCCTTGGCAACATCCTCCCAGGAGGACTGAAGTCAGAACACGGACCCACAGTACTGGCTGATAAGTAATTCTGACAGAGCTCTGACTCCAAGTCACGGGGTGGGAGTGGGGAGCTTGGTGGGGTGGGCAGGGGTCCTCAGATTTAGCAGTCTCCCAGGCCATTCATTCAACAAGAGATTTTCTTGCTGACGATGTGTGTATGGTATTTTAGCATTCAATCCAACACTGACACATTGGTGTAGGACAAGGCACATGAATTTTTAATACAGAACACAATCCTTGAAAGCAGTTCCCTATCAGGCGGCCCTTCCAGACCAGGCCTTAACACAGCTCTGTGCCCTAGCACACTTGAGGCCCATTCGGAGATGCACTTGATACCCAAAACCAGGCAGCTCAGAGTGGAGGTTGTGGCCTTGGGACTGGGTAGTGCCAGTACAATGGCGGAACACTATGACTAAGCACCAAGGCAGGAGTTCTGATTATATTGCAGGCCAGACAAAGTCAAAGGGAGTTCATTTGCTAGACAGCGGTCTCCTAAGAGGCTATAAAGGGACACACAGTCTGTAATTGTTGCTAAATGGTCCCCTAATAGGAGTCCCATTTTCTAGCAAAGCTAGAAACCCCATTATCTGGCAATAGGGAGAGGTTCTGGGCACCACAGGCTCACACACGTGCCCTGCAGGAGAGGGCCCAACAGCCCCAATAATAGTCACTCTGGTGGTGAGCATTCGCTTTGGCCCCTTAATCCTCCCCCAAACACACAGAATAGGGTTCAGGTTCCTAAGCCTTCTTGGATCCTCAAAGGTTCTAGAAGGTTATGGCTGTTAATCTAGTTTCCTAGACCAAGAAATGGATAGAGAGACACAGTGGGTCCTCTGCATCTGGCCTGGACCAAGGGCTCTGTTCAACACAGATGGGGCTTGGCTGGGCTGGGGGGCTTACAACGGATTTGGGGAGCCCAGAGAGCCTGGAGGGATTCAAATCACCTTTCCCAGCATAGTAGGTTTTGTCTGGTTTTGAAACTGCAGATATCTCAGTGCCCTGTCTCCCATCCCAGTGGCCTGGCTAGCAAGCCAAGTGTCCTCAGTGAGAACCCACCCAACAGGTCTGCACAGCAGCCCTCCCTAGCTTAGAACTCTACCAAGTCCCCTGTGTAATGCCCACTACCCAATTACCCCTCTCAGCCATATACAGGCTTGAGACTGGGGCTCAGAGGGGTCAAGGTCCTGCCTGCCCCACTCTATGCAGGCGTCTTAGGTCTGACCTTGTTGCTTCCTGCCCAGCCTCCCTGTGAAGCCCTCCCCTCTACTGACCTCTGAGACTCTCTGGATTCTCTTATTGTCCTGGATGCCCCTGTCCCCTTCTTCCATATATGGACATGCCTTCAGGCTGCCCTGGAGCCGCCTCACCATCCCCAGCACCAGGATTCCACTCCTGGTATGACCTGGGAGATGCTCTGTGTGATGGGGGTGTGGCCCTGTCCCCCAAATCTGGGGTTCAACATTTGCTTTTGTATACACACAGTCACAGTGGGAGCAGGAAGGACAGATGGTGGGCAAGGAAGCTTTGCTCTTTCCAAACAGTCAGGGTTCCTGACAGGTAGAAGTCCCCACAGTCACTCTGATCACAGTCAACATCCTCTACCCTCGGCTCAAACTCAGAGCAAGCCAGCTTCAGACCAGGCTTCCCATCATCAGCTGTGTGACTGGGTGACTCTCACCTTTCCCCTCATTTTTCTATCCTGGAAAATGGGATAGCAATGCCTCCTTCCTTGGGCTGCTGTGGATGGAGTGAGTTGCCTGTGTGAGCATCAGGGCGGGGTCTAGGAAGCAGCAGGAGAAGCTAATCCAGCCCACCCTCTTCCTCCTCTGCTCAAGCTCCAAGGCCAGGGAACCCCTGTTCTCCGTAGCCCCAGCCCCTGTCTTCCCATTCTGTCCCACAGACAGCTTTCACAATAGCAGAAGTCAAGGAGGGGAGAATACAAAACCAGATGGCCTGCTTTAGGAAGCAAGATGAGAGCCCATTAAAAGTGGCTGAGATGCCCTGATAGCCCCCGTAGGTCTCAGTCCTTCTGTTTCAATGACATGCAGGGGAACCTGTCAGCACAAACTGCTCAGGTCAGGTTCCAATGTCCCCCTGAACCCCTGGACAGCTGTCATTCATGTGGTCATCGGAGTTCACACTGCCCTTGGCAGTAGCACCATCCATGTCTCCACACCGTCTGGTGTCCACACTGTCTGGTGTCATCCTCTCTGGGATGCTCAGTCAACACAAGGCCCAGAGCTCTAACACGGCCACACCCCTGGGGGTGTTCCTTGGCAGAGAAGCTATTTCCCTTCCCTTTGCCCTGTGTCACAGATCCTAAAGAAAAGCCATACCTAAATGATTAAGAGGTTAGTTTCTAAGTGAGATTTCTTTGGATTCTAGAACCAGGAACACCTGGTGACCTTCAGGCGGCAATGGAAGGCATAACCTCCCTACTCCTTAGCTCTGATTCAGCAAACACAAACCTTAAATTAACTTTTCAGAAAAGTAACATGTTTGTGGCTGGCCCCAGGGGACTAAGGTTGACCGCAGTGTCTGGCCAGAGTATGTGGGAACAGGGTGACACATGACCCAGATGGTGAGGACCCCTCCCAGCACATAACCTTCCAGTGCCTCTGTCCCCCTTTCTAGAAAAGTCCTCTTGCATACCTCAGTACCCCAACTAAAGATAAGAAATCTAAAAGATAAGAACCCCCTATCTTCTTGGGGCAAGGCCTCTAATAAATTCAATTATCTGTCCCACAAACTCATCTCATGGGTGTTGGCTTTCAAGCTGTAAACAGCTGAGCCTGTATTCAGTAACAAGCTTCTGGGATTTCTCCTTTTAAAGCCACCACTCACACAGCTCAGGGGACCAAGTGCTGATCTTGTGCTGAGTACTGTACAGTGCTGGCACAATTCTCTGTGTGAGATGTGGGCTATAACCCACTTTCCTATGAGGAGACTAAGGACAGAGAATTGAACCAGAATTTGAACTCTGGACTGTCTGAGTCCCCTCCTGTGACCTTGAAGTGCTTCTCCAGCTAGAGTTCAATATGCAGGTTGACTTAACTCTAGTATTCCCCTGACTTCATTCTGAGGACTTCCATGGAGCCAAGACACAGCTACACACCTGCAGGAGGGGTCTCCCCACGGAGACTGGTCTTCCCTGTCCTACTTCCAGATAGTGAGCAAAAATAGGAAATTCACCTCAGACCAAGAGACAGCAGCAAGCAAGCTCAGACGAGAAACCACACCAACCCCAGAGAGACAGCCCCTCCAGGACATCCTCATGCTGCCTCTGCAACTCTGTGGCCAGCAGCTTGGCTACTTCTCCCTGTGCACCTGATGGATGTTGCCCCCAGGACAGGAGAAGACAGATGTGCCCTAGATTAGCAGGCAGGCCCTCCTGCAAAGGCCAGGCTGACAGCCTTCAAGTCCATCCATCAGAATGAACTAAAGCAACACAAGTCTGGGACAAAGACCTCACACTTGGGCCACTGTCCTAATGCAGGAAAGTGCTACGGGTAACCAACATGTCAGCACATACCTTCCTCTTGTTGGTTGGGCAGATGTAGAAGTTGTCGATGACAGTGGTGACACCAGGCTGAAGGGTGAGCTTGGTGTAGGTTGTACCGAAATCCAAGGACCTAGGGGAAAGAGGACAGATGTCAACATGTACCCTCCAGATGTAGAATTTATGGGGTCCACATCATATCCAGCACTGGCTGTGTGCCAGACCCAGCAGAACTGGGCCCTCCCCACCGCAGTGTCCTCCTCTCCAGACTTTCGGGATTGGTGTCTCCTCAAGTGTGGTGTGGCGCTCCCTCAGGTCTATAGCTCGGGCCTAGCACTGGGATCAGCTACCAGGCTGTTCTGACATGAATACCAGTCAGTTGCCTCCTTTAGGACACAGGAGATGTGCCAGTACATCTAAATCATCCCATTTCTCAGATGCTTCACAAAATTCCAAAAGACCATGTCACTATGTCCATCTCACTCACTGTGTGCGTTTGCTCCGTTGCTGGGACAAACACTCTGACCAGTACCAACTTGGGGAGGAAAGGGTTTATTCGGCTTACATTTCCTGGGTCACCGTTCATCGCCGAGGGAGCCCAAGATAGGAAATCAGAGCAGGAACCTGGAGGCAGGCACTGACGCACAGACCGTAGAGGAACACTGCTTACTGGCTTGCTCCCCCAGCCTGTGCTCAGCCTGCTTTCTTATACAATATAGAACCACCTGTTCAGGAGTGGCACCACCCACAGTGGGTGCCCTCTCTGTATGCCCACATTACTCAATAATCAAGTCCAATAATGGAAGCAATTCACCAATTGAGGTTCCCTCTACCCAGGTGTGTCAAATTGACAGTAAAGCTACCCAGCACACTCACACGTGAGCAGCAGGCCCTGAGGGGACAGTGTCCTACCTGAGAACACTCAGTTGACACTCAGGGTTCAAATGCATCTCTGTCTGAAACCAGGCCATGACCTGCTCCCTGCTCAACATGGCCACCAACTGTTCTGAAGCCCTTCAGCACCCATTGGCCCACTACTGCCATCTCTGTATGCTCACCTGCTCCAGGAGCACCCAGGCCTAGGTTGACCTCTGCCTTGAGTACTGGACCACAGGATGACAGAGGTGAGCTTCATGCCTGGCAGGAATCAGACCCCAGACTGCATCACTAGGAGCTGACCCAGCTCATCGTGGGGGACCATACCCATAATTCCACACCACCTTAGTTAAGTCACTTCTGCCCCTTCCTCATCCTTAAAGTGAGAAGATACAGGTGGAAAGTCCCAGTAATTCTCTGAGCACTGAAGCTTCCAGGTCATCAGCAACAAGAGGGTAGAAATCAGTCAGGGACAGGGCAGGTCTGTGCTGAGAGCCACCGATACATCAGGCCATGGAATTAACGCTACACTGAAGGGCAACATCCGAGCCACATGGCTTCCTACCATCACTCTGAAATATGCAGTACCTGCAGAGTTTGCAAAGCACGCCGGGAGGGTCGGTGGATGGGGGCTCTGGCTGTGGAAGGTGCTCCTACCTCAGACCGCAGCACTGTATTGAGCCCAGGCTAGAACCCTGGTTATAATGTTGCTAGCACTCACAGGGGCCCACCTGACCCAGGTGCCCTGGGGCTATGATAGGCCTGGGGAGCTTTTGGCTCCTTCCCACTGTTCCTGTTCACTGTTCCTGCCTCCCTGGACCTTGAGGGGCAGCAGCTCTAGGAAGATGCTGGGTTTACCATCCCTGGGCTTGGTGGTCACATACCCTCAAGGCTGTGTCCTTCATAAATCTCAAGGTCACCAGGTCCCTCCCAGGCCAGGACAAGAGGCAGTCCACTCCCCTGTCTTCTGACTCCAAGAATTGCCCGGTACGGCTGGGGTCTCTGGGTCTGGCTGCTCTGGGAGCTCTCTGGGAGGGCTGGAGCAAGCAGACAAAAATGGCAGATGCACCCGTGGTGTAATCAGGGCACATTTGCTCTGCAAAGCGAGGAGAATTGATTTTCTTTGGGAAGGAGGGAGTGAGAGGCCCCATTAGCAGAGATCGATCCACAGCCCTGGGATGCCCCAGAGCTCTGCAGAAACAATGGCCGATTATAAGCTCAGTGCCCACAGCCTGATGAAGCCAAACCTGCTCTAGGCTGGCCCCTCCCCACTTCACCCTACTGATCCTTTCCGTTGCAGTCCATCCCTTCCCTCCCACCACCCACTAACTCAGCCCAGTCCAGCTGCCCCAGCGTCCAGCAACCTCTTCCCTGTCCCCCTCATCGGAGGAGCTGCCCATAGCTCTTCACCCAACGGTACATGTCAGGTGTGGGCCAGACACAGGGAGCAGAGCTCAAATCCCTATGGTCCAAGACACCTGTGAATGAGGGAGGGGAAGCAGGCGGATGCTGAGAGAGGCTCAGAGACACAACAGCATCTGTGCCCACAGCCACAGGGAAGCAGCAACAGGGGTAAGGGGGACCCCAGGGGCAGGAGGTTGCCACGCAGACTGTCAGGGAGGAGCCGTTGGTCAAAGCAGAGGGAGTAAAAGAGAGGCTGCAGCCGCTGGAGAAAGTCACCTGCCCCAGGTTGGCTTCTGCCCTTGAAAACACCAGCCCAGAATGCAGCTGAGGCCTTATATGAAAATAGACCTTCAGGTGTCTTCAGGCCATGAGATGGTCACACTGGGAGGACCACGTGAAGGCAGAGGCAGGTACTTGGGGACTGGATACCTGGGGGCTGGAGGATGTGAGACCAGATTCTCCACCAGCCAGCAAAAGAGCCAGCCCTGAGACACTGCCATCTCTTAGGAGCTGAACTTTCCAGAATAGTGAGAGGGGCACGTCCAGCTACTTTAGTCACCATACAACAGCCACAGGACACAGATATGAAATTCTGGAGAGACAGAGTCACACAAGGAGAGACAGACAGACAGACAGACAGACAGACAGGTGGATGGATGGACGAATGGGTGGTGGAGAAACAAAGAGGGGAGAGACAGAGTCAGAAACAGATGAAGACAGACTGACAGACTGACAGAAACATAGATGGAAGACAGACAGATCCAGAGCAACATGTCGAGAGAGAGAGAGAGAGAAAGAGAGAGAGAGAGAGAGAGAGAGAGAGAG
>NW_008337921.1:1001985-1019485 GCF_000622305.1 Nannospalax galili
GAGACAGAAAAAGGCAGGGTGTTCGAGAGGCGGGGAGACAGGGTGAGTGACAGCACAGATGTCACTGTGGTGTGGAGCAGTGACAGCAGCCAAAGGTCCAGGGGACCCTGGGAAGGGTCAAAGGGATGTAAACAGAGACACCCTCAGCCCCTTGTTATCCTCAGCACTGGCTAGTCCTCAGTCCCTTGCCCCACCTAGCACAGCCTGACCTACTGACTCTCCCAGTCCCTTACATTCCATCCAGTATCTCCCTACCCTGGCCAGACCCTTCCTATGGGTTTGCTACAAGGAGTTACAGGGTGAGGTGGGGTCCCAGGGTTGGAGCAGGGAGTAATGCAGCCACCAGCCTTCCACAGGAGGGTGTAAGTGTCCAGTGGCTGCCATGACAAGTTTTCACAGTATAGCACCTGAACACAGTGGACTTACCATCAAAAGCACAAACAAGTACAAAATGGGCTTCTGGGGCTAAAGCCAGGGTGTGGGATTCTTATGAAAGCTGGGGCAGAGTCAGGGTCCTTGCTGTCCTTCCCTTAGAGGCTCCACTGTGATAAGCCTTCATCTTAGAAGCCCATCTGAGTGCTCGGCATCCATCCTCACATTGCCTGCGTCCATTGCAAACCCCTCCCACCTCCACCCCGGCAATTACCCAAAGTGCAGTAACAACCCAGATGAGTTGCCCCGGAATCCTCAGCTCCATCTGCAAAGTCCCCTCCATGGAGCCAGGAACATTTGCACAGGTTCCAGAATTAGAACATAACATCATCAAGCTGTCGTCACTGCGTGGGCATTTGAGCCAAGGCTGATGTATTGTAGGAGTCCAGTCCTGACCAACACAGAGCAGGTAATGGGCTGGAGTGGGCTCTGGGGAACATCAGGGCCTGAGGCAACAGGACTGGGCAGGAGAAGGGCAGGGACAGTCCCCAGAGTCTCAGAGAGGGTTGGGTCTACTCCATACCACAGTAGCCACTGAACACTCATGGCCACAGCAGCTGGAATGTGGTTAATTTATCTGAACTGAAAGACTCTATAACCATAAAATTCACACCGACTTCAAAGGCTTAATACTCAAAAAGAATGCAAAACATTTCATCATAAGTTTTATGTAGATTACATATTGACATACTAATACTCTGGATATATTGAGTTAATTAAAATCATTACTAAAATTAATTTCACCTGCTCCTATTTTTAATTAATAGGCTTTGTTTTATTACAGTTTCAGATCATAGCAAAGCTGTACAGTAAGCACAAGCTCCCCAACCCCCAGCTCCACACAGCTTCCCTCTGCCAACACCCCCCACCCCCCACAGGCACATTTGGCGCAAGGATGGACTGACACACATCATTGTCACAGTCTGGGTTCTGATGAGGGTCTGGTGGGTGACAGGCATCATTGTGGGGTCACACTGAATGGTGTCCCTCCACTCCCCTAAGCACCCTCCATCTTCACCTCCCACCTCCCACCCTCCATCTGCTCCTCCCCACCTCCCCAGTCCGGGGTGGCACTGATCTTATTATTGTTGCCATAGTTTTGCATCTTCTCCTCGGCAGGAACCTTCTTTCTTTCACCCAGGCGTGCAGAGATCCCCCTTTCCCCCAATCTGTCACTCTGTCCTTTCTCTCTGAACCGTGACCGTCTAGACTAAGCACAACTTGCATGACTCACATCCTACTCCTAAGACAGGCTCAAGACTTCAGCTCTAGATGCACAAGAGGTCAGGAGTGCCATGAGGGTGGGACAGAATCTGTGAGCACAGAGGCCTCACCAGGAGAGCTCTGTCCTAGTGGATTAGCTGCATGGCCATGCGGGACCCACTTGGATGGTGCCTGGGTCCCAGCATTCACAATAGCAGGGCTTGTCATTATGGCTGTGTCAGTTGGGGTCAGGGACTTAGACAGTGGGGAACAGGGCCCAGGCTCAGGAGAGACAAGAGCTGGGCTGGCAGGGGATTGGGATGCTGGAAAAGATGGAGGGAAGGTGACATGGAAGTCAGATAACACTGCTCAGGCAGGTGCCACTTGAAGAAGACAAAGGTTGAGTTGGAAGTCAGGACAGCCCTTGCTGTGGACAGGGCCAGACTGGAGAAGGGAGCAAGTTGGGAATGGTCCCAGGCTCTGTGATACCTCCTCCTGGGCCTTTTCTCTTCCTCACCCATCCTGCAGAAGAATCCCACTCTGCTCAGTCCCCACTTGCTCTGAGCTACAGGTCTCCGGGGCTACCCCCTCAGGAGTTAGCATCACCCTCATTCTCCTCTGAGACACTGAGGACTGTAGTCAGTGGCTTCTGGGGTCCCCATCGTTGTAAAAACTGTGACCAAGGTCCTTAACCTGCAGGTGCCCCATATCTTTCTCTGACTGTCATCTGGCCCTGGATCCCTAGAAAAAGGCACCAGGTGGACAGGTTCCTGGGCTTTCCTAGTGAGCAGCTCTGTCATTCATCCCCCTGGTCACCTGCTTCTCAAATAAGCACATGCCCAGCATGGTGACAGCTGTGTGAGGGAGAATCACTCCAAGAAGCTCAAGAGACAATGGCAGTAGCTTGGGCGACCTTGGCCTCTTGCATTGTCTCAGAGGAGTACCAAACACGAGCACCTGCTTTTTAGAAAACTCTAGTCCCTGTTGAGGTCAGGGCTGCTGGGACCCAGGTGGCCTTAGGTGATAGAGGGCCCTGTGCCTCCCCAAGGACTCACCTGTGTGTACTGGTCTAACCTCTGCTTGTGCTGTTGGGGGACCCCTGACACTCAGGAACAGTGAGGAAAGGACTAAGTCACCTGTCAGGTGGACTTTGGGTCAGGATGGGTGCAGAGACCCAGGAAAGGGTGTGTTGCATTTTCCTAGGAAGGAAACAGAGCAGCCCTACCTGGTGTCTCACCACTCTTTGAAACCCCCAAATTTGCTCCAAAGAACAAAACCAAACAAACTAAACCAAAATGCCACCAAGTCTCATGTAGTCCAGGCTGGCCTCAGACTCACTATATAGCTGAGGCTGGCCTTGAACTTCGATGTGCCTCATGGCTGTAATTACAGGCAAGTGTCACCATCCAAGCTTAAACACTGTATTTTCAAGGCTCTGCAAACTGCAGTTCCAGCAGCACTGGATGCAGGGCATGGGTGGGCAGGAAAGAAGAGTGAAGGTGGATGGATTAGGTTCTCCTGCATACCTCACGACCACCACAGACTGGGAGCTCCAAACAACAGTCACCATGAGCTTGTGGCCCTAGATAGAAAGGCCAGGTGCCAGAAGCCTCCATGGTCCAACATCCGGCCTGCCCCAGCTCCTGGGCGCTCCAGGCCTCCTTGGCTTGTTGCTGCATCACTTCCTCCATTTCTCTCTTTATAGCACATTTGGGGCCTCAGCTCCCATTGCCCGAGCTACACCTGCAAAGATCCAGTGCAGGGTCCTAGGAAGAGACAGATTTGGGGTAGATCTATCCACCTCACCACAGACAGCTGTATTCATTGAGCACTGATGGTTTACACAGGGGATTCTGAATTAGACACCCATGGTACAATTTCCATGTTTCACTGAAGATTCAGAGATGGGCAGGCAGTGGACAGCGGAGAGCTGCCTAGCAGGTCTGAGGTGTCCCACCAGCCCATGGGCATCATTTGATGCTGAGGGGAAACACACAGGTCACAGCAAAGCCCAGGACCTGAGGAGCATGGGGCCCTTTGCTGGGACCACTGAAGGGCCCAGCCAGGGAAGATGCAGGCACATGGTTTTGGCCACAGTTGATCTGAGAGCACAGGAGCTGAGGACCACTGGAGACAGTTGGGGGATGCAGGGCAAGGTGATCCACGCTACTCCAACCTCTCTCCCCACTGGCTTAGAGACAGCCAGGGATTGGTGCTTCAATGATGCTTCAGTTGCTGGTCAGCCAGGGACACTGAGAGCAAAGGCCAGAGCCCTCAGTGTAAGTGGCACTGTGCTGGGCTCAGCCTCTGCTGAGGTCAGGGTGGGCTGGATAGAAAGACAGAAGGGGCCCCACTTACCTGCCTGCTCAGAGTGTCTCTTGGGGGACCCTGAATGCACACAGGCAAGGGAGTGTTATTTACTGTCTGGGTACTAGACAACTGCCTCAGGGTCAAGTGGGCAGTCTGAACAGGTCAGTGGCAGACCCTCTGGCCAACACTGGGCCTAAGGTCATCTCTTCCCCAAACCTCCAAGGTCAACTAGTCACAATGGTGCTAGTGGTCACCATGATCACCTGAAGATCGACCAGCCAAGCAGAGTCAGACCCCTTCGGTTGTTCTCTGGGAATCAGACCTGGGGTGTGTGTGACCTTAGGCTAGCAGGTTTCCGTCTCTGGGCAAGCCTGCCATTGCAAAGGTGAGGGATTGGATTTATTGTGCCCCCCCAGCTGGTCTGATTTTGGAGGAAGAGGGGGAGGGGAGAGGAGAACAGGGAGGGACTCTCAGTACTTGGGGGGGATCTTCCTCCCTGTGCCTGGCACACCCCTGCCAGGGGTATGACTTCCCCGCTGCCAAAATCCAAACTGTCTAGAATTCTTTTTCTGTATCCAGCAGCTCTGACCGACATCACTCCAATCTACATTCATTCAAATTAAAAATTAAAAACCCCGAGTATAAAAATGGGCAAGTAGAAACAGGAAAGGCAAGCACAGTTGGAAAACAGCTATTTGCAAATCGGCTGCTTAATTGCTGAGTGTTTGCACACATTCACTTTTAAAAAATGATTTCATTAAGCCATTTTCATATTCTGTAATTATTTCAGTGGCGGGGCACATACTCAGCCCCACCCCTCCCCCTGAGATGAGTGAGCCCTACTCTCCCATTGCTGACTTTGACAGCACACCTAGGTGTGAGGGGGGCATGCTCCTGCCTGACTGTGTCCCTGAGCCTCCCAGTGAGGCCACCTTCAAGTCCTGGCCTCTCTCTGTAGGACTGGGGTACTGTGTCTGTTGAGAGGGCTTGTGACAGACCCTCATGGCTATCCTGAGGTTTGGAGGCTGCATGCAGAGGCACCAGGAGGCAGGCTCACGGTCACAGGCAGCCCTGCCCCCATGCTTCTGGGGGTCATCTCCAACTCCTTAGTGGACTACCCTCCGCCTGAAACCAATGGTGCCCAGCATTGTCCCATCGTTTCTTAGCGACCACCAGCTGCGTGTGGCTGGACTATGCAGCCAGACTTGGTCGGCATTTGACAGCCTACAGGGCACCTCCAGTCGACCCCTCAGCATCCTGAAAATAAGGATCATCATCTTATAGAGAAACTGAGGCCTAGTAGAGGAGAGACAGGGACTCACCACCTAGCACAGACTTGAACCTGGGCTCTGAACAGAGGCGACTTGTGTGGGAGAGGTGATACCCAGTAGAGTCTTCCTGAGCTCTGGTCCTGCTCAGGAGATAGGAAGTCTAAGGTGATCCGAGGAGCAGGCTGGAGGTACAGTCCTGAAGGAGCAGATACCACAGGCTGCTCAGGGGCCTGAAAGTTCTGTAGAACCTGCCCAAGGGGAGCTTTGATCTATTTCCCTGATTTTCAGTCTTCCCAGGATCAGTGACTGACAGTCATTGTAAGGGCAGTGGGGTCATTAAGGAAAATTCTGGAAATGTGGCTGAGAACCTTGGTGTGAAATGGGACTGCAGGAAGGAAACAGTTCTGCCCTACAAAGGACACAGCCATGGGAAGGATGAAACTCAGTGGTCATCAGACAGTTATCTTGCTACTTATAGGGGCCTATGTTCTGACAAACCAATTCTAAGTCCAAAATTTCATAAATGAGGGATCTGGAGAGATGGCTCAGTGGTTAAGAACACTGCCTGGTCTTGCAGAGGACCCTAGTTGATTCCCAGTACCCACGTGGCAGCTAACAAACATCTGTAACTGCAGTTCCAGGGGATCCGACATCCTAATCTGATCACAGGCATTGCATGACGCAGGAATACCTACCTACTGCAGGCAATACACGCATACATATAAAATAAAAATGATACGAACACCCCAGGCTGCTGAACACCCTAGAATGTACTACCTTAGTCCAGCCAGGTTTAGCATGCTCACGGCACTCCCAGTAGCTCATGGTGGCAAAATCCTCTAACACAAGCTATTCTACAAGGAAGTGTTGATGGGCTCACATAATTTACTGAATGTACCAGCAGCCCAGCCCTGCAGTCAGATCATTTCCCTCACTGCTGCCCAGCATCGCCAGAGAGGATCCAATCTGCTGTCGGCCTGAGGAAGATTCAGCTTCAAAGTTCGCAATGCGGCTTCTAGCGAATGCCTTTGGCTTTTGCAACATCATGGAATCAAAATCCAACCATTGGACTGTCCTGAGTAAAGTGTGTCTGTAGGCTGGTTCTGAGTCAGAGGGAGAGAGCAGATCCTCCTCATGTGTAGATCCTGTGTGGCAGTGTGAAGACACATGTAGGCATCTGACCATCTCAGAGTAGGGCTGGGACTGCCTGTGTGCAGATGAGGAAACTGAGGCATGGGGAGACTAACACATGGGGAGCATGCCTAACATATGAGGCATGGGGAGCACAGAAACCTCAGGTCTCTCAGCAGGAGCCAGGTATCAGCTCCAGGCTTGTCCCACAAGCCTAGCACTGGATCCTTAGGAATGATGGCATGGCACTGCCCCCCCCCCAAGACTCCCAGAGCCTTCCGAATGCCATTTCTCACCCAAGCAGTGTGGGCAGAGACACTGTGGCACTTCTGACATGCCAGAGACTGGCCCCCCTGACATGGAGTACGTTACTGCCTGTGAGAGCTCACTTGGGCTCAGAGCCTCTCCTAACCAATGGCAATACTCCAGCAGCCCAGCCAGAGCCCCCATGAGCTGGAGAGAGCTTCAGATTCCTCAGGCCTGAACTCCTAGGGAACAGAATCCCTCCCCTGAGCCTTGTTACCTGACCAGACCTTCCACATGCTGTGTGGTGGATGCCAAGGCTGCTGTGGTGTGCTCTGGATGCTGGGTGCTGTAATGTTTGCTGGCAGATCATTCTAGAATGAAGTGGGGCTGGGCTGATCTGTCCCTACAAACTACTCTCACCCATCTGCAGTCTCTCCAACACCCTTGAGATGAAAATCTGTGCATGGCCTTGGGCCAGACACACTGCAGGGCCCCAGCATTCCTTTACCCTGAGGATTCCATCCTTTGCCAGGAAGCCCCTCACTGCCTTGAGCCAGGTACACTCCCGCAGACCTCCTGAGCATGTTCTATGCATGGGAGGCTTTGTGGTAGAGTTGCAGGCAGAGAGGGCTGGAGGGCTCCACACAAACAATAATGAAGGAACCAGGCAGAAGCTAGGCCGCAACATGAAGCTGAGGTGGGTTACCAAGAACAGTTTGAGGTCACGTTCCCCTCCTCACTGAGACTAAGGACCAACAGTGGCCTCTCTATGTAGAGGAGTCACAGAAGGTGGCATCTCTTGCCTGGTCATAGAGGATAAAGTTGGACTCTGGGGAGGAAGAGCCCTGGGCTCCCTATGGTGTCCTGAGTGCATGTTTTGTATGGTTCAAGGTGGGATTTTTACAAAGTCTCTGCCCCACATGACAGTCTTTAGAACTTGCTTATAACCCTCCAGGCCAAATGAGGCCCAGGTCCGTGGAAGTGCCCAAGACCCCTTCCTGGCTGGCAGAGCTGCTCACTCAGCACAAGGACTGTCAACCTGCAGCACGTTCCTGTGCCCACAGCTGCTCCTGCCACTCTCATCTGGGCATGCTTCCAGGAACCCAGGCAGTGACTGTGCCACCTTCCAGCCCTGTTGGCCGAGGGGAGGAGGCAGCGCCCGCAAAGCCAAAACCATCAGCTACTTACTGCCTGTGGGGGGAATGGAGGGGTTGGTGTCCACCGTGATGACCTTGGCAGCTCACACAGGCTGAAGACAGGAAGATGTGTCAGGAGGTGGCTGTGACCTCCAGGTTAACTGGGGAAAATTGTATCTGATATGGGTACAAGTGCTAGGTGGAGTTCATGTCCAGATGGAGGCATCTCCATTGATCCTGACCTGGCATGTGTGGAGCAGCCGGGAAGGTACAACGCTCAGCACTCTAGATTTGACAATGCAAGCCATTCAGAGCCTCCTATGGCCAGGCTGGTGATTGCCTCATGGAGGCCAGAACACACCACCTTCCTGAGGAGGAAAGCAATGTCAGAGAGTGAGCACATGGACCACGGGGCCCAGAAGCTTTGCCCTCACCACACGGGCGATGTGTGTGTTCCGGTTCATTTGTGTGAGCATCCCAGAAAGAACCATCTGTCCACATCCCTGGACTCCTGCCACCATCCACAGCATGAAGAGGACTAGAGGACAGTAATCATGCTAGGTCCACATTACACAAGGCGAATGTGCAGTTATGGGTCACATCACACTCCCACAGAGGCCAAGGTGACCCTGAGCAGGTCACTCAGCACACTGGCCCTCAGGGGTCCTCCTGTGGCGTGAGGAGAACTGTGCCTTCTCTAGGGTCACCCAGAGGGCCTGGTGGAGTGAGGTTCCCATCAGCGACTGGCTGGGGTGCATCACTTCCATCTTTTACCGCTCCCTGCTCACTACCCCCCAGAGCAGATGCGTGACAGCTATGAAGAAGGGTAACACAGCAGGTCTGTGGTCAGGCCCTGGTGCCTCAATAGCAGACTGTGACCTGTAAACTGAACCAAACCCTCTCTTTCCCTGAGCTTCTTTGGTCATGGTGTTTGGTCATGAAATTAGAACGATTCTTCTCAGGGAAGTGACAGACAGAGACTGGAATGCATGGAGGGCCAGAAGGTCCCTGTGACTATCTGGGCCAGGGTAGCAGCACATGCAAAAGCCCTGAGGTGGGATTCCAGCCCAGGTGCCTTTCCCGGGTGTGTGGATGGAACAGGACCTAGCTACATCACTCTTGGCCTCTGGGTTGTGGGTGTCTAAACTGGGTACACTCTAGATTTTAACCTCAAGATTTTCTGTTTAGAGTAGCAGGTCATATGCCCTCATCCCAGGAGAGGTCAGCTAGGAGAGCTGTGGGCAGTTAGGGAGGAGGGCAGCCATCCTGTCCTGAGGCTTATAGTAGGGCTCTCCCCAGGGAGGGCACTGCACACACACCAGAGAGAGCTTTGGGCCTATTCCCAACCCCAGAGAATGGGAGGAAAATGTAGTTTCATTCTGGGCCTTGGATGCACTGATCTGACCATGGAAACAAGGAGGCCATGTGGGAACCCACCTCACAGGCCGACAGCAGGCTAGCCTCAAACCTAGGACCCATGCTAACTCCGAAAAGAAACGCCTTCACAGATCAGAGGCAGCATGTTACAGTCCATTACAGTAAATTCACCATCAAGGGTGGAAGGAGATGAGCAGGATTGTGCTGGTTACGGCAATTAAAAAAAGAAAGGGCCATTTGGAGAGAGATCTAACGTTGTGGTCTGCGAAGCCACAGTGCTGCTGCCTGCCAGGGCTGTGGCTTGAAGGGCAGCACTGCGGTGACGGGCGGTCCTCCACTACCCAGGCGAGCTCCCATTCCAGGGCCTGCCTGAGACCAGAGCCAGAGTCTGGTCCACTGTGATCCAGGAACACCGCTGGGGTGGGAGGGTGAGCCATGCCAGCACTCTCCACAGAGCCATGTGGGCCTCGGCCCCGCAGTGCCCACTTCTCTATGCCCCGGCCTTCTTTGCTACTCTGTGAGCTTTGCTTCTCCAATTTGGTATATGGGATAAGTGCCCTCAGGCCCTACATTGAAGTCCCCTGTGGGCATGGGGGAGAATGAACTTGAGGGCCGGGGCAAGGTTCTGGTTGGAGTGTTTGCCCGGCATCTGTCCACAGCACCACAGAACCAGCAACCAAAGAATAAGCTCAGAAAATTTCTGGGAACCACGTACCCACCCTGACTGTGCAGCGACTCTTCTGCCCTGCCCTGCCCTGCCCTGCCCTGCCCTTGCCCCCGCCCTGGTCAGAACCCCATCTACCACCTTTCCCTGGTGTCTGTTGGCATCTTGCTTCTGAGCACAGCAGAGAGGGTGCCCAAGGAGGCTAAGGGTGGGAGGAAGGAGACAGGAGGGTCTCCTCTGTGCCAGTGTGACCCCCCAACAGAGGCCACATCCCTCCAGTCCTCACATCCTGTCATGATTCTGGGTCCTGGGGGTGGTCAGGCTCCTGAGTTGTAGGATGGTCCCCATCCACCCTGGCCTATAGCTCTAATCTTGGGGCCACCTTCTTGTCTGGTGGCCCTCAACTTCATCCACATTGTGATGTCAACTCTCTGATTTGTGCTCTGGAAGCAGGGCTCAGGGCCACTTCCTGTCCTGTTCTGAACATCTGCCATTTAATTGACATTAACAGTTACCAGGGGCTGTTGTATGTGCTCAACACACTGTGTGTCTCTAGCCAACATCTCCCTTGGGGATTTGTGTGTGTGTGTGTGTGTGTGTGTGTGTGTGTGTGTGTGTCTGTATATGGGTATGGGCATGTGAATGCAGTACCTTCGGAGGCCAGAAGGGGATGTCAGATCCTGTGGAACTGGAATTACAGGTGGTTGTGAGCTGCCTGGTGTGGGTTCTGGGAATCAAACGGGTCCTCTGGACGAGCAGTACTTGCTCTTAACTACTGAGCCCCATGGAGTCGCTCCAGCCCCACATGTTTAATTTTAAAATATAAAGTCGAGTAGAGCTTTTCCAATAAATGCACAGGGAGATGAGGGAGTAGGCAGATCCTTACAAGAAGTGAAACCACATTTGACTGGACCCCACTTCTCTGGGTCACTGAATCCCTAATGGCATTATGATAGTCTTTCCTTGGATAACTGCCATGGAAGAAATGGATCTCGAGGTGCCACACGTCAGTGACCACGCCTCTGTGTGCTAGGCTGGCTACCCTTCTCCTTTGTGGGTTTCTGGAGCAGAGGTCATTTTGACAGGTAAAGAGGTTGGCTTTGAATCTCAGCTTCTGCCCCCAGCTGTGAGACAGTGGCTTCTCTGCCTATCACCTGTGCTCCTGTCCTCAGAGAGCGTGGAGGTGGAAGTCACAGGGAGGGACAAGAACAAGAGGAGGGCAGCAAAGCTGCAGGGCTGGTGCCCACTGTCGGACCAGTTAGGCCCACTGTGGCTCCTTTTATAAAGGGCTGTGGCTACTCCCACCATCCCATGGACACTCCATGTCCAGCTTTGGATGGCTTTCTTTCCTTTGCAAATTATCCCCTTGAGAGGCCCCTGCCCAGCTCAGGTTTAAGAAGTATCAATCACCCCACCTTGACCATCGTACCTTCTTCCCGACCAAACACGCTCAGCCATGCTGAGGTTTCTCTCTGACTTTCTAAGCATGTCTTCCCTGGTCAGGCTGTCTGACTCTCCCCAAGTAGACCCAGACACGGCTTAGGGGCCGTCTAGTACCACCTCAGCCACTTCAGGCTGCTTAGGATTACAACTCCCCTCGCCCCCTGCCTGGGCCCATGTGATCTTTGTAGGACAGAGTTGAGGTACCACGGGGTTTGGGACAGGCCAGGGACTCACTTGGTATCTGCTGCAAGCAGAGGGTGCTTCAGCCAGCGTACAGCCCCAGAGCCAGGTTGAGACAGCCCACACATGGCTGTGGAGGCTGGGGTGACTGCTCCTGCCTAGTAATTACAGTAGAAATGAGGAAAATCACCGCCCTGCCACCAGGTGCATAATTAATTTGGGAAATTTAATTGTGCCTTAGTGGGGGAGGATTTCCCCTGTGCAGACAGACTTCGAAAGGGGAGAAGGAAAAACACCCACACGCACCTTCAGTCTGAGAGGCCATGAATGCAGCACCAGGCGTCGGTGAAGGGACCAGACATCCTATCCCCAGCCTATCCACAAGGAAACTGGGGTGCACAGACATCTGCAGGCTTGCACACAGTCTAGTTTGAACATTATGGGCCTGAAGCAAAGCGCCCCAGGCAAGATGCTGCAGGAGACCCATCCTGTCCCCCACGGTCCCCCACAGTGCTTGGTGCATGCCAGATCTTATGATTATCCAGCAGATTGCTAGTCTGATGTGATAGTGTGATGTGCACCTGCCCTCACCTCCTTCAGTGGGTAGACTCGGGAGTACAGGATCAGAAGCCCTGAGCTGCCTCTGCCAGCTCAGACCCCTTTTCTCTTGCTTTTGGTGCACCAATCTTATCCCAGCAGAACCATCCCTGGATTCCCATCTTAGAGAATGAACCTCGGCACCCATGGCTTGTCCCCAGACATGCTGTCCCCATCTGCTACAATACTTCTGGTATGTACCAACCCCATCCAGCCCAATGGTCAGGTCCTCCAGCTCTGGGTGCTGCTCCCTAAACCCCATCCCCACCCCCTGCCAGCAAAGCCCACAGACCTTGGGAAGGACGAGTGCCACATACGCTGCTCAGGCTCTGCCACAGCTGCCCATGGTCTGCAGGGTCAAAGCAGGCATGCTGCTCTTGAGCATACACATACACACTCTCAAATGTATATTCACACACGTACACACAATACCCACTTCAACACCTCCATGCACATACCCTTATACCCCAGTTTGCTTCCTCCCTGCCTCTGTGATCCCTCCCGAGTGCCCTGCTCTGGCCTCAGCCTGGCCCCTGCCTCAGCTAGAATGCCACCCCCCAGGATGGAAACCACTCTGAGCCCAGCTGCACAAGGTCCCAGCTGGGTCCCCCGCAGGACTTGTAGCTTGTGAGGATGCTCCCTGAGGGGAGGAAGGAATTGCTGGGACTGCATCCCATCCCCAGCCCCCATACCAGCAGGTATCTTGCATAGCGCATGCTGCTGTGTCAGTGGCTCCACATTTTGCCTCATCCTCATGGGAGCCTAAGGCTCAGTGGCTCAGAGCGAGGAGGCAGGCAGCCCTATAGGTGACCCAGGCCCCAGTCCCAGAGAAGGTACGGCCTCACCTGGACACCCTGTGTCCTTGTATATACCTCAGAGCTGGGGGACTGGCATTGGTCCCCAGCCTTGCAATGGACAGAACTCCCTCAAGTCCTGACCCAGCACAGGTGTGCACCAAGCCACCACATTCTCCTGGATGCTCTGTTTGCAATCTGATTTATTCAAAGAACACAGCCTCAGGTAAGCCCCTTGCTTCAGCCTGCCCCTCGCCTGCTAAACAGCACAGCGGTGACACAGCAGGCCTGGGTCACTGGTGCCAACAGATCTCTGAGTCCTGGAAGTCAGAGCTCATAAACCCCCTATAGGCTCTGCATGCCACTGTCGACCCCAGGGGAAGGAGGGCTGGGAGGGAGCCCCAACTGTCCTCTTCAGGGACCAAGACATATCCTGGTCCCATTTGAAACAGGGATTTGTGGATGTCACCCCCACAGAGGGCCAGAAGTTGTGCTGGTTCAGACATGAGGAGATGAATTTCAGAAGTTCTCTGAGCAGCACACTCAGCCCACAGCACTGATGTCAGCTCAGCAGGAAGGGGAAGGGCCACTTCTCTAATGTCTCCTCCTCACCCCCTCGATGGGGATGGGAACACCGCTTCAGGGCTTCTGGGAGAGTATGAGGACAGAGTGTCCAGCAGACAGGCAGCCACTTTGGCACTAGGAGACTCTGAAGTTTCCTCCTTCCCTTCCCAGCCAGCAGCTGCTCAGCCCCGGGGCAAGTCCCCACCTCCCAGAGCCTCTGGCACTAGCAACACCAACCCCTATGAGGCCATGGGAAGGCAGAACAAGACCCTGCTCAGGAGAGTCCAGGCTTCACAGAAGTCATCTTTAAATTTCCCAAAGCTTGAACATGGAAATGGGAAAGTTGGGAGGCAGGGCAGAAGAAAGACAGACGTGATCTTCAAGTCCTCAGCACAGGAGCAATGGTAGATACTGGTTATCCCTCTACCACTCTGACCCTCAGTGTCTTCTGCCATGCGGTTTTTCTCATGTACTCCCATGACCTTTGCCCTTCTGTCCCACGCCAGGCAACATACTATGATTCGTAAATCACAGAGGGAGCACGTGTTCTGTACACAGCATATAGCCCTCCCCTGGGAGCCATTCTTGCCCCACGGATGGTGCTGAGACACCTGAAAGCCACATGCCACCCACAGCCTTGTCTGTCCTACAGGTCCCCCTCCCTGTTCTGTCCCCTGCTCCCTGCTCTGAGGGAAGTCTCCTGGGATCCGGCAGCTCAGGCCCTCCCCACCCAGCCTCGCTGCTTTCCGGAGCTATGGCCTTTTCAAGTCCGGCCCATGAATAATGAATCTGTTATAAATTTAGCAAGTGTCCTTTCTCCCTGTGACTTGGCCTCTCTCTTATTTTTATCATGCTGATTTGTAAGAAAATGAGACCCTGGAAACACATATTTCCCTCACTGATTTCCTGACAACCAGAATTAAGTTGCTAATTTTCCAGCCTCCATGCAGAAAGGCACTGGACGGCTGCCCTGAGTCGGGGGCAGGGTTGCAGTGGGGAACTCTGGCAGCTTTCCGGAAAATTCTATTCCTAGAGCTGGGTGTTGTGGGGAGAAAGGCCTTGGCACAAGACCTAGGTGCCAATCCTTGGCCCTCTATAGCCGGACACACGTGTACTGTGTGACGCTTAAATAACATCAAACCTCCAAATAAGCCAGTGAAGAAAAGCACCAAGCCTGGGCATAAGCCCCCACAGCCAACATTTGGTGCCCAGTGGGGTCTCACTTCCCTAGTGCCTGCCTCTTCATCCCACCTCCAGGGAGGACAGGGTGCTCTATGCAGGGTTCCTGGGAGGGTTTGTGAGGTAAGGGTGCACAGAGTCCATCCCTTCCCAAGATGCAGTTCATACAGTACCACAAGAAGGTACGCATGCTCTGAAGGCAGGTCCATATTCCCACCCCACCCCTGCCCAGTTTCTTCTCCAAGACTTTGGAGCCGACAGTTAGACACCTTTCCAGGTCCCTCTGGACCTGGCTGCTCTCAGTGTGGTCAGCCTCAGCCTCCCTCTGCCTGTCGGTCTCTGCTCTGGCCCTGGCTCACGCCCCACATGCTGGCTCTGCCAGGCCCAGGCAGGTGCTTCAGGATTCACTGAGAAACCCCAGTCAAGGAAGGGCCCAGGCTCTCTGGGCTATGGACATGGTCCCGCAGGGGCACGCACCAGTTGCTGGGGACTTGCCTGGGGCCTGAGCTGCAGTGTTTGCTGTCCGATGGTTCTCAGAAGCCCAGGTTCATCTTGCTTGAACACTGTTCTGGATGCTTTAGTGTCAACTTGACACACCTGGGTTGAGGGAGCTTCGTTTGGGAAATTTCCTCTATTGGACTGGCCTGTGGCCATGTCTGAGGGGCATCTTCTTGATGAGTGATGTGGGAGGGCCCAGCCCACTGTGGGTGGTGCCACCCCTGGGCAGGTGGGCCTGTGTTGGATAAGAAAGCCGGCTGAGCAGGGGCCAGGGAGCAAGCTGTAAGCAGCGTTCCTCCCTGGCCTGTGCCTCCAGGTTCCTGCCCTGAGTTCCTACCTTGGGCTCCTGGATGAACTGTGACCCGGGATATGTAAGCTAAATAAACCCTTTCCTCCCCAAGTTGGTAGTGGTCAGAGTATTTTGTCATAGAAATGAAGAAACAAACTAGGACAAACACCGTAGCCAGCCTGAGCCAACAGGCTGTGATCCAGACCAACACAGACCACTGAGTCAGGCTGACCTGGGTGTGAACCTCAGTTCTGCCACTTGGCAGCTGCGTGAGGACCTTGGGTTAGCCATTCACCTGCTCTGAGCCTGGTAAGATCGCTGTAGGCCAAGGCGGGCAGCAGTTCTTGATGACTTGGCGTTCAAAAAAAATTTACATATATATTTTTATGTGTATGAGTATTTTGTCTGCATGTATGTAAGTGCACCACATATGTGCAATGCCTATGGAGACCAGAAGAGGGTGTTGGAGTTTCAGACAGTTGTCAGCTGCCATGTGTGTGCTTGAATCTTCTGCAAAGAGTCAGTGCTCGTAACCACCGAGCCACCTCTCCAGTCCCAAGAGCTTAACATTTTATTCTCAGTGGGCTGTGTATTTTCCCTTGTGGGAAAGTCGAGGCCAGGATGGCATTCATGCTTTATGAAGATTTAGAAGTTCCAAGAGGGCCAGAACCTTGCCCACACTCCCAGCCAGCCAGTGCCAGAGCAAAGCTTAGACTTGAACAAGGGGGACTCCAATCACCAGGCTCACCTGGCTCAGGGAGGGCATTCCAGTGATCAGCTAAGGAAGGGAACACGACACAGGACAGGACAGCTTTGCTTCAGAGTGTAAGGGACACAATGGCCTGAGCCCAGGCCCAGACACACAGGTGAGGAGCCACGGACATGTCTCATCTCACAGGTGGGGTCATGATGCTGGTGAGGCCCATTGCCCTGCTTTCTGATGCTTCTGCCCCAGGCACATGCTAGAGCCTAGTGGCACTAAGGTCAGGAGCCAAGCACAGAGATTCCAGAAATAACTTATTTTTACATCCTGGAAGCAACAGCCAAGACAAGGGTCTGCACCTGCCTTCTCTCCTAGAGGCCCAGTGCCTGCCAGGGTCCCCAGAAGCACATGGAAGCTTCAGATTGGCCAGAGAGGGAGGAGGTGGCCCTGGTTCTTCCAAGGAATGGGAGTCAAGCCCCTGGTCCTCCATGCTCCTGTCTCAGGTCCTCCCCATGGGGGTGGGGGTGGGGAAGTGTTATGTTCACAAGAAGTTAGTGTTCACCATACCCTACCTGAGCCTGGCACCATGCCTCACTGCCCCCAGATCACATCCTTTCAGTTATCCTACTGCAGGGTCCCCCTCCCCCTCCCTACTTCCCACTCTCACAGCCCACCATGGCATCTGAGGCTGGAGCTACCTCTCCTGCCCTGAAGGGGCCCTGCCTCCCAAGTCACCCTGCACTATCCCACACACCTTGGCAAAGTGATACCCTCCCAAAAGTGTGCATGGCTGTGGGGGCCACTGTGAGTCTCACTGAACTTGTCTGGGTTAGAAATGATCCTTTGGTGGCAAGACTGAAGGGCCTGGCTGGAGACAGCAAATAGAAACACACAGACCCATTAGCCTGTCCTGGGACCATGGCAGGCATCACTAATTGATCACTGCACTCTTTGCTGCTGAGACCATCTTAATTTCAATACCCCCTTGCCACAGAGTCCAGGTGGCAGAAAGTTCAAATTTTCTCAAATGCTGAAATCTGTCTGCCATCCCAGGCTACACTTCTCAAGGCTGCAACAAGGGAAAAAGCCCGTGACTCCCTGATGAGCGAGTGGCTCAGCTTGGATCCCTATTTCCTTTGTCCCTGTGTAGACTTGGGCAAGGCCTGGTGTCTACAAAGGGAGATTTTAATAGAATCATGGCAACGCAAGCCTGGGAAATAATACCATTCACAGTGACCCCTAATTAAAACTCAGGGAGCACGCAGCTGGAGCCCCTCGGCTCCTAGCTGCTGGGGCTTAATTGAGAAAAAGAGACGCAGAGAAGTGCGAGGCCTGAAAGCAGGAGGCTGGTGGGGGGGAGTGGGCACCACAGAGGGCTCTGAGCTCCACAGAGCAGGGCCGAGCCATCACACTGACACTGTGGGGACTGATTTCTGCAGACTGGTGGTCCCCAAGCAGGACCAGCAGAGGCTGGCGGAGCTTG
>NW_008337921.1:1024485-1028635 GCF_000622305.1 Nannospalax galili
CCAACCCACATGACACCTGTTGACCGAGACGGGGACATCTGTCACTCAAGCATCAAAGTTGCACCGCATGGGAAGCAGTGCTCCAGGGAGCTGGAGCTCCTAACAACAGTCTTGGCACAGGTTTGAGGACACAGACTGGCAGCTGCAGCCAGGTGTGGACAAGAAGCTTGTCTTCTGTGCCTGGGAACAGGCAGGTCTTCTCCCAGGCCAATGCCTTCCCTGGGTCTCTAGTCAGAATCACGGCAGCCATGGAAACGCAAATGCTCCTGAATGCCACCCACACTACCCACATGATACCATTGCCGTGTGCCAGATGGGAGTGTTTCCCTTACTGTCCTGACAGGGAGGCAGGGACCCAGCACAACTCAGGCCTGAGGGAGAACAAGGCCTAGGACCCACTCATCAGCCCAGTCAGGCACAGACCAGGGTTCTCACTCTGGTCCCCACAGTCCCCATATATACACTGGGTGTGGTTACCCTGGCTCAGTGGGTAGTTGGGGGAAGGGTAGGCTAACAGGGTTTGGAATTTAGTATCTGTGTCCGTCCTCATTTATAATACCTCGCCCTAGGCCATCAACCAACCAAATTACATTGACACAGTCAAGCTAAGGAGCCCTAACCAAGGCCAAGTACCCTGGAACAGCTGGAGGGGCTTTGCTTGCTTATTTTGAGAAAGGTCTCACTCTGTAGTCCAGGCATCCACTCCTCCATCAGGCTCTGCTAGGATGACAGGCATGTACACTACACCCATCCAGGAGATTTTTAAAGCAGGCAGGGGTAAGGCCATGTGCTCCTTTGTGAGGAGCATCTAAGGCAGCCCCAGCAGGTGTCAATCGGTCATTCACTGTCCCTGGCCTCCCCTGAGCTTGGGAATCCAGCCTCCTCCATCTGCCTCCAGATCCCTGGTGTCCTTGAGCACAATCTTCAGAACCTACCGTCCAGCAGACACACTCTAGACTTACTCCTATCTGTCCCACTGTCACCATCTCTAGGATGACACTGCTGTTCAGGACCTCATGACCTACTTTCTAACTTGGGCTTCTAGTGTCTTCCAGGGTCATTCCCCAGAATACTCGTACCATGGCCCTTAGGCTTCTGGTTGCCAGACTTCTAGAAGTTTCCATGGACATCCTGCTCCTGAATGTTTGAGCCTGTTGTTCTAGCCCTGCTGGAGTCTGAGGGCTAAGCCCATGGCCTGGAACACCCCATGCTGAGGAAGGCTTTCCCCGACACTTACCCTTTGACACCCGCTCCATCCTCTGTTAGTGTGGTCCATTAGGAATTGGTCCTTTCAATGGGCTGTGGCTCCATAGGAAACACACCTTGCCTCCCGGTTCATCCCCGCCAGCTACAGACTCTGCCACAGCCTTGGCTGCTGCCATGGGGCTGGCTCTCATGGCAGGATGTCTGTGGGTGCTTTATTGTTTTTCTTTGGCACATGCCACTAATAGTAACCGTTCTTTTTATATCTTAATTCCAGGAAAATTAATTATTAACCAGTGTCCAGAATGAGGCTGGCAAGGTGCCCATCAAACCTAGCATGAAAACCATGCAAGCCACATGCTGGGGACTCAATACTATTTTTGGTACAGGAATCAATGCCATGAAATCTATAATGGACAGCAATGGTAGAACGTCTGTGATTGTTTCAGCCCCATTACTCAGGAAAGAGGTGGTACCTCCTCTTGACCCAACTGAGAGTCTGATTTGATTTAGCAGTCCTAGCCAGCTCCCATCCAGGCTGGCTCTGGTCACTGGAGGAGGCTAATGATGACAGTTAGGAGGCCCCCAGGCAGGACCAGACACAGCTCTGTGTAATGGTATGGCTTAATGGACCACCAAATGGAGGTGGGCAGGAGGAAAGTCCTGTCCATTAGTGAGTGGCCCCCAGCCCTGTCTGGAGGATTCTGCCAGGCATGGGTTTGGATTTAGCACTAGACCCAAGGCCAGGATCCCTAGTGTGGGGGTTCTCTTGTCCCACCCCACTTCCCCCGTCCAGTTGGGAGGACTCTGGATGTACCGGGGCCCTTGTACCAAAGAGGGGCATGCCACTACCTGGCATGATTGCCACTTCTCTGTGTTTTCATGACCCGAGACTGGCCACTCAGCTGCCACTTCCTTCCAGAAGCCTGCTCTGCAGGTGGGAAGGTGCTCCAATTGGCCTCCGTAGGCCCTTCCTCTGTTCTGGCAACTCCACAGGCTTGCTGTTCCCTGTAGCTCCTCAGAACAGCATGTCGGGGTGTTCTGTGCCCACAGCAGTGAGCCCAGGGTGCTGGGGAGCAGGAGCCAGACAGGTGGAGCATCCTTGTGGTATAGACACAATTCCCAGTCCCTGAACAATCAGGGTCCAGGACTCCGAGTCTCCCTCCAAAGGCTAGGAACTTACCCCCTAGTTATGGGGCTTGTCAGGGAGGGGTAGAACAGGATGATGGGACAGGAATAGGTAATGATACTTGGACAGTGACCTTCACAATAAAGACTCCCATCTCACAAATACCTCTGAGCAGCAGGTGCCAGATCCAAAGAAGAGCACATGGTAAGCAGCCAGGGGCAGCAGCAGTAGGCACCACCTGTCCTGCTTGTGCCCCTCTGGGAATGGGTCTCCACCCACAGCCACAGCTCCACATATGGGCCCACTCTCTGAGGGAACTTGCCAGCTTGGTTTGTGATGCCTAGGAGCCCCAGTTTAGGGCAGAGAGTGTCTCTGGAGGAAGCACTGGGCTTCGTTCCGTTTCTGCCTTAGGTGTAGAGGGCATAGTCCAGTTGCTGGCCTGCCTCAGATCAATCACAGTTACCATTTAGAGTACAGTAGGACCAGGAGGACAGCCACGGGCCTGCCGAGTTCACAGTGGAACCCTGGCTATGCTCAGGCTTGAGAGGAGAGATGACCCCAGGGGACACAGAGACACTGTCCCCTCATAGACCAACATGATCCATTTATGAAGGGGTAGGCTGTGAAACTGCCCTTTGTGATGGGAATCGTATTGTGCCTCCCCGCCAGAGATGCTTACAGAGCGCCCCCCGCCTGTGGCTCAGGGCCAAGCAGGAAATGCTCAGGAAAGCATTGAGTGTGCACCCAATTTCACTACTGTCTCATGGGACACGTGGGTGGATGGGTAGGTGGTTAGATAGATGTACGCACGATGGATAAATGGGTGCGTGGGTGAGTGGGTGGTTGGCTGGATGTTGGAAGAAGAACGGATGATGACAAGCGTGTGGATAGATGGATGGGTAGATGGTGGATGGAGTGAGAGTAGAGGATGGATGGATACGCAGATGGACAGATGGATGGATGAATGAAAGGACGAATAGATGGTGAGCGGATGTACAAACAGGAGGGCAGGTGAAGGGGTGTATGGCGGAAAGTGATTAGGATTGACAGATGGTCAGTGGGTGGGTACGTGGATAGAACGAAGGAACACTGGTTTGATGAGTGGCTGGATGAATGGTGCGTAGAGGATAGTGGATGGATAGGTGAATGGGTGGATGGAAGGGTGGGTGGATAGATAGATGGAGGATGGGGGATGGATGCATGGACAGATGGGAAGTGAGACGAGTGAACGGACGTGGACAGGTGCATAGATAAAATAACTTGCTGTGATCCTGGGGCACTGCTTGCAGGGTCCATTTCCTCATGTGACCAGATAAGGCTTAAGAGGAGGAAGACTTCCTCCTATGAACCTGCCTAGGGAGATGGGACCTGCTGGCTGTCACTTCAGTACATCATGGTGACCTCTGACTTTCACTTCTTTTCAAATGGCTGAAAGTCAAGATCCACTATGGGGGTGGGGCTGGAGAGATGGCTCAGCAGTTAAGAGCACTGACTGCTGTTCCAGAGGATGCGGGTTCAATTTCCAGCACCCTAACAACCCACGGCAGCTAACAACCATCAGCAACTCCAGTTCCAGGGGAATCTGACATCCTCTTCTGACCTTTTCGGGCATTGCGTGACACAGGTGCACTTACATGCATGCAGGCAATATGCTCATACACATTAAAAAAATATGTATATATATATAATCAAAATCCACATCAGCTATTATCTCTTCTTTGATTCTTATTTAAACTGTTCTTCCATCATTGTCCAGAACTAATACATCATCTGGCACTTGCACTGTAATAGTCTGCCTGTACTATAGACAGCTGAAAA
>NW_008337921.1:1028706-1095140 GCF_000622305.1 Nannospalax galili
ATATATATATATTTAAAAAGACACACTATTGGGTAGCAGCTGCCTCTGTCTCTTACCACAAGGAGACCACTGGCTGTGCTTGTGATCTTCCCACAGAGCTAGAGTAGAAAGAGGGGGATGCTAGCAGGTCGCCCTATGGGGAGCAGGAACAGTGTGCTTTGCAGAGCTCATCAGCCTTGCTGAGACTGGAATCTCCTGGGTTGCAAACAGACTGGGACTGCCAGAATCACTGGATGAGTGGAGACCTAAATTGCAAAGCTCCTTGAAAGACACTGTGCAGCCAGGCCTTGGGAGCAGTGTGTTCAATCCAGAAGCCTCGGAGCTTGAAGAGAGCTCGAGAGCAGACAGGTGCTGTGAGAGCAGGATGGTTCTGAATTCTGAACCACCTCCTTTGGAGGGTCTGATACCTGACCTCTCACTCAGCCACCAGAGAGCCCAAGAGAAGAGAAGTGAATCTTAAGCTCAGAATTAGTCCATGCTCCAGGGCTCTCACAAGGGGACTTCTGGGGGAAGCCTTGCTGTGAGGCCACTCACGAGCTCTGTGCCTGTCATTCAAAACCTGGCTATGACTTTCATGATGTCATCACCTTCATCATCATCATCACCTTCATTACCATTATTATCACTACGTAACACTCATTGTTAGACTCTGTCCTTTGTACTTTATAGGTGACTCCCATCTACCTTCTCAACTCTTCAAGGTAATGTTGATTATTTCCCCTATTTTATGAATTAGTGCAGTGTAGGTCAGAGAAGTTAACTGACTTGTCCCAGGTCACACAGCCACTTGGTGGTAGAGCAATGATTCCACCAACCTGGGAACAGAACACCAGCTTGTGGCCTCAGCTGCCACATTCATAAAGCAGGGGCTGCACCTCCCTTAAGACCCTCCCTGCTGTGGCACCAGAAGCCTGTCCCCCACAGGAGGAACGCTGATGCCTTCCCGATGCCCAGCACCACTCTGGAGCCTGTTCTCTGGGGCTTGGGGTGTCTAGCATTGCACATGGCACAAGGCTGGCTTTGTGGCTCCCACACCAATGTGTCCTGCCCCGTGGCTTCAGGAGCCAGTTCCATCGTGTTATACCTACACAGCTGTCCTCACCACACTCCCTGCCTACACGCCTGTGTCCAGCTGCCCCTCAAGGCCCAAGTCTCCATCCCACCACTCTGTTATCTATAAGCATGCTGGATCCATGCTCCTGCGTGCCATCTCATGCGTCTGTGTGAACAGCTCACTCAGGTCCCAGTGGGCCTCTCAACCCTGAGCCTCCTAGATACAGAGAAGCCTTTGTTAATGTGGCCTCAGTGTTTGTGGAGACCAGGCCTGAGGCTGGCCTCCCCATCCACGTCACCCAAAGCCCATCGACAATGATCATCCTAACTCTGTTGTGTCCATCACCTTTATCCCAAGCCTCAGACACATCAATGCCCCTCAGACCAGTCTAGGGTTTGGACCAAGAGGTGCTAAGAACCACGTACTTCAGAAATAGAGAAATAAAAAAAAGTCTGAGTAAGCACTGAGGGCCGGGATTGCTTTGCCCCCAATGTTTCCTCAAGTGAGGGTCTAGGGGCACTCAGGAAAGACAGTGAGAACTCGAAGTCACAGAGTGATTGAACGAGTGACAGAATGAATGAATGTGTGCTGACACAGCAAATGTGCAGGGCCTGCGTTTCCCCACAGCCAGCCCACCTTGGTCAGTAGAAACACACATGTGTTCCAGGGTCCCACTCATGCCTTCCACCCACGGACAGCATCTCAGGGCAGCGCTGTGTGTGGGGATGAATTTCTGAGAGTCAAGGCTGTCCTCTGACACTCTAGGATTTGGGTCTGGACACGGCACATCCCCTTTCCCTTCTTATTAAAAACATCACCTCTGACATCAGACAAATCTGGGTTGTGTGGGACAACCAAGCCCACCCAGGTTGTGTGGGACTTTGGTCCCAGGCAGCCATGACATCACCACCCAGGCAGACAGCCTCAGAAGACTCTGGAGCCAGATGCACTGGTGTTTCTGCTCCCCAGAGTCCCCATTTGAAGACGGAAGGAGGGATCTGCCATTCTTCTTGAATCCATAGGATCTGCAGAGTATGTGCCTATCATTGGAGGTTCATGGCTGCTGCAAGGAGAGGGCAGGGTTACCCTTGGCGAGTGGGATTATGGGTAAGCTTTCTTCCCTTCACAGTGTCCTACATTTCCTATAATGATAATGTCTGTTTATCAAGGAGCAAAAACAGACTTGAAAATAAGTGCCTGCTTGTCTCCAGCACAAAGGCCCTGTGATGGCAGCCGCGTCCCCACAAGCACTAAAAACAGTGGAAATGAGAAAACTCCAGCTCTGGGCTCCCTAAGACTCTGGGGGCTTGTGCCATCGTGTGCTAGCAGAGAAGCCTGTGTCTCCATACAGTGCCCCTCCAGAGGCATCCTGGGAGAGCCAGAATGCCCCAATGCGACACTTGGAAGTGACTGGCAAGATGGGTACTGGTTTGCTTCATCATAAGTGTCTGGTGAGCAGAGTCAGCGGGGGCGTTAAATGTTGACACCCTGGAGACATAAGGGCTCCATGTGGACCAGTTTCTGCTGGCAGGAGGGCCAACATACCCCGTCCTCTAGCCCTCATCAGGCACACAGATGCCCAAGCCCACGTACCACGTGCCCAGGCTTGGGAACCCCAGCTGGGGTCACAGTGGCCTGGCACTCGGTGGGGAGCTGACGACGGTCATTTCCTACACTGCAGCCCCAGGCTGTGTGTATTCTTCACTGTTTCTATAGAAGGGCAGTGGCCTGGTGTCAGGATCCCAATCCGGAGCACAGTTAGATATGGGGTGAGGGTGGGCTACACATGTCCAGAGCTGGAGATTATCAATGGAGGAGGCTTATCCACTGCCCTCCCCAGCCTCACTGTACTCGACTCCCAAGCGTGCCAGCCTTTCTTGAACCACAGCGCCCACACTCCTTCCGTGGGCAGATCCCAGAGAGCCTGTCTAAGCAGGGAACTTAGTGTGAGCGTTTGCTTTTTTTTTTTTTTCGGTTTGTTTTGGTTTTTTGTTATTGTTTTGTTTTGTTTTTTTGAGACAAGATCTCCCTGTAGCATCAGCCAACTGGAGCTCACTACATAGACCAGGCTGGCCTCGATTTCACAGAGACCCTCCTCCCTCCGCCTCCTGAGTGCTGGGATTAAAGGCGTGCGCCACCACGCTTGGCTTTGTTTTTTCAGTCTCTAACTGATCCCAGCGGATATGGTTATAGTACAACTTTGGAGGCTCTCCAGGGGTTGGGCCCCCCAAATCCTGCCCCTCCACAATAATCAGGGCACGTTGCCCTGCTGGACTATGGATCTGCCTGCATAGCCCTCCTCTGCTCAGAACCCTCCCATTGCTCCCTAGGATCCAGGCCCAACTTGTTAGTGAGGTATTCTCATCTCCCTGACCTGCCCCAGCTGTTCAGAGCATCCTGAGTTCAGGCCATACCTTCTCTGAAAGGGTGTGTTTTTCCCTATTCATCCCTTAATGACCATCAGATAAGTTCCCACCTAGCCTGCTCCGACAGAGCCTCTTCAAGCTCCCCACCCAAATGGTGGCTCTCCCAAGGAGACTGGCCAGCTTCACAGCACTGGTATCACTCAACGGTGAAGCTGTCTAGACCCATTTTGCTCTTTTAGTCTGGAAAGTTCCATGTTGTACAAACACGTCCAGTTCACTATGGCCTCCCAGTTCACTTCTGGTCCAGCATGGAAGCATGCATGGATCTTTCAAGGATGAGTCAATGCTGGTTTGAAGCACGGAATAAGGATACCAGACACTTGGGAAATCTCCCCATTCGAGCTCCCAGGGCCCCTAGGGGAAGGGTGCCTGTGGGAAGTTTCTGCCTGCCTGTATCACTGGAAGACTAATCAGGCCATTTGTATGCACGTAGCAGCACTCCAGAGTGGTGAACGAGAGGATGAGAGGACGGCATCTCCCCAGATCCGCCAAACTTTCCTTCCCACCATTTCTAAACCCAATAAGCACAAATCACTGACCACATCCTCCGAGGTTAAACAACAAATTGCTCTGCCAGCCTCTGGCCTGCTCTGTTCCAGTGGAGATGTGCTGTGCACAGGGCCTGCCCTGCCCATCCAGGTCCCTCCCTGGAAGTCCTTCCGTCTGAGGCCTCCCAGGTCCCACCCATGGATCCCAACACATGCCACCCCCACACGAAGCACCTACCGTGTGCTGTCATCTCTTCTGCCAATCCCTCCTCAGAATATGTGATTTGAGGCCACAGAAACTAAGCAGTCAGTCCTCTTCCAAGGTCAACAGCAGGGCATGTCCTGGGTTGAAAATCTCATACAGCCTGTTTCCTATTATGACCAGGCCGTGCAGGCCACCCTAGTGACAGGGGCCAGGACTTTGGAGCCCACGTTCCTGCAAACTTTCATGTAGAAAGGAACCCAGCCTGTTGTCCAGACTGAGCACTGGGGTCAGGTGCCTGGCCTCTCTCTCCCTCTCCCAGGTCATGTACCGTGACTCAGTTTTTCTATCCAACAGGTTGCTGTCCCACCGCCATCCATAAGAGGCATAGGACAAAGGCAGCACTCTTTACCCCACGTGCAGCCGACCACCTGAAACCCATCTTAGATAGACCATGATGTTTGCAGGGATCTGTATGGTACACAGGAACGCAAGGACCCTGGTGACTCATCATCGTCTTGCCAGAGTGTGCTGAGAAAGGCTACGTTTCTGTCTTTCTACACCAGCGGCAGCTGCCCCACTCCCAGACTGAAAGAAACACAGAGCAAAGGCAGCACTCTCAGACCCAAACCCTGCCACCGAAGCTGGACTTTGGATTACAATGGCTTCTGCCCATTCTATAGAGGAAGAAACTGAGGCTCAGCAATGTAGGCCACTTGCTCACAGCCAGCTCCTGGGTGGGGAGCTTAAATGAATGTACCCAGTGACTGCCCCATGGTTACTCTGTCTAGCCAGCCTGACTGGATTTGGAATCACCTAGGAGACACACTTCTGGTGTGTCTTCCTGGAGAGGTCAACGGAGTAGGGAAGACCCACCCTGAAGGTGGGCAGTACCATGCCATCGGCTGGGGTCCTGAACTCTTGAATAGTAAGGAGGAAGTGAGCTGAGCACCAGCATCCTCTCTCTGCTTCCTGACTGTGGACACCGTGTGGCCAGCTGCCTCACAGTCCTGCAGCCAGGCCTTCCCTGCCACAATGGCCTGCACCCTCAAACTCTGAGCCAAAATAAACCCTCCACCCTCAAGTTGCTTCTTGTTAGGTACTTGGTCACAGAGTGAGACAGGTAACACACCACCCTTCCATCTTTGACAGCAGAGCCCAGAGGGTGCAGAGCACCAAACAAGATTCAAATTCGCCAACAGCACTCTGCTATCCTTTCCTGAGCTTTTGCTCTGACTTTTCTGGAAGGTTCATGTTCATTCTCCAGACCTATGTACATAGATGGGTAAATCTTTCCAGGAACACATCAGATTCCATCTGTGTCCAACCACCACCAGAGAATGGGGAAACTGAGGCAGACAAAGCAACACTTCTCAGAGGTGTCCCTGTCATCCTGGCGTGGGAGGGACTGGGCTAGAAGGCACCGTCCCATGGGGGAGGACAGGGCTTGAACCTCAGGCTCTCAAAGCGCTCCAGGGTCTCAGGTGGCGGGGGGGCGGGGGCAGATGCAGGGTCAGAGGCTCTGGGTCTGGAGCGCCCTGCCTGAGGCGCTGGGCTTTCACTGTGGGTGTGCGCCAGGGTGTCACTGATCAGAGCTTCCGGGTCTGCAGAACGCTAGATTTCTGTTTCCGTTTACATGTCACCCTGTGGCCATTTCTATTTGTGTGCGTAAAGATGCAGTTCCCGAGTTCCATAATATGTTGACCCCAGACCTTCCACATCCTGTCCACGCTGTGTAGAGTCTGCAGTCACCATTCAGAGAAGGGTCTGGATGGTCAGCTGGGCAGCCCAGAAATCAGCTGTTCCTTGACTGCTAGGAGGAGGTGAGGGCAGATTTCATGTAGGGGACAAGGGGACGGGATGGTGGCCTTCAGCTCCAGTGCAAGTGACTCCTCCCCTGCTGAATCCTCCCCTGATGGCTCCTCCCCTGTGGACTCTTCCCTGCTGACTGTCCCCCTGTGAACTCCTCCTCAGCCTCCTTCACATTCTGATAAGGAAGCAAGTCTCTCTCCAGGGGAGGGGAAACTCAAAGTAGTAATTATTTTATTAAGACCAGGAAACGATGAATAATTTAATTTGGAGAGAGAACGGCACGCCTGATTGAATGTTACTTCCTTGGGCCTGACATCACTTCTCGCTAATTTCCTTTGACATTTCTGGCAGGGCATCCTAAAGAAGGTTCTGGAACACTTGAAATGTGTCTTCAGCCTGGGCATTTCTGATCCCTCGAGGCTGGAGTAGAGTTGGGAGGGGAGGGAATCAAAGCACTGGCTGGCACCAAGGCACCTTCAGAAGCATGCCACATGAAAAATTCAAACCTCAGACTGGTCTGTGTGTGTTGAACATGCTGTCATGGGCCTTGGAAGGCCACTGTGTTCACCGCAGGGTCACAGCCACAGATGTGAAAATGCAACCAGGCTGCCGGGTGATTACAGTGAAGTGATCCCGTGTGAAAGCCAGGATCAGCGAGCACAGAGGGCTCTCTCCCAGTTTCTGTATATAGGATGCCAACAAGCCCAGTCTTCCAATAATCATGGATGCCACTGGAGGCCTGGGGTTGTGTGTGGGCAGAGTTGCCAGAGAGACAGAGCACAGCGAGGGGGTGATGGCCAACAGGGGAAGCACATTTATCAGTGACAGTCTATCAGACCCAACATGTGGGCTCCAGGAGACACCTTCTGGCAGCACCAGCTCGGGAGGGGGCTGGCACCCCACATACCTGGTTATTGGAGGTACGTGGGACTCCTAAGGTTTGCACTGGCCACTGCTGGTGTGGGTCCCCACAAAGCAGAGTGCCATTCTCTGGTGCCCTTGGAGGTGGGCTATGCCATGCCCCATGCTGGGGCTGAGGCCCGAGATAGGGTCTGTGAGTTCTATCCAGTCCTGCTTAACAGTGGCTCTGCTCAGGGGTCTGAGACCACAGGGCAAAGGGGACACCCACTGAGTTGGGAGCAAGCTTCTAACTGTACTTTGCTCTTTTCCTGGGTATGTTAGTCGGCTTCAGGTCACTGTAACAAGCACCTGGGATGACCGAGTTGTAGAGAGAAAGGGTTATTTGGTTCAGGTTTGGAGGTTTTCATCCATAATTGGGACCCATCATTTCTAGGCCTCTCCAGGTAGCAGCATCATGGCAGGAGCATGTGGTGCAGAGAAACAGTCACCACCTTGCTTATAGCACAGAGTGGGAGGGAGCAGCCGGGGTGCCAATATCCCCTTCAAGGGCCCCTGACCCAAAGCCTTCTATTGGGTCCCACAGCACCATAACTGGGAGCCAAGCCCATACAACATGGCCCTAAGGCAACATTCAAGTTCCCAGACATAGCTCTGTCTAGTAGCCTGTGTGGAACTCTTCTCCTGTGACTCTTGGCATTGGCGGAAGCCACAGATCTTAGCCAGTGCCCATGACAGACCCACCGAAGTCCATGTTGTCCCTGGATGGCTCAGCTGGCATGTTGTTAGCTTGGGTGGAGTCACCTCACTGCCCACTTAACAGTATTCCGACTTGTGCAGCCTCACTGGGTGAAGCCCGTCGTAAGTAGAGCAGGTGGGCAGAACTATCTTGCTACTGCCCCAGCTTCAGGAGCCTCATGGAAAGTGTGCCACTAGGGGTGGAAGGGGAGGTGGGCTTTCTGGAAGAGGGTCTTCAAAACAGCTCGGCGTAGCACAGCACAAACGCTGGGCTACCAGGTATTTCCTCTAACCTTCACCAACCTGCAACCGCACCTCTTGAGCCTCAGTTTCTCCTCCTGTCAATGGGATGATAACCATGTGTGCCATTTGTTTGAGTGCCAAGCACGGTGCCTGGCATACAGCAGATGTGGCAGCTGTTTGAGTGAATGACTGAGGGTGGGCTCGGTTGGAGTACGGCTCTCATGAGCCTGCTGAAGCAGCTGTCCCGCCTTCTCCTTGAGGCACTGAGAGAAGCTCTTGGTTTGGACAGTTGCCTCTCTCAAAGATGTGCTTCTTACCAAGGGTGGAGCCATGGCACATGGGGGCATGAGATGGCTTTCAGAGTGTAAGCTCTGCACAGGGTAGCCAAATGGACTGTGGAAATTCATAACATGTACACTCCCAATACATAGACACGTACTTGCCATGCCTTCACCCCCACCCCAACGTGCTCTGTTCACCTCAGAACCAGCCAGCTAAGTGGGCTTCTTCCCCAGCAAGGGCCCAGCCGGGGCGGCTTCAGGGTCTCTCACAAGCTACAGAGCTCTGGGAAGGCGGCAGTTTCTAGGGTAGCATCCTAAGGCTGAAGCCATCATTCCCATTCCCTCTGCTATGGGCCCGGCTTAGGCCTCTCTATGTCAACAAGGGGCGTTCAGATCCCTGGACCTATTCAGACCACCTTCACTAAATGACTGAGTCCCAGGTCTGGGCATCATGGGCTGCCAGATCACACTGGGTGTCATGGGGAAGGCATCCCCTTCACGCCCCTCATCCAGCAGCTCAAGTGCCCCAGGCTCTGTGGGGGAGACCTGGGAGGTCCTTCTCTCTGTTGGCTCTGCCCATCTCCCAGTTGCTACACACTGCCCCCAACCCATCTTGCAGGGGTCAGGACACCTATACTCCACCAGGCCAGTCCTGGGCCCTCTACACGTGCACATAAGCTTCTCTCCTCACCAGAGCTGCCCCCATTCCGCCAGGGCCTCATCAAGCATCACCTCTTCCAAGAAGCCTTCTTGACCCCCATGGTGTAGCCCCTTGCTCACCACAGAACCCCAGGCTCCCTCCACTAGGCTGCCCATGGGACAGTGGGCTCTTCCCAGGCAGGACTTTGAGTCCCCAGCACTGCCCAGCCCCGGCCCTGGAGAAAGGACAGTCATAGAGTGTTTGATGAGTGAATGATAAAATGCAAGTTAAATCATGCCACAGAAGTTTTGCTTATACAAATTACTTTCTTTTTCTTTTAACAAATTTTAGGTGTTAGGAAAGTGTCCAGAAAGAGGTTTTAACTACAAGCACAAGGTATGATCCCAGCTTGCAAGTGCTTGGGGGAGGGGGCAGGGAGGGGCAGGGGTTCAGCTGCCGCCCCCACATTTCACCTCAGGAGCCCCCCAGGGGGCTCAGGGGAGCACCCTAGAACAGTACTGGTAGCAATGTATAAGGCTGGACCTTCCCCAACCCTTCACCTGAGCTGCAGCCCTGTTCAACCACACTCAGCATCGCCCTGTTAACCACAAAGGTCCCAACCAAGCCCAGCTGCCCCTACTTGGACAGTGACCACACTGCCTCCGCAGGACCCTGTGCTTCCTTCATGTCCCCCCCTAATTCTCTTGGAATGAATTTCCTCCCTGGAATTTCCTTAAGGGTCATGTGACCTATATTGCCCTGAGAGGATGGGCGCACCCCACTCACCCAGCTCAGTGAGAAGGCTTGTTTTGGGGTTACTCTTCACCAAGACAGTTGCAGTTCAGAAGGCCCTACTCTGTGACCTCAGGGCAAGAGAGATGGCATCCCAACCCTGCAGCTCAGTGGCCCTCCCCAGAGACTCCCTATGTGACTATGTCAGCTCAAAAAGCTTCAAACCCATAGCTGCCAGCCTCCCAACCTCTGCCAGGCGCCAGCAGTGCAGAGAGGGAAGGACAGACCCAGGGCAAGAGACCCTCCATCCATCCACACTGCGAGTCATCCTGTGCTGCAGAGATTATCAGCGTAAGAAGCTCACTGCTGGATGAAAGCCATTCGAGGCTCCGTCTTCCTCACCGCCTGGCCTCTGCCCCCAGGTCTAGCTCAGTATCCTTTCCAAACACAGTTTCTCGGCTCAAATACACAGAAAACAGAGGTAAAGATTTACAAAAGGAAAGTGGATGGAAGGCAGGGAGGGAGGGAGTTAGGAATGAGCTTACTTGACCAAAAGATCATAAAGGGTTGAAGAAATGGCTCAGTGGTTAAGAGTGCTTGTTGAATAATCTTGAGGACCCAAGTTCAGGTCTCAGCACCCACTTGACAAGCCGGGCATCTTGCAAATACAGATGCCTGTGACCCTAGCTCCAGCGGATCCAGTGGCTGCTTTTGGCCTCCACATGGGCACCCATACACACACATGTGCATACATGCATTTTTAAATTAAAATTTTTAAAAATTTAGATAAGCAGTGCATGGTGGCACACACCTTTAATCCCAGTACTTGGAACACAGAAGCAAATAGAGCTCTGTGAGATGGAGGTCAGCCTGGCCCACATAGCAAGTTCCAAGGCAGCTGGGGCTACAGGGAAACTCTGTCTCAAACACAATTTTTTAAATTAAATTGTCAATATTGAGGGATATTCTTGGCCCTCAGCAGGGCAGTCCCTCTACAGGCTGCTTGCTTCACAACAGGACATGACAGAACAGAAGGGTATAGGTGGATCCCACTGGCTGCCTGCTGAAGGTCAGGCTCTGAGTCTCCCTGCCCCCACCTCCCTCAGTGTCCCCACATGGTGACATGAGGCCCAGCGTGAATAGGGACCTGGACTCAGCCCTACCTGCTGCTCTGAACAGAGGGGAGAGGCGTGGGGAGGGTCTTAGGAATGCCATTCTCTGGTAACCAGCAAATCCCAGTCTGAAGCCAGCTGCTGCCTCCACCTTGCCTCACCATCTACCTGAGCCCTGGAGCAGGTTGCCTGGGTCCCAGCCCTCAGCTTCTTCACCTGGACAGGAACGCAGCTGCTTTTCAGACTCTGGAGGAAATGAACAGGCAGGCTGCTCCAGGACCAGGGAAACTCCAGGAAAGAATTTGCTCATTTTTTTTTGCCCGGTTCTGTGCTGGGCATCTGCTGATTCCATTTCATCTTATTTTTGCTCAGCCACCCACTTTTCAGTTGAGACAAATTTAGGTGGGGGGTAGAGAGAGGGCTCTTCCTGATGCCTGGAAGCTAGGGAGAAGAAGGTGGAGAACGGGTGTGGGGTGGGTGAGTCAGTAGCTGGGCCTGCTGCCTAGGACGCATGGATGATGTGAAGTGCCCCCCTGCCCTGCCCTCTGGAGGCAGGGGCTAGCCCTGATCCTTCCCAGAGGGGCATCAGCAAAACTATAGCTTCTTAAAGGTTCAGGATACACCGATGGCCTGGGAGTGGGGCATTGTGGGGGGGCATCTCTCCTGTTCCCACAAGTGAATACACACGTGACCCTGTGTTCAGAACTGTGTGGCAGGCCTTCCCCTCTTGTGACAGGCAGAAAGACCAAATAGCTCACAGTCCCACAGCCCAGTCACACTATCCCCTCAAACATGGCCTTTCCTCAACCTGCCCCAGCCTCCCACCTCCTCTCTGGGCTGCCCTTCAGTCTCACACAGCTAGTGGTGTCTGGGACTCAGGAGGCCAATGTGGCATGCTCTGGCTTTAAACTTCCACAGCTCCCCACTGCCCAAAGACAAGTTCTAGCTGAAGGTCTTCCTAGCGTGTGCTCAGCAGTGTATTGAAGCTCAGTAGTCCAGACCCCTGAGCTTGTCTTGTGTGCCCACAACACCCGTGGGACCCAGAAGGCACAGAGGATGCTGAAGGCTAGGTCTTCATGTCTCTGCTGAGCAGTCTGGGTGGCAATGAGTCTGTCCACTGGGAGTGCCCAGTCCCAGTGCTGGCCACATGGAGACAGGCACATGGAGAGGCCCAGGGATGTCTGCCTAACGTGATCCCGGTCCCCAGCTCCCATCTCTGCTGGAAACAAGGCCAGGGGCACTGGTGAAAATGGCCTCAGGACCCCCAAACCCAGCCTACATCACTCCGCCATCTGGGCTCACTCATTGATTCACCTCTTGACACCTTTCATGTGCCAGTCTCCTCCTGCTGGGGCTCAGGACAGAGGCCACGGTCAGTTTGTACTTGTGAGGAGAAATGACTGTCTACCAGCTTATGTTAAGGACCTGTGAGTGGTGAGGCCTTCACAATGCAGGAAATGGTTGGCCCTGCCTACCACAGTGACATAGAACAATCCTGAATAAGCCCAGGGACAGGAAGTGCAGATGATAGATGTGTCGCCAAGCCCTCCTGGTAAGGAAATAGTCTCTGCTTCCAGGAAAGGACTAGTTCTGAGGACCAGTCCTGCTTTCTCGAAGTCCTTCCACAGCCCTGGGGGGCCTAGGACCACCAGGTCTACCCCAGGGTCACAGGTGAACTGTCTTTAAAGACCCTGTTGGCAGGTCCTACAGCCACAGGGGAGAAAACAGGTCAAGGAGGAGACACAGCCTGAGGTCCCACCCATGTACAGAAGGGGACTAGGGACCAGGAGCTATGGCCCTAATCATCCAGACCACCATCATGGGAGAAGCCCCCACCATGGACAGAACACATACCTGCTGCACACATTCCAAAGGCCTGTTCGGGGTGCCGTGTGATTGACTTTAAAGATCACAGCGGATACTGAGGTTGACACCCAGGCAACCAGCCCAAATTCGCCTTGCAAGTAGGACGAAGACTGCATCCTGATGCCCTGAGTTTCTGAGGAAGGGGGGGGGGGGGGGGGGGGGGGGGGGGGGGGGGGGGGGGGGACAGGAGAAGGCGGAAAGAAGACGAGCGGGAGCAAGGGAGGAAGAAACTCTTTCTGGTGACCCAACTCGTTCAGTGCTCAAAACAGAAGGCCCCATGTGTGGCTCAGATGTCCCAGGTCCCAAAAGGCGTCGCCATCCCTCCCTAGCTCCCAGGCACCAGGGTGTTTGCCGTGGGCTGACCTGTGATAGCAGAGAGCTTGGGGGACAGAGCACAGGGTGCCCCAGAAAGGAAGCTGTGAAGCTGGGCTCCCCAACAATGTTGGGTGCCTGTGAGCAGGAAGTCGCTCCTAAACGGGATAGCATAAGAGGCACAAGCCTGGGCAGCAGGGGGCAGCCTGCACTAGGCACAGGCCACCGCTTAGCCAGGACATGGGCATCTGGGTGTCAGGCGAGTTGACAGGACAAGGAGTGACAAGCCTGGCTGGTGAGGCTTCCCTTTCCAGGAAACTGCACCACACGCAGAACTGCCTGACACATCTGCCTGACACGACAAAGGGCTGGCTGTTACAGACCCCCACGCTTGGGATCGCTTCCTAATAGCAGCCAGGTTTTAATGCTCTGCTCCATCTTTCTGGGGCAACCACAACCCCCTACCCAGCCAGCCCCAGCAGTCAGTCAACCAGAACTGGTCCCTGTCCTCAGCCCACCTCAGATGCCCCTGTGGCTGGAGGCCCCAACACTGGGACAGCCATGTTTTTAAGGTCACATTTCCCATGCGTAGATAGACTGACTGGTAACTGTGTGTCTGTCTATGGAAACAATACTTTCCAGAGTGGGATGGAAAACCCAATAGAGATAACAGGAAGTGGGGCGACGGGCATACACATACTGGCTTACCTTGAGAGAAAGGCTTGATCTCTCTGAGCCTTGGCCTTTCTGTCTGTGAAATGGGCCAACAAGAGGTATTGCCTCAGGCTCACCTGGAGAGAGTGACTGCTTGTCATACTGACAAATGAGGAGGATGAGCCAGAGGAGGAGGATGAGGCTGGTCCTATGAGCTGAAGCCTGTGATATCAAGCACCCCCTCCATACCCACCTCCTCACCTCAGAAAAGAGCACCTTCCTGCCTGGAATAGTGCCCCCTCTCAGTCCTCCCTCTGGGGGCCTGTGAAATAGTTCTCTAGCCCAAAGCCTCTGCCCATCCCCCCAAAGCTATCCAACTGTTTCAGATCCCACGCCACTCTTCTAAAACAAAAAGACCTCCTGGGAAGCACCAGAGGAAACAGAATGTTCCTGGCTTTTCTAGAAGGTTCTGTAGGCCCCAGGTAGAGGGAGCAGCAGAGCATAGCCCAGCTTTCCACACCTGCATCTGACTACAATTACTGGTCTCAGAGGCGGGACAGCTTCCATTCCAGGTCCCAAAGACACACCAGCAGCCTGTCAGGCTGGGGCATGGGCTGGGGCTGGGGCCTGGAGCTGGAGTTCCCGCTCCCCCACCCCTAGCAGCTGCACAGTGAAGGAACCCCTGGAAGCTGTCTGTTAGAAAACACCTGCTGGGGCACCCTGTGCAGAGCACACACTGTGGACTGGGAATATCATCCCAGGACCCCAAGCCTACAATGGTTAGAAACCCCAAGCTACAGGGGTAGAAAACAGGGGTCCTCAGCAGACAGGGGCTCAAGGTCTGAAAGCAGTTTAGCCTGGTACAGGGAGTCTGGAGCCCTTCTGCTCCTGGCTCAGGTACCCCAGCCCTGACTTCTGCCATCACTCAAAGCCAGGCTGTAGGGGGGAACAGGGGTAGGATAGAAGACCCTGTCCTTTACCAATGGTGGACAGGAGTGGGGCATAGTGGCAGCAACCTCCACCCTTGGGCGAAAGACTCACTGTCTCCCAGGATCCCCAAGATCATTGAGCTGTCCCGGCAGTTGTGACTATCACACCTGTGTTGGTGACCTCCCTCCAGAGGGTCACCTGCTCCTCTCAAACTCACCCCAACCCTTGGCACCTCATCTGGAGGACAAGGGAGGGTTTGTGGAGAGAGTGTGTTGGATAAGAACTTCCAAGGAAGGGACAGAGATGGTGCCCAGCCATCTTTGGCCAATAGGGACATCTTCATCTCCTTTCACAGGAGGGACCCTGTGTCCAGGGTGTGCCTTTCCCAGTCTGGTTCTACTCCCAGCCAAGCCCTGAGTGCCAGATGAACCCACCAGCACCAGCCCCTGATAACTCTAGCAGTTCTGTGGCTCCTTAATACCCCTGAGAAAGCAGCAGAGCTTGCTTGTCCTTCCAGGCTTTGACAGATGGAGGGAGAGTGGGCTCTGAACCCCAAAGATCAAAGCTGGCCTTGGGCTGGGCCTGAGGGTGTTTGATCACCGATTCCTCCTTGGCAGACAGGGGTGCCGTCTGTCCTCTGGGTTGCCACAGACATTCAAAGCAACCTGGTAGACACAGGGCCCTGAAGCAGTTTTGACATCCCCAGAGAGGGGACTGCCTGAGCCCTAGCCTCGCCCTAACCCAGCAGCCACCAGCTCTGCCCACAGTGCTCTGCTTCATCCTGGGCTGGGATATGCATGTGCCTCCCTCCCAGCCTGTGTGAGCAAGCTTAGGGATGTCCTTGGGTGCCCTCGGCAGGTGCCTGGTTTAGGCAGACCCTCCCAAGCCTGTAGGCAGGACAGAAGGTCAGGGTTGTTAGTGTCAGTTGTGGCAGCCAGGGGCCAAGCTTGAAAGGAGGTGACCTTGAGGGCTCCAGTCATGGCAGCAGAGAGTGGAGATGCTGAGGGTGCTGGAGACCCTCTGTGCATTGGCATCCTGCTGTGTACCTCAGGCCAGCCCATTCATCAGCTCCTCCCCACACCACACCACAGGGGACAGTCACATGCCTTGCCTCAATGGGCAGCATACTTGGAAGGGCCTGGCAGCCTCTAAGGGGCTCAGGCCCCTCCCCTTGGTGGACAAAGTCACCAACCAGTAGCTAATGGAAACTCTTGGTTAGTACAGTGCTGCTTCCTGGGGTGGGGTGCGGGGGGAGACGAGGTGGGGGCTCAGGACTCAGCCAGGATGAAGAAGCTGGACAGGATGGAGGGCATGGATTATGAAGTCTCAGTGGGACTTCTCTGCATATTCTCGCTGTCTTAAACTTTAACCACTGCCAGGCTGCTGTCCCTATAGTTACAGCAAGCTTACAGGCTTGGACAAGCCAAGGATGGATACCCAGGTGCAGGATGCCAGTGGCATGACCAGCTCATAAGTCGTAGCTCCCTCAGCAACCCCTCTCTCTGCACCCTAGTGACCTTGCTGCTAGAAAATATAGGGTAACACCAGTGGCTACGATAGATGAGGTGCACTTCTCATCCGAGAGGTGAGAGGTCCCTGCGGATGCTTTAGAACACAGTGCAGCCCAGCAAAGGTGAGATGCCAGTGCGAAGTTCTGAGTGGCGGGGAGGGCAGGGGCCAAGCTAGGAGACAGCGGTCTGAGGGCAGGGAGGCCTTTGTCCACGGTTAGCAGCCACAGCCTAGACTGTGGTGGGGTTGGTGGCATCTCAATAAAAGGCAGGGGCCTATCTCCACTCCGTGCCTCGCAACACCACCATTCAGCTGCCCACTGTGGTCCCTGTGAGTGATGCTTGGCATGGTCATGGCTAACAGATGGGTCCTGGGGCAGGGGTGCAAAGGAAGCCTGGGCCTGTGCTTAGGCACCTCCCCTGGGGTTGGTCTCCCCATATGCAGGAGACGGACCACATCCCCACATGACTCTTGGCGCCAAGCTGCAACAGAGGAGGGGCATGGTGGGTCCGAGGATCCAAGGAAGGCCAGCCACAGAAGTGGCTCTTGGTGTCCCCAGCATTTTCTGAGCCACCTGGAGAATTCCTATGATACCCCAGCACATGGAGCTCCACAGATAGTGATGTGCTCACTACACAACAGTGGTCCCAAGTTCACACGGTCCCAGTCCTCGAAGGAACAAGTTAAGATGGGGACAGACTAGAGTCAGGGGGCCTCCAATCCCATGGGACTGATATGCTAATAATAATCAGGGAAGTTTGGACACAGAGGCTCTGGAGGATGCCCTGTGATAGAGCAGTGGCAGAACTCTGATCGCCAGATCAACAGTGGAGGAACTCCAAGCATCCGAGCCACCCGGAGCCATGGCAGAAGCCCAAGGCAGAGTCCTCTTCACAGCCCCAGAAGACCCAGCCACAGGGTCACATTGATCAAAGACACCCAGGCTCAGAACTGGGAGACAGGACAATTCCTGCTGTAGCAGTTTATCACAGCAGACCCAGGAGAGGTGCAGGTTCTAAAGCGGGAAGGGCATTCCTCCCGTCTGCTCCTGGTCCTGATGTTGACAGAGCCACTTGGGCATGGGGCTGGCAAGAAGCTGGGGTGAGCAGAGCCCATGGTGGGCCAGGCTTCCTCAGCAACTTTGGGTGCTTGCAGATCTCTCAGCCGTACCCCGACGGTAGGTCTCTCCCTGCCTGCCCTTCTCTACCTCAGTCCTCCATCCCCTATTCCCCAACAACACATCTTTCCTCACTGGTTTTAAAGAAAAGAGATGGCTCAGTGATTAAGAACACTGTTCTTGCAGAAGACCGGGGTTTGATTCCCAGCACCCACATGGTAACCATCAGAAACTCCAATTCCAAGGAATCCGTGGGCACTGCCCGACATGGGTGCACCTACTTACATGCAGGCAATATACTCATACACATAAAATAAAAATAAGAAAGTCTAAAAAAGGAAGAAGAAATTAAAAACAGGAGGGAGGAAGAGAAGGAATGAGGGAGAGAGGGAGGGGGAGGGGCATACAGAGGTCAAACTTCCTGGAGGCCATGCACCTGGCAAATCAGCCTCACCCTTACCCTGCTCCAGGCCAGGGTGGAAGTTTAAACGAATGAGGAACAGCCCATCTGGCCCATCTAGGGTATGTGCTTGCCAGAAAATCAAAACCTGAGCACTTCAAGGTATGACTCTGATTAAAGGGCAAGTGGGACAGGTAAGAGCCCGACTCAGGCCACAGCACCCTAGGCCACACATCCACAATGCTCCTGCCCACCTCTGCCTCCCCCACCTCTGCCACCCGTCAGCAAAGCCATGTTGCCCAGCCAGGGCTGCCCACAGACCTTCACCAGGTCACCAAGGTACCAGCACCTCCTGAAGGCCAAACTACGCAAGCCACTCCCCTCCCTCATTCCTACAGCCCCACATTCCCCTGGGGCTCCCAGTCATCTCCAGCTCCCCCGTCCTGTTCTTCCCCACCATCATCCTGGACACCCTGACCTCTGACCTCAACTGTCACCGGGGTACTGTGTTTCCCACACTTGCTCCTGGGCTAAATCCTTGCTGAGGCCCTAAGTCCTGTGAGGAGAGGTCTCCTGTGAGAATTTCCCAAAGACTGCTGTCTCATCACATCCGTCCCCAGTCCCCACTGCCTGCTCAGGCCCCAGTACACTCCTGCAGGGAGGGACAGGTGGCCCATTGTGCAAGCCTGGCCTTCCCTGTCCCTCCTTACTGCCCACAGCATGGCCCCATTCTCTGTGCCTCTCCTGTCCTCCTCCACACCACACCCTGATTAGACACCTGCTCTCTCCCTGGTGACACAATGACACCCCAACAGGTCTGCCTGCCTCTCCCTCCTCCTGCCAGTTTTCTCCATAGTTCAGGTCAAGTGTTTGGTGCCCTCCCAACTGTTCTCTCCAGTTTCACATTTAAACTACCAGCAAATCCCATGTCCTCCATCTCCCAGGAGATTCAGGGTCCACACCTGCCCCACTCTGGGCTCTGATTCCTGCTTGCTGGCCCCCATGCCACCCTTGCCCCAGGCTGATTCCCCCAACAAAAGCAGGCCCTGGTCCGGTCACTCTTTAAATCCCTATAGTGGCACCTGCATTCCTCAGGGGCCCCACCAGAGCCCTTAGCTGGTGGTCCTTCTTTTTTTTTTTCTTTAATATTTTATTTTTACTTATGTGTATAAGTGTATTGCCTGCATGTATTTAAGCGCACCTATGTCATGCAATGCGGGCAGAGATAAGAAAAGGGCATCAGATCCCCTGGAACTGAAATTACAGATGGCTATTAGCTGCCATGTGGGTGCTGGGAATTGAACCTGGGTCTTCCATAAGAACAATCAGTGCTCTTAACCTCTGAGTCATCTCCCTAGCCCCAGCTCGTGGTCTTTCTAGTCCTGGTTCCTCTAGTTCCCTCTCCCACTCACCCTGCCTTCCTGGTTGCACCTGCACCAGCTGCCTCAGGACCTTAGCCCATGCTGGCCTCACTGCTTAGTACACACCCAGACTCCCTCCTGGCTTTCTCTCAGACCTCTCCAAAGGCCTCCCTCAAACACTGTGTCGCCCAGGCCGTCTCTGACCACACACTCTCCAACACTGCTGTGTCACCCAGGCTGTCTCTGACCACACACACTCCTGACCCTCCCAACCCCTCCTCTGCCTTACTAACCACTTTCTCCACGTTATCACACTTACTGCGTTTGTTGCTTCATTTCCACTCCCTCCCCTGGAGTAGAAGTCCCAGGAGCTTGGGCTCCCATCTGTCTAGTTAACTCGAGTATCTACAGTGCCCAGAACAGCACTCGGCACAGAATCAGTGCTCAATAACTAACTGCTGAACACATGCATGAGAACAAGTAACATTCTTGAGGTTCCAGCATCTGTACTAAGATCGGTAAGAGGGACCCTGCCCATGGCTCCAGCTTCTCCTTTGTTTTGGGTGAGGCCCTTCCAGTCGCTCCAGTGCTTGGGGTGGGATGGATTACAGGACTCCTCAGACCTCTGATCTTCAGGGGCAGCCAGAAGCAGCTAGCCTGGGCAACATTGAAGGAGCCCACAGGCCTGCTGGGATGACTGGGGTGTTGGAGGGTGGGGCTCAGGAAGAAGGCAGCACAGTTACCTAGCACTTAAAGACACTTAACTGCTGTTGGGGACCTAGGCTTGTCGCTGCCACATGCAGGTACTAAGGGAGAGCCTACTGGCTCCGTCTGTTTGACCACAAGGTCCTCAGGACACAAGTCTCAGGGGTTACACTAACTCCCACATCTTCCCAGTCAGTATGAGATTCTAGGTCTGCAGTCTGTGCCCCGAAGGGCTGCCAGTAGCAGGGACTGAGGCCTTGGGCTCCCTCCTGTCAGAGCCCAGCCTTCTTGCCCTGCACAACCTGGGGAGCCACAGTCCCAGTTTCTCAGGACCTGCTGTAGGCAGAGAAGAGGATCAGAAACATGCAGGGCTGGTGAACCACGGGCTCTGCAAACCCAGGTGCCCGGCCCTGACTGAATTCTCCACCGCAGGGCCATCGCCCCCAGGCCTCCCAAGACCAGGGGTAATCTAAGCCACCATGTAAGGACACTGGAGCCCCAAACATGCCTGTTGTAGATTGATGTGTTGCCCCTCAAGTCTCCAAAAAGTATATTAAAGTGCTAAGCACTGGCACCCGTTACTGACCATGTTCGGACCTCGAGTCTTTGTGGAAGAATGTGGCTGAGGTTATGCTCCACTGGGGACCCTAAAATCGTAACTGGGGACCCTAAAACTGTAACTGGGGACCCTAAAACCATAAGTGGGGACCCTAAAACCGTAACTGGGGACCCTAAAACTGTAACTGGATCTTTATAAGGAGAGGGAAGTGGACACAGAGACAAAGTGGAAAGTCGTCTAGTGATAGGTGTGAGGATGGGGTGGCCAGCTGCAGGTTCAGAGGCCAGGAAGGGGCGATTGAGAGCTCAGCTAACCGGCATCCCATCCTCCAACTCTGGCCTTGGAATTGAGAGGATGTGTTTTTCTTTTCTTAGCCCACACTTGGCCCAGGCTTCAGTAACCCATGTAGCAGGAGGAATCTCCATACCTCCCACTTGAGCTCGTGGTCCAGGGGCCCCACTGGTGTCCAGTAGACAGGGCTTTGACTGGTGGGCTCCAACCTCTGCTCTGTGATTAGGAAACCACAAGTCTGGTCCTATAGAATTCAGGGCCTCAGGTCTGACTTCTAAGTCTGGGAGAGTTCCAGGGGAGGGGTCAGGAGCTGTCCTCCACACAGCACTCATCTATGACCTGGGCAGAGCCCCCTCAGCCTCCCATTTCTCCCACTCTCCAGCCCCCTGGAGTCATGAGGTCTGTGGGGGAGGGGCAGGGACCCTATGAACCAACCCCGAGGTGCTGAGTGCTGAGCAGGACTCCACGGATACACAGATCCGGCTCTGCCTGTGCTAGGCTTGTGATGAGACAGTGCCTGACTTGCTCACCAGTGTCGCTCAGTATCCCTGCCAGCTTCCAGGATAGTCATGGATGGAGCCCCCTGAAGGAGCCTGACCCTGGTCTCAGTCTCCTCCAGACTCTCACCTGGTACCATCCCTTCCCAGAGGGACATGTTGAAGAATCCCACCTCTGCTCCTGGTTCCTCTGAGTCAGATATGGCAGATCAGAGGTCAGCTGGCCCATCTACCTCTCCTCCCTGCTGGTGGAAGCAACCTGCGTCAGTCAGGCCCCTCAGGGCTCATTCCTGCGCTGTGCCCCTCCCGAAGGCTTTCTCCAGGGAACCTCATCCTGCTGCTGACCCTCCGGCCATGTTCCTGGCAGGGATGTTTGCTCATCCACGCTGTCCCAGACCCAGTTGTCCACACCCACACCCATTTGCCTCCTGTCTGAGCCCCAGATCACAGCAGGAACCTGGAGAATAATTATGAAATGAGCTATTGGGTGAATCCCACCTTCTGGTCCACACACGTAGGAGTGTGAAGGTGAGTCCTGGACAGGAGAGTCACCCAGAAGACCCAGGAGAAAGGTGAGGGACAGAGGGAGCCTGGTCACTGTGGGTGATGGTTGGAGGGATGGGAGAACAAAGCAGCCTGGGGCCCACATTCCAGAAGAGGCTGGGTTGGGTCTGGATCAGGTGGCTTCATCACCTACCCTCAGAACAGAGTAGGAGAGGTGAGCAGGTGGTACAGGCCATTCCCCTCCTTGCCGTCCTACATGGAAGCTGATGGTGAGGGTGCCATGCAGGGGAGAGGTCCAGTGTCTGGGCATCAGGCAGAGTCATATCTGGCTGGCCTCTCTTAAGATGATCCTCCCTCAGCAAGTGACAAGCAAGCTCTGACCTCTCTACAGTAGTCCTGCAGGCTCACAGTCCCCTTCCTCCCTGGCCTAGGTTCCAGGTCACTGATCCACCACAAAGCAGCCCCCACCCACCCGCCTACATCCCACCGTGACCAGGCTAATCTTTACTTGGGGAGAAAAGGCAAATTGACTTGGGAAGCAAATAAGATTTCTAAATATCTTAACAATAACAACACAGCCTGTTGAACTGCAGGGGGTAAGTGCGCATTTGCTGTATCGATTCTGAAGGGCTGAAATCAGAGCCGCAGAGAGTAACAGGCACCAGGTGCTCTGCTGGGTGATGGCAGCAGGTGCAGCCACTTCAGACCAGTCTAGGGGGTTGGCACTTAGCAGAGATGAGCCCCAGCACACACCTTGCACCACTGCCTCACATCACCAAGAACTCAGAACAGCAGAGGTCCAGCAACTCCACATGGGAAGTCAGCAATGCCAGCCCACGGTGGACACATAGACTGTTGTAGGACCACACAGTGGGCAGGACCCTGAAAGGAAACCGACTCCAGACAGCTGCAGAGGCAGCACAGACAGATCTTATAACATTGAGGGAAGAGGCTACGACTGTGCTCCACTAATGTGCAGAGCAGCGGGAAGGGGTCCATGGTGGAGAACAACCAGAAAAGCTGAGTGACTGGGAGTGGGCGGGGGTGAGCACTGCGCACCCTGATTGGGGCATGATTCAAACAAGCTCGTGCATTTGCCCGATTCACTGAATTGCCCACTTAGGATGTGTGCATTTTGCTTTGTGTAAATTTCTCCTCAGCAGGAAAAAAAAGCAAAGCATCTACAGATTCAGAATTCTAGTTAGTGGATTTTGCTTTTCACAGTGGAGTGAGCTGGGGCGGCTGAAACTAATTTTTAAAATGCATTTTGGATTCAGAAGTGAGAGTGAATAGATACATTAAGGAGAATAAAAGCCAGGCTTCTCACAGTTCAGCATGGGAGATGCCAACACCGACAAGAAGACAGCTGGACTGTGCTCTGCTGACAGGGAGCATGGATATGAGCTCTTGGTCTCACAAAATGGGGAAATACATGGGCGAGTGGGTAGGTGGGTGGGTGGATGGTTGGATTAATGGAAACATAGACAGATGGATGGAAAGATGAATGAATGAATGAATGAATGAATGAATGGGGTAGGTGGATAGATTGATGGATGGTTGCATGGGTAAATGGGTATTGAGTAAATGAATGTTTGAGTGAAGAATGGATGGATGATGGATGGATTCATGGGTGGTTGGATAGATGGATGGCTGGATGAGTGGGCCAGTGGGTGGGTGTTGAGTGAATGGATGGTTGAGTGAAGAGTGGATGATACATGGATGCATGGATCAGTGGATGAGTGGATGGATGGATGATGGAAGGATAGATGGATGGTAGATGGATGGATGGTGGATGGAAAGATGAATGAATGAATGAATGAATGGGGTAGGCAGATAGATGGATGGATAGGTTGATGAGTGGGTAGGTGGGTGTTGAGTAAATGGATGGTTGGGTGAAGAATGGATGGATGGATGATGGGTGATTGGATGAATGGGTGGGTGGGTGGGTGAATGGATGGACAGATATTTAGAAATGCAGACATCTCCTTGTTGCTCTATGAACATGTTTCTGTGATTACACACACACACACACACACACACACACACACACACACACACATACATCCTTCCTCCTTCCTCCTTTTCCTCATCAGTAAGAGGTAGAATTGTTACTGTTCTGTTCACTAAGGGGCTAAGAAGTGACCATAGCATAGTAGGCACAGCTGGCTTCAAGATCTTGCTTCTAAAACCACTTTCGTTGGAGGGTAGGTTGAGTCTAGGGTAGGCTGAGGAAAGCACACACCTAGCCTGGAGTGGCACCGAAAGGTAGGAGGGGCTTGAGGAAGGGTGGGCACAAGGGAAAGACACAGGACAGCTCCACGCACTCCACAGGGCAAAGCTGGGGCATTTGGGCATCAAAAGCAGCCAGAAGTGGCAATGGATTATAGCTCACAACAATTCAAAATCATGACAAATCAGATTTTAAAACAGTAAAAATAAAATTAAAATCCACGAGTCTTTCTTTTAAGGAAAAAAGATGGGGGCAGAGGGGATGAGAAGAGAGGAGAAATCTCTTTTTCTTTTACAGAAAAGTGGGAACCAGGATCAAGGGCTTCTGGATCTGAGGCCTGAGAGGACCCAGGGCAGTGTAGAGGTATGCCAAGTGGGATCTGGCTGTCCAGTGATGAGGCATCACCAGCAGACCCAGATCAAGGAACTCAGGCAGAGGTAATGGCGGGTACCTCAGCATTGCAGGAGACAAAGTCAGGCTGCCAGGGCTCCCAGGAGACGTGACCAAGGTGGTGTGCACAGTAAGCACACTGTGTGACTGGGCTAGAGCTGGGCCTTGGAGATAAACTGCCAGTACAGGGAAGCTATGGCACCCCGGAAAGCCTGGACGTGGGTGGGATAGATAACAATGTTGTGTCAACACTGCAGCTCTCGATTTTGATAAATGTACTGTGGTTACAGGAAAGAATGCCCTCATCCTTAGGAATGACATACGGAAGAAATGGACAAAGGGACACAGTGCCTTCACCCACACTTGCTGGGTTAAGACATACAGTATATAAATTTGTCAGGAAGGAAGGAAGGAAGGAAGGAAGGAAGGAAGGAAGGAAGGAAGGAAGGAAGGAAGGAAGGAAGGGAAGAAGGAAGGTAGTAGAAAGATGGTAGATGGTAGGATGGATAGATGGATAGGCAGAAAATTGGATGGTGAATGGACAGGTGGACAGATGGATGGACAGATGATTATATGGACAGATGGGATGGATGGATGGACAGATAATTGGATTGATGTTTGGATGAATAGATGGATGCATGGATGAACAGGTGTACGGATGGATGGATGGATGGATGGATGGATGGGCAGATGGATGAATAAACAGATAAATACATGGATGGATGGACAGATAATTGGATGGATGGATGGATGGACAGATGGATGGATGGACAGATGGATGGATGGATGATGGATGATGGATGGATGGTGGGTGGACAGATGGATTGATGGATGGATGGATGGATGGTGGATGGATGGATGGATGGATGGGTGGATGGATGGTGGATGGATGGATGGATGGATGGGCAGATGGATGGATAAACAGATAAACACATGGATGGATGGACAGAAAATTGGATGGATGGATGGATGGGCAGATGGATGAATAAACAGATAAACACATGGATGGATAGACAGATAATTAGATAGATGGATGGATGGATGGATGGATGATGGATGGATGGATGGTGGATGGATGGATGGATGGATGGGTGGATGGATGGTGGATGGATGGATGGATGGATGGGCAGATGGATGGATAAACAGATAAACACATGGATGGATGGACAGAAAATTGGATGGATGGATGGATGGGCAGATGGATGAATAAACAGATAAACACATGGATGGATAGACAGATAATTAGATGGATGGATGGATGGACAGATGGATGGATGGATGGATGGTGGGTGGATGGATGGATGGATGGGCAGATGGATGAATAAACAGATAAACACATGGATGGATAGACAGATAATTAGATGGATGGATGGATGGACAGATGGATGGATGGATGGATGGATGATGGATGATGGATGGATGGTGGATGGACAGATGGATGGATGGATGGATGGATGGTGGGTGGATGGATGGATGAGTGGATGGATGGATGGATGGGGGATGGATGGAGGGATGATGGATGGATGGATGATGGATGGATGGGTGGGGGGATGGATGGATGGATGGATGGTGGATGGATAGGTGATGGATGGATGGATGGATGGATGGTGGGTGGATGGATGGATGAGTGGATGGATGGATGGATGGGGGATGGATGGAGGGATGATGGATGGATGGATGATGGATGGATGGGTGGGGGGATGGATGGATGGATGGATGGTGGATGGATAGGTGATGGATGGATGGATGGATGGATGGTGGGTGGATGGATGGATGAGTGGATGGATGGATGGATGGGGGATGGATGGAGGGATGATGGATGGATGGATGATGGATGGATGGGTGGGGGGATGGATGGATGGATGGATGGTGGATGGATAGGTGATGGATGGATGGATGGATGGATGGTGGGTGGATGGATGGATGAGTGGATGGATGGATGGATGGGGGATGGATGGAGGGATGATGGATGGATGGATGATGGATGGATGGGTGGGGGGATGGATGGATGGATGGATGGTGGATGGATAGGTGATGGATGGATGGATGGATGGATGGTGGGTGGATGGATGGATGAGTGGATGGATGGATGGATGGGGGATGGATGGAGGGATGATGGATGGATGGATGATGGATGGATGGGTGGGGGGATGGATGGATGGATGGATGGTGGATGGATAGGTGATGGATGGATGGATGGATGGATGGTGGGTGGATGGATGGATGAGTGGATGGATGGATGGATGGGGGATGGATGGAGGGATGATGGATGGATGGATGATGGATGGATGGGTGGGGGGATGGATGGATGGATGGATGGTGGATGGATAGGTGATGGATGGATGGATGGATGGATGGTGGGTGGATGGATGGATGAGTGGATGGATGGATGGATGGGGGATGGATGGAGGGATGATGGATGGATGGATGATGGATGGATGGGTGGGGGGATGGATGGATGGATGGATGGTGGATGGATAGGTGATGGATGGATGGATGGATGGATGGTGGGTGGATGGATGGATGAGTGGATGGATGGATGGATGGGGGATGGATGGAGGGATGATGGATGGATGGATGATGGATGGATGGGTGGGGGGATGGATGGATGGATGGATGGTGGATGGATAGGTGATGGATGGATGGATGGATGGATGGTGGGTGGATGGATGGATGAGTGGATGGATGGATGGATGGGGGATGGATGGAGGGATGATGGATGGATGGATGATGGATGGATGGGTGGGGGGATGGATGGATGGATGGATGGTGGATGGATAGGTGATGGATGGATGGATGGATGGATGGTGGGTGGATGGATGGATGAGTGGATGGATGGATGGATGGGGGATGGATGGAGGGATGATGGATGGATGGATGATGGATGGATGGGTGGGGGGATGGATGGATGGATGGATGGTGGATGGATAGGTGATGGATGGATGGATGGATGGATGGTGGGTGGATGGATGGATGAGTGGATGGATGGATGGATGGGGGATGGATGGAGGGATGATGGATGGATGGATGATGGATGGATGGATGGATGGTGGATGGATGGATGGATGAGTGGATGGATGGATGGATGGTGGATGGATAGATGATGGATGGATGGATGGATGGATGGTGGATGGATGGATGGATGAGTGGATGGATGGATGGATGGTGGATGGATAGGTGATGGATGGATGGATGGATGGATGGTGGGTGGATGAATGGATGGTGGATGGATGATGGATGGATGGTGGATGGACAGATGGATGGATGGATGGATGGATGGTGGGTGGATGAATGGATGGTGGATGGATGATGGATGGATGGTGGATGGACAGATGGATGGATGGATGGATGGATGGTGGGTGGATGAATGGATGGTGGATGGATGATGGATGGATGGTGGATGGACAGATGGATGGATGGATGGATGGATGGTGGGTGGATGAATGGATGGTGGATGGATGATGGATGGATGGTGGATGGACAGATGGATGGATGGATGGATGGATGGTGGGTGGATGAATGGATGGTGGATGGATGATGGATGGATGGTGGATGGACAGATGGATGGATGGATGGATGGATGGTGGGTGGATGAATGGATGGTGGATGGATGATGGATGGATGGTGGATGGACAGATGGATGGATGGATGGATGGATGGTGGATGGATGGATGATGGATGGATGGATGGATGGATGGTGGATGGATGGAAGGTAGATGGATAGATGATGGATGGATGGATGGATGGTGGATGGATGGATGGATGAGTGGATGGATAGATGGATGGATGAACAGATGGACACATGGACAAACAGAAAACTGGATGAATGGATGGCTGAGAAGAGGAGGAAGGCATGTGGAAAACAACAGAACAAATGCACAAGTATAACTGGGAAGGGCGCTGGGAATTGCTTCTGTAATGTCTTCTAAGTTAAAAATTACATCAAAAATTAAATGGATGGATGGATGGTGGATGGATGGATGGATGGATGGTGGATGGATGGATGATGGATGGATGGATGGATGGTGGATGGATGGATGGATGGGTGGATGGATAGATGGATGGATGAACAGATGGACACATGGACAAACAGAAAACTGGATGAATGGATGGCTGAGAAGAGGAGGAAGGCATGTGGAAAACAACAGAACAAATGCACAAGTATAACTGGGAAGGGCGCTGGGAATTGCTTCTGTAATGTCTTCTAAGTTAAAAATTACATCAAAAATTAAACACGACAAACTCCTAAATCCTTGAGCATTTTCTGAGTGACAGACCTGGCACACTGAGCCCCTTCAATCACACCTGTATTTATGCTAGTGAGGTGATTTGGGCTGCCATTCCTGATAGAATGCCACCAGAGAGCCTGGCACTTTGGAACTTTCTGACACCCCTCACCCATGATTCTGGGTAAGGGCCCTCTAGGTGAAGTTCTAGAATGAGATTTGGCAATTCTCTGTGGCTGGAGAACCCACAGAGGGGCTGGAGGTTGGCACACCCAAAGAGGGCACAGAGGCACCATGCCCTGCCTCATCTCTCAATGTGGGCACCCTCCCCTTGCAGTTCCTACGTTGGGTCCTGCAGGCAAACTGATCAACTTTAGCACAGGGCCTCCCTGGGTTCTGTGAGTCTTTCTAGCAGTAACTGAAAGGGTAGGAACCCCAATACTCAGATGCTGGTCAGAGGCATAGATTGAGGTCTAGGCCAGTGAATAATCTGAGCCCCTAACTGCAGGATCTGGATGAACTCTGGGAGTCAGTGTCAGAACTGAGTCAAATGTCAGGTCACACATTTAGCAAACAAAGAGTTGATTGTGGGGTTGAAAAAAATGCTTGAACCTCCAAAGTGAGTGGGTGTTGTATAAGAAGCAGCAGCAGCACAGTAAAGAGGTGGAGGGTGAGTCAGCCCCGCCTGACCAGTCAGATCTAGATAAGAGCAACCTGTCTGCAGCCCCACCTCTGTGTACAACTCACCCAGCCGGCCCCCTGGGTCCCCGCAGCCAAGAGAACCCAGCCTCACCTCTTCCTCAAGCCTGTTCCCTCCCGTGCTCCAAAGGAGATGGAGCCCTTGGCAGTCCTTTGAAGAGCTCAGCAAGCCTCATTCCTTACTCCCTCTGCAGCCCAGCCTCCTGGAGGGACGACAGGGTGGGAGGTATCATCTGCATTCCTCGCAAGGCTGTTGCAAGGGTAGCTGGGGCACCTGCCCCACATAGCTGGCAAGTGGGTCTCTGAGCACCCAGAGACCTAGGACCTGAGCCACAGATGCCCACTGTGGGCTTTACACCACCAAGGTATCAGGGCTTCCATGGAGCCCCCCAAGGCCCCTGATCTGCCCACTCTTGTGGGAGCAGTGAACTGCATGCCAATCATACCAGGTGAAGCTGGCTCCAGAATTCTCCACAGAACCAACAGGATGAGACTCAGGCCACCTGTGTGTTTGCCCAGTGCCAACGCTCTTGCCTAATGCCTATTTCCAAAACTAAGGAACCAAAGAAAGACAACAGATGAGCCAAGCGTGAAACAAGCCTCCTTTGTGAATGTGAGCCTCAGCAAACACCTTGTAACCTCGTACGCATCTGCGAGGGGCAAGCCCACGCTCGGCCTTCCACAGAAGTCTCTAGAATGAAGGGTCGGGCATGCCAGCAGCCTTCGCACAGGCACTGTGGGGTCAAGGGTCCACTCAGTTCATGGGTGAGGATGAGATCCTAGAATAAGTGTCTGTGGAAGGCACGTGAGGCCCATTTACAAAGAAGTCACTCTGGGAGTTCAGTTCTCCTAGTCTAGTCCCTGTGCAACCCAGGACAGAATGTCTCTCTGTACCTCACATGAGGGACCACTGTGCCCCTGCAGCCCACTCAGGAAGAACCCCAAGTCGCACTGGCATGTCAAGACAGAACAAGGCAGCACATGGGGGGACGGTGAGGGAAAGTACATCCCAGGAGCGGCTGCAGCCCGAGGAGGAAGGGTCTGGCCAACGTCCAGGAGAGCTCGCTGGGACAAGGCTGGGAGTCTCATTCCAGTAGAAGCTGGGCTTTGAAAATAGTTTGTTCTGGGAAGGGAAGGTTGATATTCCCTGCAATCCAAAAAGCAAAGAGGCAGAAGCCAGAGAGGCTGGCGTGGGGCGCCCTCTGACTCAGGCTGGGGAGGAGCAGGAGGCGGACTCAGGCCAAGCAGGAGAGCTGGGTTTATAGCAACGGCAGGGTGAAGGCAGCAGTCAGTGGAACCACAAGTCACCGGGCAGCATGCTGTACGCCCTGCTCCTGTTTGGCCTCCTGGGGGCCGCCCAGGCCAGTCCTATCTCAGGCCCCCAGGAGTGTGCCAAGGGCTCTGAGGTGTGGTGTCAGGACCTGCAGGCTGCTACAAGGTGCAGGGCAGTGGGATACTGCCAGAGTGCCGTCTGGAGCAAGCCTACCACCAAGTCACTGCCCTGCTCTGTGTGCCAGGATGTGGCAGCCGCCACCAGCAACCGGCTGAACCCCAAGGCCACCGCTTCTGACGTCCTGGCAGCAATGATGAAGACCTGTGAGTGGCTTCCCAACCAGGAGTCCTCAGCCAAGTGCAAGTGGATGGTGGACACACACAGCCCAGCTGTCCTGAGCATGCTCAGTGGAGCCCCAGACAGTGCTCCGGCTCCAGTGTGTGCTGCGCTCACCCTGTGTGAGCCACTGCAGAGGCACCTGGCCACCTCCGAGAGGCCGCTGTCCCAGGAGGATGCAGCTGAGGTGATGGCTCCCTTCTTGGCCAATGGGGCCCTCAGCTTCCACCCACCACAGATTCCCGGGGGCATCGTGTGCCAAGACTGTGTCAGGCTGATCTCCCGGCTCCAGGGGGCTCTGGAATCCAACTTGAGCTTGGCAGAGGTGGATGTCCGGGAGCAGTGTGAGTCCCTGGGGCCTGGCCTGGCTGCCCTCTGCAAGAACTACATCCACCAGCTCTTTGTCCCTGCTGAGCAGACCCTGAGGGTTCTCCCCCCACACGAGGTCTGCACCAAGGGGGGCTTCTGTGAGGAGCAGAGGGGGTCTGCCCAGTGGCTGGCACAGGTGGCTGCTGTGGATGGGGTCCCCTCCCTGGACCTGGGGCTGCCAAGGAAGAGCAGTGAGATGCAGATGCAGTCTGGCCTGACGTGTGAGGTGTGCCTCAACGTAATCCAGGAGCTGGACCAGTGGCTAATGACCAATAGCACCGAAGCCCTCATCAGTCATGCTCTGGAGCACGTGTGTTCCATGATGCCCGTTTCCTTGGTCCAGCAGTGCATCACCCTGGTGGACACCTACAGTCCCAGCTTGGTGCAGCTGGTGACCAGAGTCACCCCAGAGAAAGTGTGTGAGACTATCCGGCTGTGTGGCAGCCGCAGGCGAGCCCGGTCCATCCCCAAGGCTGAGGTGACCTTGCCATCCCTGCTGGTGGATGAGGAAAACCAGGGTAGCTTCTGCCAGGGGTGCAAAAGGCTGTTGGGCATGTCTTCCCAGAACCTGGACCGCAAGAGCACCAAGCGGGACATCCTGAAGGCCTTCAAGGGCGGGTGCCGTATCCTGCCACTGCCCTATGTGATACAGTGTAGCCGCTTTGTCACTGAGTATGAACCCGTGCTCATTGAGAGCCTGAAGTTCATGATGGACCCCACAGACCTGTGCAAGAAGATGGGGGCCTGCCACAGCTCCAGGACCCCGCTGCTGGGCACCGACCAGTGCGTCCTGGGACCCAGTTTCTGGTGCAAGAGTCCTGAGGCTGCTGAGATGTGTGATGCCCTGGAACACTGTCAGCGCCTTGTGTGGAGAAAGCCATCCTCCCAGGACAACGAGCAACCATCACTGCAGCCACCAGAACCCAGAGCCTGACAGGGCTGGCCCCACCCAGGGGCTCCTGCCCTCCACAGGGACCCCATGAGGTGGGTGCTGTCCAACCCCCATGTCACAGATGAGAAACTGAGGCTCTGGGAAAGAAGGCTGGGGCAGGGCGGAGCTGACATTCAAAACCTTGCTCTCCTGGTCCTGGACTGTTCATCTTCAGGTCTGTGCCAGGTGGCTCTGCCCTTGCAAGTGTCTCTAAAAATCAGGAAGTCCCCCGACCCTAACTCAGCCAGCCTGCCTCCCTCTCCACTCCATGATGCTGAGGCCTGGGGGAACCTGACAGAGGCCTCTGATGTAGGGGAAACACCCAGCTGTGAACCAAGGCAGGGGCAGAGGGAAGGGTAGAGGGGACCGTCACTAGTCAGGCCCATTGGTCCCTCTGCTCAGTGTGGGGGTCTCACTCACTGGGCTGCAACTCAAACTGGAGTCTCTGAAGCTGATGCCCAAAGGTGGGATGTGAGTGGCTCTGAACTTAACTTCTCTGGGGGAGGAACCTGGAGATGTGACCACCACCCACGAGGAGCAGCTCTGTCTATAACTTGTCCCACTAAGAAGAACCTGTCCTCTCATGCAGACTCCAGCCACCTTGGTGCTGAGCAGAAGTCTTGTGGTGTGCTCTAAGCTGGGATAGCCAAACATGCTGGGCCAGCCCCTGGGGATGGCCCTGGTGGATGTGAAGTGACTGTGGGCACAGGCAGCAGCAAGACCCCCAGCCTGGAGAGCAGGTCCTTTACCTGTCAAGCCTCAGTTTTCCCATCTGTAGAATGGGAGGATCATGTCTGCCTCATAGGAATGTTGAGACAATTTGAGGAGACAAGTTCCTTGCCCCAGAGACAAGCACCCATTGATCTACCAAAATGAGTAAAATCCATCTTGGGGACTGGCAGGGACCCCAAGGAATCTGATGAACAAGTGTTATATAAACCACAGACCTTCTTCAAAATCGGTGTTTGTGTTCTTACTCTAATGGAAGTTTGTGGTTCCCCAGGGTTGCAGTGTCCCCCTCCTCCCAGCCTCCCATGGGTGCTCCTTCAGTGGGAAGCCTCCCGCAGGGGCACCAGCCTGCCTCAAGGTGCCCTCTGGCTTCGTCACGTGTGTAGTGTCCAACACCTTGGAAGCCCCTCATGGACAGCTCCTGGGTATGTGATACCTGCCCTTGGCCTCAAGCCCAGCACAGGGCTTGCATACAGTAGGCATTCAAACATTTGTGGGATGTACACAGGAGTTCCTGTGCAGAGATCACCATTGTCTAAGAGCCTGGGCAGGAATGGAACAGGCCTGACCTAGCTGGGCAATGCTGTGAGTGGGTGCTTTCTCCCGAGGGCCACACCAGAGCTCTTAGGCAACCATCCTGGGTGGGGCCATCATCGCAGGGACATGGGCATACCTAGCCAGAATTTCTGGAGTCCTGCATTCCGACACTGTTGGCTGGGTATGCCTGGGCCCACTGGTCAGCCCTGAGCAAGATAAGGACAGTGGGAACTGGTGAGCACACTGCCATAGAGTGGCCCACACAGCTCTGAGTCAGATTCCAAAACATGTCCTGACATCACTGGACTTACTGACCAAAGCTCACCCCCTTCCCCAGGGGCTCTGGGCCAAGATAGAGGGAAGCTCCCTCCTCTGGCTTGACAGTGATCTAGGGACACACTTGGTGACAGTTGTATGTGACATATGAGAGCTTCCCTGACATTTCCCTGGAGACATTGTCAGCCACACAAGCCAGGAGGTAGGAGTTCTGTGTCCCCTCTTTGTCCCTGAACTCACCCACTCGCCTCCAACCAGAAGATGTTGGGCAGTTTGGGGTATGGTGCTCTAAAACGCCTAGAGCCCCTGAGTGTGAACAGTGACCAATCTGGGTCTCTCCTTGTGCCCTGACCCAGGCCCAGTGGGGTGGCATTGTGAGAACACCTGCCCACGGCCAATCTCTCCAACGTCCCCAGGGAGACTCAAACCTCAGGTTGCCCCTGTGAGAGCTTTGCATCCCTCCATGCTGATGGGAACATAAAGGAAGTCTAAAGTCCTCTGCTGGTCAGAGCAAGTGACTCTAGATTGGGCCGGGCCCTTTCATCATCTCTGAGTGACCCCCTGCCACCTTGCTTTGGAAGGAAAGGACCTCCTGGGCCTCCCAACACCTACATGGCAGTCCAGAAGCCCAGCTTGCTGCTGCCTCCCAAGCTGCCATCAAAGGAGATACTAGACACCCTCTGCTCTTGGGCTTCTAACCTGGGAGGGTAACATATGAGTTAAGCCATTTATTTAGGACAGCAAGAACAGTTTCAGAATAGGGGAAAGTCTCACCACTCCCAAACCAGTTTCTCAGGATGACAGTCCTTAGGCCACAAGGGAAGGAAGCCCCAAGGATGGCAAGAGAGAGTAACCCCTTCCACTGGTGGGGCCTTTGGGCCCTGGATTCAGTGATCTGATATCAAGAGGGACACTTAGGATGCTGTCCAAGGCCACTCAGGCCAGCCCTGTAGGACTCTGGAGGCTGCAGTCGCTCCGCAGTGATCTGGGGATAGGGGCTTGGGGCGCACAGCACAACTGAAAACCCGAGGCTCTCATGCTGGCTGCCAAGTTCAGGCAAACGTGGTGCATGGCCGATCTGAAGAGATGAAGCAAGCCGAGCGAGGGGCCTGCCCAGCCCCGGAATCCAAGAACCACACCTGGACCAGCACATCTTGGTTCCCCGGTTTCCTGTGCTGGGCCCACGGGTCCAGGAAGAATAGGGATCTGTTCTGCCTCTACACTGGGGACAGCACCGCACCCTTGCCAGCTTCCCAGGAGCTGCTCCAGGGACCACAGGCCTTGATGCTCCCAAACCCACATTAGAGTACTGGTGGCAACACACACCAGTTGGGTGACCCTCCGCAGGTAACTGGGAGGCTGCCTGTGGTGGTAGTGTGGCAGGACAATGTACAGAATCTTGAATGCAAAACAGCCTCCCGGTACCTGTGCATGACAAAACCATGTCCTCTGCTCCGCTGTCCTCTACTGCGACTCTCTGACGTGAGCTGCTGCAAGCCCTGCTGAGGCCTCCTGCCCCCAGGAGGAGAGGTATACCTTTCCTCATGACTTCCTCCCCCAGCACAGAGGACTATCATACTCAAGTTCCACAGCTCCGAGGTTAGGTTCAGAGTCCAGGCAGAACACACAGAGATCAGGGGACACTTCTAGGGTCATAGGGTTCCCAGACTCGGATGAGTGAAGCAGACATAGCGCTTCCTGAGCCTTCCTACCCAGGGACAGCCCATTACTGAGACTTTCTACAGGGGCTGGGGGAACCAGACACTCAGAACTAACAGAGCTTTCCAAAATCAGGCACCCAGAGATGACACCCACTACCTGGCCCCGAACCTCAGTTTCTATCACCAGCTACTCACATAGGGCCAGGTAAATATGAGGAGTGAGAGTGACAAGCCAGGGGGCCAGAGTGGTGGCATTCCATTTGCTCTGTGACGTCAGCTATGTCTTCCCAGACCACTGTCCACAGGCACACAAGATCCTGTAATGCTGCAAGTTTCCAGAGCCCCAAAGGATGGAGAGCCAGTGCCATTCGTACGGCTGCAGAGAGTCGACGATGGCAGCTCCTCTTCTGGCTCTGCATCCAGGCACAGGGCTGGATAGCTTGAAGCTGGCATTGGTGGGTGTTCTAGTTTGCCTTCAATTGCTGTAACAAAACACTCTGACCAATACCAACTTGGGGAGGAAATGTTTATTCGGCTTATATCTCCTTGGTCACAGTTCATCACTGAGGGAGCCCAAGGCAGGAACTCGGGAGGACTCTAGAGGCAGGAGCTGGAGCACAGGCCATGGAGGAACACTGCTTACTGGCTCCCCTGGCCCCTGCTCAGCCTGCTTTCTTATGCAGCACAGAACAACCTGCCCAGGGGTGGCACCACCCACAGTGGACTGGGCCCTCCCACATCACTCAAAAATCAAGCAGATGCCCCATAGGCACGGCCACAAGCCAGTCCAATGGAGGCAATTCACCAACTGAGGCTCCCTCCACGCAGGTGTGTCAACTAAAGCATCCAGCACAGTAGAGGAATTTACAGCATGGCATTGGCCAAAACTACACATTAGGGGTTCCTGCTTTTCTTGGCCTGATGGTTCTTACACACTCAGCACCAAACCCACTGAAAGCCCCATTTCCCCAAGGGAATCATGGGATGTCCAGGCTGACCCCCTAGCTAGGTGCTGAGTGAGCGTGGGGCCTAGTCCATCCCAGCAGAATAGACCAGGCCAGTATTTCAGGCTGAAGATCAAGAAAGATGCCATAACTCTTCCTTACCAGGGAGGGTCTGTGTGCCAGGGGAAAGCTGGCACCGTCCTATCGATTCTCACAGGTAAGGCCACTGCTCCCTCGAGCCTCTTAACCCACAGGGCAGACGAGCCACAGACAAAGAAATAATGCCAACAGCGATGTTTGAAAAGGAAAACTACATTAAAATCGTGTCAAAATAGTCCCCAAATCATAAGTTTTGTATGTAAATCTCAGGACACTAATAAACACACTGTAGAGAAAATAGCAGAGAGACAGCACCTCATAGACAGAGACTTAAGGTGGGGTCTCTAGGCGGCTGTGGGGAGGGTGTTCTGCAGGAAGCTGCTCTGTCAGGGTTAGAGGACTCAGGACAGAGCTCGGGTGAAGGCTGCAAAGTGGAGTGGCTAGCCTGTGTGAGGACTTGCATGTGGATGGCTGGTGGGGGGCTAGGGAATGAGGGTTCTAGAAGGTGTGTCCAGGGCCACATGGACTTCTGAGTGTGATGGGAAGGCAGGGGTCAAGTCCACGCTGGGGGGGGGGGACTCTTATGTGTCATGAAAGTTGGGTAGGTGGCCAGGTGGGGGGTACCCAGGGCTGGAGAGGAAGGTCCAAGCTCCAGGCATCCAGAATGAAAGCCACTGGGGCTGACTGGTGGCTGACGTGAAGGAGAGATGGGTTCTGAGGGGCACTGACCCTGGCATGCAGTAAACAAGGACCGGGCACACAGAGGGGGCTGGGCTTGGTCGTCTCCCTCCAGCTCCGCTGAACTTCATGAGGCCACCAGGACCTGCGTAGACCTCAGTTCACACAGTCCAGCTGGGTCCCCATGCCCCTCCCCTACAGGCAGTCATTTCTGGGTCCTTGACAAACAGAGGAAAACTAGAGAGAGAGCTGCTGGGCTGCAGCAGGGGCTCCAAGACTCTATCAGGGGTGTGGGGCCAACCCCCTGCTTGTAAGCAAACCCCTTGCCCTACAGGGAGGGCTGTGGTCCAGCAGGGCATATGGGAAGGACCTGAGGCCCAGAGCGGGAGACAGAGTAAGCCATGATAGAGGCTGATGGGGAGTCAGGTCCTACTAGGCTGACTAAGCTGACTGAGGAGCCCAGCCAGAGTAGACAGGCGACAGTCCATCCATGCAGTGGAGGGCACTCTATCTTCAAAATGGTGTGGGAAACAGCAAAAGGTGGCGAGGGCCAGGCTGGAGGCTACCTGCTGTGTGGTGATCATGTGCTCCAGAATGCATGTGTTAAGTCTGAAGGAGGCCCCCAAGGTGGCATCAGTGATTTTATAGGAAGAGGAGAGACCCAGGCAGCAGCTTCTCTGCCTTGTCATGGGAGGCTGGTGTCAGGGGATGATGTGGCATGAGGCCCTCACCAGAGGTCAAGCACACTAGAGCCATACTCTGGGACTCTCCAGCCTCCAGAACTGTCAGCTAAATAAACCTCTGTGCTCTGTAAATTTTCTGGATTAGGGTATTTTGTTACAGCAATAGAAAGCTGGTTGAGACAGTGCCAGTCTGTCCAATCCTACCTTCTACTTCACCAGTGAGGAGTAAGGAATCAGGGGTCAGGAGGAAAGCAGAAGTCAGGTTCTCCTCCTTGCCTTCCTCTGCAACAAGTGACCCTCTGTACCCCATTCCCGGGGTACAGGAGGACACAAGGTACCAAGCTCTCCTAACGTGGAGGAGGTCAAAGAGGAGACAGGAGGGATGCAGGTGATGGGAACATGTGGTGATGGAGCCTCTGGATCCCTCAGGGGCCAGGACTGTGGCACAGACACTTACTGCCCCCAGCACCTGGTGGAAAGAGATGCTGGGCTTGTCACTTTAGAGCCACATACTCCACTCGACAGAGGGGCCAGCAAGAGTTAGAAACCTGGCCCCTTTGTCCCACCACTGTAAGAAACTGATGTTGCTCAAAGTGGTAGAAAATGGTGTGAACCAGCATCTGAGGCCACGCACTGGACTGTCTGCTCTACATCCAGAGGTTGGTCCCTCGAATTAAGTCTATCCAGACAGCCCCATTTCTCAGGCATGGGCTCAGAGACAGTGAGCCGCTTTCCCAAGGCCACATGGGTTATACAAGGCAGACCCAGGACTTGAACTCAGATCTCCAATATTAAAAGCTGGACTCTGGCTGCCCCTAAGGTCACCTCTCAGTAGAGAGAAGGTGATGGAGAAGTCATGGATGTAAGGACTCCCTAGAACATGTGTGATGATCGTATGTGGTACAGGGTTAGACTATTCCCACTGACCCTATAGAGCTCACCGCCTTCCACATGCCTCTGGCCAGCAGCCCCACTGGGGATCTGAGTGGAATTTGAAATCTAATGAAGTGTGGGCAAGGAAGGGGCTGAGCAGCAGGGAGCTTCAACATGTAAGAGAACTGGGAACAGGGCCAAAGGGGGCTCCTTCTCCACACAGGGAAACAAAGCCAAACAAGTGATGGTGGCCGTCTGCTGGTGAGCAAGTGCGAAGTGCAGGCGGCCCCTCCCATCCTCAGGATGGCAGGCGCAGAGGCGGCAGGTGGCTCAGTGCCAAGCCTGTGGACTACTTAAGCTTCATGTGGCATCACGCATACCATGCAGGCCCAGCAGGCAGCGAGTCCTGAATCCCAACACCCTCCCTGGGGTGCCACTGCTGTGGGTTTAGATTGGGGGGGTCTGGAGCCACAAGGCTTTCTGGGAGAGAGCGAGGGGACAGGTCTGAACAGGATACTGGAGCCACCCTCCACACACCATGCTTAAACACCTGCCTCCAGTGGCCCATGACACCTCCTCTAGCTGAGCAAGGGAGAAACTTCTAGAATTGCTCCAAGTCCCCGCGACACTCACTGGTCTGCTCTCTCAACAGAATCAAGGCCTGGAGCACTTTTTCTGAAGTGGCCATAGGTATTGGGGTCCATGCTTAGCCAGGTCTCTTATATCAGAGGTCATAGTACCCTGTAGGGAGGGGACTATCATTGTATCCCTGTGAAGATGGAGGTTCTGGGTCCCAAGGGAAGAGACTCCCAGGGTCCCACAGCCAGTCCAAAGGGTAGCCTGCTTTGCACATGGGTCTGCTGGCCCTGAGGTGCACAGCACTATTATGACTGGGTTCCATCAGAGCTGGCCAGGTGGTCACAGCAAGTCCCACCTCACTTGTACAATAGGTCACATTTCCCAGTCTCTCTTAACTCAGAGCAATTATGTGACCGAGTGCAGGCCAGAGGAGAGAGGCTAGAGTCTCCCACAAGCTGATTCTTCTGCCTAAGACAGGAACAGACTGGATGCCTAGGCCTGTCAGGGGCAGGGAGTGTGTAGAACCACAACATGGAGGGAACCTGGGTTCCTGTTATTGCTTAGAGGAAAGACGTCAGTAGATGCCTGGCTGGTAACTCCCCATGGCTATTATATGCATGAGATGCCTTCAGCTAAGCCTTGGGATTGCTGGGCTGTGGTTACCTAGACTGTGCAGCATGCCACCCATGGGTTTCACTTCCATCCACCTCCTTTTAACCCTCCTGTCTTGGCTAGGCACTTGGGCCAGTGCAGACAGCCTATGATCTAGATAGGGCTTGCCAATCTCAGGTTCAGAAAGCCCTTCCTGGGTAGACTCAAAAGGCCAGTGTTTGTGAGGAACAGCAGACATGGGTGAACGCCCTCTGGAGAGATCCATCTCTGCACTCAAAGAACAAGGGCTCTGTGCTGCAGAGATTCATATGTGTACAGGTGACCAGCAGGCCAGAGGCCAGGGTAGCAGGCCAGAGGCTCCTGGAGGCCCTGAGTCGGGCGAGGTCAGTCATTTTTCGGTCCACGTCTCAGAAGCCACCCAGGGCTAGTACCTGGGTTCCTAGCTTCCCCAGCAAAGCCCACAGAGTTGGCTCTGGTGCCTTTAATGACTATGGCCAGTTGGTCCCCATGAGGTCCCACTTAGTAGGAAGACCATCTTAGGATGGAGTCCCAGCTTCTCTTTCTGCCTTCTGGGTCTGACAGCACCGTCCTCTGACCAGGACAATCTCAGTATCCTAGAAACAGATTTTTACCTCCCTTCTGTCCCCTAGACAGCTGCTGGTAACAATGACCTGTCCCGCAGCCTGTCCCTTCCTGGTAGTCACAGCTGTTTACCGTGGCTCCCATCAGTAAGCGGAGTGGGGCTGCTGGGAGCTCAACCAGCAAGGAATTTTTTGAAGGAGAAATTTTGAGAAAAGAATTTATCATTCCACTCCTTCAACTGTGGAATGTACAGACATGGCTCCGTGTAAGTTCTGAGGCTCCACGTGTACCCACTTCCTGCCTTGGCCCAGGTGCTGTGTGTATGTGTCCAGGCTAGAAGATGCAGACACTGGCTAGTCACCTCTATCACCCGACACAGCAGCCAGCTCAGTGCTGAGGACAACAGGCTGTGGACAGAGTCACAGCATGACAGCTAATATCAACCATCAGTGGGGTCTAGAAGTCTGGGCACATCTTAAGGGAGTCTCCAGGGAGGTTTAATTGAGACAGGAAGACAGTCTTCCCCAAATGTGGGCCGCACCATCCCATGGGCTGGGGTCCCAGACAGCGTCAAAACAAGAAGGCGAGCTGAGCACCAGCGTTCATCTCTGTTTCCTGACTGTGGATGGGATGTGACCAGCTGCCTCACACGTCTGTCACCACAATGTCTCCTCCATAACGGACTGTACCCTCAAACTACGAGCCAGAAACCAACCCTTCCTTCTGCACGGTGCCTTTGTCAGGTATTTTGCCACAGCAACGAGAAAAGTAACTAATGCAGGTGGTCAGGGTCAGAGGGCTCCTCCTCAGCAGGGTCCGCAGAACTTCCCATACACAAGCTATCCAAGATGTCGGGGTGCGGCTCGCACAGGGGTGTGGCGTGCGCAGGGACGGGTGCCATGGCTCTCTGTTTCACATCTTCACATTAGTGAAAATTGAAAATGACTCAGACCTCTGTAACTGAGAACGTGGTTAATAAATAATGCCTTCTTTAGATCAGAGTGTATTATACAGCCATTAAAAATAGAGGCTGTGAAAATACACTGGAGCATAAGAAAATGTTTAATACATAATTCCTTTGGGATTCAAAATTTATAAAACATGTATATATTTGCATCTTAAAAAGCCTGGCGAGAATATCCATTGCCGATATTAATAGTTTTAATCTCATGGGGTGGAACTAACACAGGAACACAGGGATTTGCTTTTATGTCTCATCTACTTTAAAGTTCCCAAAATTTCTATAATGATCCTGAGTTATATTTAAAAGCAAGGAATTTTTTGAGGGAGAAATTTTGAGAAAAGAGTTTATCAACAGTCACTCAATGACCTCTCAAAGGATCACGCCTTACCCAGGGCCCTATGTGGAGGAGTAGAGAGGCCTGGTCACTGAAGGCCGGGGTGACACCTTGTGGGTGTCTTTCTGCTCAGCTGGATCCCAGACATACATCCAGTCTGAGCATCTGCTAGAGCAGGGAACACAGGAAGGCCAGATCCTGAGAGGCAGAGGCCTCCAACGCAGCAGCCATGTGGGACGTTGTCATCCAGGTCCTGGGAGACCTGGAGGAGGCACCTGACCAGCCAGGGTGGGATGTGGGACTGGGAAACACTTCTGAGGGAGGAACAGAGGCTGTGAGGAGGCCTGGGACTCAGGCCACCAGTCCCTCCCACCATCACCTACAACCCTGTCTCAAAAAGACATCCAAGATGGTCATATGGCCCCTGAAGGAGGTAGGGCTCATTTGTCTAAGCCAACTGCCATCCCAGCAAGAGAGAAGCCAGGGCCTCTGCAAATAACCAGGAAGTTAACTGCAGGTAAATATTCTGCCTAGGGAGAATTGGGTCTGTGGGGCAGCCCTATTCCAAGAGCTCTTCCAGTACATGGGATGGCCACATCCTACAGTGAGCAGCACCCTGGTGTGGCCATTCTAGCCCACAGGAGCTGGATCAATTGTCAGGATTTTGGAGGGTGAGGAGAGATGATAGAGGTGGTCCCAAGGCCAATAAGAACCTTGTGGAAATAAATCTCAGGGCAAGTTCTATAAAGAACCTGGGCCACAGGCCCAGTCAGAAGAGGACGGCACAATGTTGTCACCACCCCCCAGGATCAGCACTGCCCCCGCTGTTCATCTGTAATGTAATCTAGAGTGACCGAAGGATAGCTGGACCTTGCTACATAGATGTGATAGAGCTTAGCGAGAGGGCTGCCAGGAGGATGAAGCGTAGCTGGGAAGACATATCTCAAGAGAGAAGGGAAGCTGTGGTGCCAGAGGCCAGAGGACATCCTTCTTCCAGGAAGTCTTCCATGATGGCTACCTGCTCTACTCCAGCAGAATGTGGTGTTTAGAGTTTCCCTGCTTCTCTCACGCCACATCATCATGGGTGGTTTCCTCACCAATAGCACCACTACTCTTGGAGTATACAGTATTAGTTATGGTTTTCTTTAACCCAAAGCCTGGATGAATGGATGATGGATGATAGCTGATGGACAGAATGGGTGAATGATCGATGGATAGATGGATAGGTGGTGTGGGTGGTGGATGATGAATGATTTTGAAGGAAGGAAGGAAGGATGGATGGATGGGTAATGATGAAATGAATGATGACAGGTGGGTGGATAGATGGTGGCTAGATATGTAGATGGATGAATGGATGGATGGGTATTGGATGACAGATGAGTGGGTGGGTGAATGGATTATGATAAGTGGATGAATGATGGGTTGATGGATAAATGAGGAATGAGTAAATGGATAGATGGATGGTGGGTGAATGAATAATGGATCATAGGTAGAGGATCGGAGATGATGAATGAATCAGTAGTTTGATAGATGGATGAACGTGAATGGACAGGAGAGTACATGGATGGATAGTGGATGGATAGGTGAGTTGATGGATGGATGGATGGATGGATGGGATAAATGGATGGATAAAGTAATAAATGGGTAGAGAGATGATAGGTAGAAGATAAAAATAAGAGGGATTGAGAAGCAAAGATGGAGGAAGATGGGTGGGTAGATGGGAGGGTGGTGGATAGGAAGGTGGGTAGATGAGTAAGAGGATGATGGATACATGGAAGATGGACAGAGGGGTAGGAGATAAGTGGATAGGTAGGAGGATGGTGGATGGGGTACATGGCAGATGAATGGAAGGACAGGAGTGAAGAGGATGAGGATGAGTTGCAGAGAGAGAAGAATTAAGGGAAGACAAAACAATAAGGCAGGATGGAAGGAAGGAAGGGAACACTAACGGTTGAACAGATGGATGGAGAGATGATAGATGGATGGATAATGGATGATGGATGATGGAAGGATGATAAATGATGGGTGGGTAGATGGATGATGGAGGATGAATGGATGGATGGATGGACAGAGGGATGGATGGATGGGTGGATGGGTGAATGGATGGATGGATGATAGATGATGGATGGGTGGATGGGTGGATAGATAGATGGGTAGGTGGGTGGATGGATGGATGATAGATGATGGATGGGTGGATGAGTGGATGGATGGATAGATGATGGATGGATGGATAGATGGGTGGGTGGGTGGATGGGTAGGTGGGTAGATGGATGATGGGTGGGTGGATGGGTGGATGGATGATGGATGGATGGATGGATGATGGATGATGGATGGATGGATGTTGGATTGATGGATGGATGTTGGATTGATGGATGGGTGGATGGATGGGTAAGTAGATGGATGGATGATGGATGGGTGGATGGATGGGTAGGTAGGTAGATAGATGATGGATGGGTAGGTAGGTGGATGGATGATGGAGGGATGATGGATGGGTGGATGGATGGGTAGGTAGATGGGTGGATGGATGATGGATGGGTGGATGGATGGGTAGGTAGATGTATGGATGATGGATGATGAATAGATGGATGTTGGATTGATGGATGGATGGGTAGGTAGGTGGATGGATGATGGATGATGGATGATGGATGGGTGGAAGGGAGTGGAAAAGGAGAGAAGAAGGAATGAAAGAGGGAGGGGGTCAGAGGCAGGAAAGATAGAACTAGTAACAAAGGGGTCATTGGAGGCAGGATCTAAGAAGGACAAGCATGGAAATCAGGAGCAGTAAGAAGTCATAGGGGACTGGGGACACTGGAGGATGCCCTTAAATTCCTAAAACCTCTCAATCACCCCAGATTTATCCCTGGGTGGCCTGTCTGGACTCTGGACTCAGCCTCCTGAGTGTGGGATTACAGGTGTGCAGCACCTCATTCAGCTCCAGGCCTGGAAGCCAGGCCCACTGAGCTGCTGATTCACGCTGAATGATTATTTATTGACTACACTTGAACCCTGAGAGCTTTCAAGTCAGTCTCTATTGATGCCTACCTTCCTGAGGCTTGTTTAAAATTAACGGGGCTCTCTGTGTGCACAGAGGCTACTGAGAAGCCGCACACAGAGGCTAAGGGGAGGCAGGAAGTATCTCTGATCCATAAGCAGAAAATGTTCCATGAATATTACAGACACCATCTCTGTGACAGCCACCATCCTTGTGATAACTGCCATCTTTGTGTCAGTCACCATCTTTATGATGGATGCCATCTTTTTTCCAGTATTTTTGAGACAGAGTCTCCTTCTAGCCCCAGCTGATCTGGAACTTACTATGTAGACCAGGCTGATCTCAATCTCACAGAGATCCATCCGCCTCTGATTCCCAAGTGCTGGGACTAAAGTTGTGTACCACCACACCCTGTCTATTGATGCCATCTTTATGACAGTTGTGGGATCAGTCTGTGTCCAGGTCAAACCACTGGGATCCTTGGACAGGAGGTCCACGAGATCACCATGAATGAAGGATGGAACCAAGATCAAAACCAAGCTTGGTGTGTGTGCACAGACCACACCAAAGTCTGGCACACCTAATCCTGGAGCACCTGTCACCAGGTGCAGGACTGACACTCTTTAGACGCCACCAAAGGCAGAGCATACTATCCTTTCAATGCTTCTCTCTGAGAGCTGTGACATCATGTTTTCAACTTCTCCCACTGACAAGGACCCATCAGCACTCCAGTGCTATGTTGGCCCCCAACCCAGGCCACTGGAAAATGCACTGTACACCCTGGGGGTCATAGCCGCCTTATGGTCAGGTAAAACACCCTGCCCCCGGCTTCATCTACCTGTCCCTTGGAACAAGCAAGTCACACATGTCCCCTGGATGGCTTCTGCCTTGGTAGAGGATGGACATCTCTTTATAGCAAGGAGTGTTAGAAGCGCTTGGCCAAACTGTTGGGTGCTGAAGCTCGGATCCTTCCTACTCGGCAATCTCAGACTATGATGCCTTCATGAAATCTATCAAAATAGAGAGTAGGGTGTTGCTTAGAGGCAGAACACGTGCTGTGTGTCAGGCCTGGGTACCAACTGTGAAAATGAGGTATGAGGGAGACACTGCAGAAAGACAGAATCAAATCTTATCTTAAATACAACGATAAAACAACGTGGTGAGATGTTACAGGGAAATAGAAGAGCTCTGAAAATCTCAAACTCCAGCTGCCTTAGAAAACAGTCAATTCACAAACGACTCCTCAAGTGTGTTCCTGGGAACCCCATCCCAGGAAATATCAACAGAACAAAAGCAAAACGAAACAAAGCTCGAGTATTAACATTTTTGAATAAAATAAGATAGAAATGAAAATTAAATAGTTAAAATTAAAAATTTTAATGAAATGAAAAGATGAAAAATTGTGACCTTTTACTCCTCATCAAAGAAGCTTCTTTTTGCAACAGATGGAAACTATTACAGAGCGTAGATCTGGTCAAACACAGAGAATAAGTGTCTGTGAGATGCTTAACCCTAAGTCACACATCTTAGTGCAGCCTCTACACTTAGGATGACTGCATCTCTTAACTCTCACCAGAGAAGTTTCCTTATGCAGCAGATGGTGACACAGAAACACAACTGACCAAAGTGCAGAGAACAAGAGGCACAGGGCACTCAGCCCTGGACAGAACGCCCATCGCAAACCTGTCCCAAGGCTCAGGGACCATTGTGGAAGAGGAGGCAGAGAGACTGTAAGAGCCAGAGGTTCTGGATGACCACAAGGAAAGTCTTCCAGACAGCTGGTCGTTTACTCACATGAACTCACAGCAATGGTGACAGCATGCGCAAGTCCTCTGCAAGCTCAACCAGACAAAACTCACAGCACAGACATGGGGAAGTGGGTTAGAAATCCCAACCCAAGCTAAGAACTTTTGGCAATTGATGGCTGCTGGGAGGGGGAAAGACAGAGCCTTACAGGGATGGGACTGTTGGTGGACCCAGTGAATAGACCCACACTGAAGGACATTGGGGGACACAAATCAGACTCTATAGACTGTATTACACACACACACACACACACACACACACACACACACACACACACACACAGGATTACGTTAAATTGGGCAGAGATAGGAAGCCAGGAGTAGATTTAAATACCATCGGACTATATTGTATGAGAACTCACAAAAATGTGAAAAAAATGAAAAAGAAAGGTTATGAGTACAGGACAGACCTTGAAAAGTCCTCCACAGGCTCGGTCCTCCACGGGAGCATGCTTGCTAATGTGCCCAGAGCACGGGTCTTCTGGAGTTACCCCTGCCACCTTTGACAGTTGATCAAGCAGAAAACTTTGCTCCTCTAATCCCATGCCCCTCGCACTGCTGCGGGCCCCACCCCGTGACCTGCTTTGGTCCAGGAAACTCCAGCAGATGCCAGTGAGCAGAATCCTAGGACAGACTACTCCAGTGGCTGCCTTGACTCTGGAGCTGTGGGATCATGCATGAGGGGACCATGTCCTAGTGGTCTCTATCCTGTCCCCGTCATTGTGACACACACAGAGAAAACCAAAGCCAACAGGCTGCAGTGGGGTTCCCCATCTGAACCAACATCAAGGGAGCCCCAACCATGCCCCACCTAAAGCAATGAAACCACAGCTGGCCAGGACCATGAGGATAAGGGCTGAACGTGGGATGGGCACATTGGTGACAGATGTACCACCCACAGGATTACTCTGGAAAGACTGGCGATTTGAGGCCTAACTACGGCGAGATAAAATATTCTTAGGAGCAAACCGTCTTCATGGGTGTTGGAAAGAGTGGAGGGCACTGGTGGGCAGGGTTTTAGGGAGACATTCAGAGGGGTGTGTCTTGAGACTGGGGATCCTGGAGATGACTTGGGCCCCTCATAAGGAGAGGAAGGGACAAGGAAGAGTTAAAGAACCAGCAGAATGAGGTGGGTACAGGCATGGCATGAGGTACACAGGGGAGACCTGACTGTCAGGGAACAGGGGAGGTACATGTCCCCCACAGAAGCAAACTGACAAGAGAGGGGGAGAGAGAGGACTTGGAGCTGGCCCTCCACCCTGCCACATACCTGCCCAGAGATGCATCCCCCAGGCTTGCTGTGGCTCTGAGACTCGCCCCTGTCCTGATTGGAAGAGCAAAATCCCAAGGGATCAAAATCACCCACCCGCTCCCATATTGAGGAATGCATAAATCAGTGAGATCACATGTGCAACATGGAAAAATTACCAGAACAAAGTTGGGAATATAAATCAAACACCCAGAGCCAGATGATGTCATTCATACCGATTTTTTAAAACAAGTTGAGTGGTAGGATTTCTGATTACAGGAAGACATACACAGACGCTTGTCCTGAATCAATATAAATTGTGATTTATGTTTGTTGCCTGTTTTTAAAACTTTTGTTTTATAGGTAAGCTATAAAACGAACAGGAATGAGCCACAGTAAGTTCAAGGTAGAGATTACTGCTAAGTAGACAGTGAGAGTGTGGGACAAGGGGTGGGTTTTATCTGAATCCACTGCAGTGTTTGTCTGTAAGAAAGGGTGAGGTCTCACAGAGAGGGGGAAAGATTAACAGCTACATAACAGCTGAGCTGAGCTAGGCTCCACTACAGTGAATAATGATGCCCTAAATCCTGGTGCTCACTCACCATATTCCTATTCTCCATCTACAGATCTCCTGAATCACAGGACCCCAGACTAAGTACAATGGAGGAGGGACAGGGAGGAATTGCTGGAGCATTTCACGTGTGCTAGCTGGCCTGTCACATAGGTCCCCAGGCTGGTGTCTCACTGCGTTCTGCACTTTTCTCTATATGTCAAAGATTTCATAATAAAGATGAGCCAGAAGAAAGAGAATACCCCAAGCCCCAACAAAAAGGACTAGATTCAACCAAGCCACTCTGAGAGGAAGCCCAGACCATCTGACCGCAAGCACCATGTCAAATGTGCCTGTGAGATGGTACAGGGGTGGCTCCAATACAGAATCCGAACCCACCTTGCCCAACAGCCATCCTCAGAGTGGATCCTGGAGGCCATAACCTAGGTGGGAGGGTAGGAAGGTGGCCACAGTCAACATTCTCCTCTCTCAGAATGCACTGAGGCCCCTTCCTCGGCTTACCAGCATCAGAACCAACTCTATGTCCCTGACTGTCTCTATAGTGACCCACAAATGTGAAGGGTCTTCCAGGTCCCAATAGAATTCATCCAAAACCACACCATCACCTACCTACTCACCCAGTCGTCCACATATCCACTTACTCATTTGTCTCTCTGCCCATCTACTCATCCACACATCCAACATCTGCCTGTCTGGCCATCTGTCTATCCATCCATCAGTCCATCCACCCATTTATCATTTCATCTAATCAGCCACTTACACATACATACATACATGAACACATCTACCCACCATCCACCCACCTACCCATCCATTAGTTCAGACATCATCTGTCAACCCATCGATGCAGGTAGGCCCAACTTGTATCACTGTACCGGTCACTCATTGCTTGGTTCTGGCATCCTGTGACCAACAAATGGACCTGACAGGTCTCCATGCTCAGCTGGCTTATGTTCTAGTCGTAGTGGGGGCACCATAGGCAAGAACACAGGCATTTCAGTGAGAAAGATGATGAACACCTGGTGGGTTCCCTACACTAAGTGGCAGAGGAGATATTTGAGGAGAGCTGTGTGCTGGAATGAATGAGCACAAGGACCCAGCACAGACAGGCAATGCCACGCACGTGCCAGGCACACGGCAGCAGCATGCACAGGCCCCTATGTGGTCAGAGCCCAGCCTGACCAGATTCCATCAGCAAGCTGCTTAGCATTGCTGAGACATCCAGGTGGCCCAGCACCACTGGTATCTGTGGGAACCTGTTCAGATTGCAGTCTGAGGGTCTGCCCCAGACACTGGCATCCAGATCCACATGAGTCCTGGGCAGGGTAGGGAAGTGCGAGCCAGCTTCTCCAGGCCAGGCACTTTCACTAGGAGGCAACAGCGCCCCCAGGCGACCAACACTGGTTCTTGACGGGAATGACAGATGGCAGTCCTGTGTATTAAGAACACACACAGAGCACACCAGCAGAACCACAGTTATGTGTGGGAGGCTGTTAGGAAAGCGATGTATGAAAAGGCCAGTGACCATAATGGAAAACAAGGCTGAGAGACCAAGCTCTTCGGCACGGAGCACTGGCAGGGCCACCCTGAGACGCTCGGTTTTTCTCTTTATTTCAAGGGACCAGTTCATCCCTAGAGCGGCCCCTGACACTCAGAACCCAGAGTCCTGGGACCCATTTGGTTCCTCCAGTCACCCTTTTGCCACAGTGAATGGTTCTGTACCTTGCCTGGGGGACCTGAACCACAGGCCAACCTAGCAACACCGTCCCAAGGGGCAGGGTAGGCGGACAGTTACGGAACATTATGTTCTTGATTTCTGTCTCACACCGCTTCTCTTCATCTCGAGATACCTACAGCTCTATTATGGAGTGGATACAAACGTCACACAAACTCTCCAGGGACCAGGAGCGCCCATGTTCCCACACACTCCTGTGGCAATTCACAACTCTGCTGACAACCCCTCACCTGGGCCTCCAGGGGTTTGGGCAGAGGGTTGGAATGGGAATGCGTGGGGCACAGGGAAGGACTGAGGCTGCCGTAGGATGAGACTGTGCATTTCTCAAGTCCCTGGGTCTTGCCAAGAGAAGGTGGTTGGTGACAAGCTGGGGAGAGCAGTAGGGACCCAGCCATGGACGAAGCCACAGTTGAGAGTGTGGCAGAGGGCAGGGGAGAGGCATGGGCCATTTAGGAAATACAATTCAGACAGCATCCCCAGAGCTTAGTGATGGACCATGTCATGGGCTGGATGGTGACTCCCCCAGAGGTGTCCACATCCTGAACCCCACAAATTGTGCCTGAGGTCTTTGTAGATGTGGCTAACTTAAGGATCTTGAGATGCCATCATCCCAAAGCATATGGCCAGGCCCTCAATCCAGTGCTCAATGTCTTTAGAAGGAGTACGCAATGAGAAGACCATGTGAAGACAGAGGCAGGGGCTAGAGCAAAAGCCGTCAGTAGAGTTGCTGTGGAAACAGGCGAGTCTGAGTTCGATCCCTACAACCCACATGAAAAAGCCAGGCTTTGGAATACACACTGTAACCCCAGGGCTGGGGAGGTAGAAAGAGGCCAGCTAGCATAGCCTCCTTGGCGAGGTTGATTTCTGATCTCTGGCTTCCACAGGCACACACACATTCGTGCACCTGCATTCATGTGCACCCGAATACAAATGCACACACACACACACACACACACACACACACACACAGGCAAAGACCCGGTGACAGAGGCTTAGACCTCTGACCTATAGGACTGGGAGAGTCTGTGGCTTTCTTTTAAGCTCCCCAGTTGGCAGTCACTTATTACAGTAGTACAGGACTGGCCATTGTACCCAGAGTTGTGAGGATGGATGGGGTGGACCCATATGCCAGCACTAGCTTAAGTAAGGAGGACTTAGTTAGGCCCCATGAGTCCAGGGAAGGAGGAGGCAAGAGGCAGGAGACTTTAATTCCTTCATACCAACAAGCACCTCCCAAGAGAGGAACCCTCTGCAGTCCCTTGCATGTGGCAGGGGACCCACACAGGATGAAGGTACTGATGCTGGGTCATGGAAGCTCGGAGGGAGATGCTGCTGACACGAGGCCATTAAACACAGGACAATTAAAAATGTATTCGGCTTAGATTTCCCAGAGCCGTTTCCAGAATGTAAATACCAGACCTGTCATTAAAAATGTATTTATTGTGATTACACAAGAGAATTCTTGGGAGGCTCAGTATGCATTCAATAAGTGTGTCTTTAATAACCCCATTTAATGTGTGTTCCCTAGACAACAGCACCTGAACCACCCATCCCACAGACCTCAAATACAGACAGTGGGTAGGCAGCATCCAAGGGAAGACCCATGGCAGACTCTCTGCCTCTCAGTGCTCCTCACCGCATCCCAGTGTGGGTGGGGGAAGGACAAGAGCAGATGACACTCCAACAAGAACGTGATCAGGAACGTAGCAGGAAATGGCCCTCACCAGTAATCAAATGGATGTAAGCTGAACTAATGACAAACTGACAAGTTTTGGACAAGTTGTCAGGCAAGGGCTGGGAGCACTGAGCCCTTTCCCAACCACATGGCTTTTGAGTGAGGATCCAGGACACCAATTCACTTTTTCATACTCGGTAACCTACACGGTCAGAGTCATCCCAAGGAACAAATGAAAGAGGAACGTTCAGGTCCTGTTTTTCTCTATCGCCATGTCCACGTGGGCATGGCTGGGAAGTCAGAAAATCGGCTCAGGGACCCATGAGCAGTCAGTCATAAGGGAGACGCCGGTGATGCAGGACACGGACAGCATGGCAAGGTTGGAAGGCCCATTTATGAGTGAGAGAGAACAGAATGCAAAACTTGAATCCCAGTCCACTTAGACTATGTAAGTCTATGTACGGATGTCAGCAGAAAAAGTCATACTATAAACACAGAAAGTAATTGTGCCAGTGGAGGAGATGGGGGAAGTTTCTGGAAATGACTCATGTTTCTGCATTTTTAATAAAGCCGAAGAAACGTCTGTGGAAAGTCAGGGGTGAGCCTGGAACATGGAAAATTAAAACCTGTTGCTTTGCTTTGGGGAAAATCCAAATTTAGACAACACACCATTCTGGGGATGTTTTATGTGCTACCTCATTGAGGTTTACCTCCCTCTCCCACATTCCTCTCCCCCTTGAACAGATAGGGAAACTGAGGCCCTGTGGAGGAAACACTACCTCACCTGCAGCTCTGGGGTTTAGCCTCTGGGTTTCCCCATCTGCTTCTGAGGAATTTGGGGCCTGTCACTCAGGAGTCCCAGCCCCAGGAGGTCCCTTCTTGTCCCCCACACTCTATAAGTTTCCAAAGTAAGAGGGAACTACACCTAGCAAGTGCATTGTGTAAGTCCTAACTGCCCCAGGGACGCCATTAACTACAGAAACACACCTGAAGATACTCCAGTTCTTCTAGCCAAGCTGAAAAGCCACGGTGAGTGGAAAAAGCCAGCATTCTGGGTCTTCCCAGGGAAGGTGTCTGAGGAGATGGGTAACAGAGCAGCTGTGCTGGAGCCCCAGGTCTGAGGTAGCCAAGGACTTTGCGTAGAGTCCACAGGGCCCAAAGGGGTCCATCCATCATGGACCGTCCACCTAGCAGGAAGGCACTTCCTCATACCTGCCTTCCCCTGGGGTGATGCCTCGAAGCCAATCCTCTAGCAAAAATCCTCAGAGAAGTCAATGTCACTGGAATTTTTACATTTATTTATTCATTTGTGTTTGTGTGTATATATATACTTGTGAGCACACATGTGCCACAGTATGTGTGGAGGTCAGAGGACAACCTGCAGGACCTGTTCTTTCCTTTCACTATTTGGGTTCCAGGGATCGAACTTGGGTCGTGAGGCTTGGCTGCAAACCCCCTTACCCATTGAACCATCTCATCAGCTCTACCACCAGAATTTAATGCCTGCATTACTTCTGCCCTTATCCTGTAATGCTGGCTTGCCCCCTCCAAAGCAGGAGCATCAAGACATGTTGCCAGCGAGCCTCTGAACACAAAAGCAACAGGGTCACATCATGAGAGCTTGTCCTCTGCACAAGAATGTGAACTGTGACTGACCTTCACCCTCTACCCCCCACCCTACTCCCACCCTTGCAGTGTAGGAGGCAGACTGGTATGTCAGGAGGTGAGTTCAAGGTTGCAGGAACTGGTCTGGAAAGGCCAGGGAGGGAGTGACAGAAACCCAGCAGGGCAAGTGGCCTTAGCACCTCAGTGACCCGGTGACTGGGCCAGTTGGCCCCAGTAACACTGTCAGCAAAAAAAAAAAAAAAGACTCAAACTCCTGACACCATCTGAACACTTTCCTAACAAGGTGATCCTGATGGCTTGGGATGTCAAATCGCTTTGCAAAAGGCAAAACCAAAGCTAAAGGCAGGTGTGGCATCTCTTATAGACCAGTTCTGATGAGCAGGGCACTGGGGGTTCGGGCCTGTAATCTCAGCATTCAGGAGAAAGAGGTAGGGGGATGACGTATCGAACCCCAGGCTAGCCTGGGCTACAGAGTAAGACCCTATCTCAAGCAAACAGTCCTGATCAGCAGTTTTTTTCCAAATGCAAACTAAAACGAATTAATTACCACTGGAAAAGCGTATGCAGACGGCAAAGTGATTGCACACGGAGAGTTGGCTAAAGAGGTAAAATCCCCGTGGGAGGAGAGAGCCAACCAACGGCCTGAGAGGCCCTTGCACTCCAAGCAAGGCAGAGGACAAAGGCGGAAGCAGTTTCTACTGCGTCCCCTCCCTCTTCTCCTCTCAGACATCAAAGGAGGCCTGATGTCCTCCGGCCCAATTCACATCTCACATATAAAGAGATATCCCGCTTCTGTGGGTTATTTATTTACAGCTCTTTGACTAAGCCAGACAGAAAGCAAAATGCCTCAACAATGAGGCCAGCCTGAGCTTTGGGGGACTCATGCGCTGCCTGTGGAGTCCAGCGGGGGTGGGGGGATATTGTGCAGTGACCTGGATTCACGCTCCGAGCCTCCTCCTCTGGGGAGGAGACAAAAGGAACCGACAGAAAAACAACAGATAGAAAAGAAAAGCCAGCAAAGAAGCTTCGAAAAGTTGTCCATCCGCCAGCGCCCTTTGTCCCACTGACGAATCTCCTAATCCGCTTTCAACATCCGCTTTAAAGCCTTTCTAGCTACTGAACATTGGCGGGGCCACCAGTGGGTGGAAGCTGCTAGGGCTGAGCTGGGTCTCCACCTCAGCCATGAGACTGGCAGCTGATGACACACAGGTGTAGGACAGAAAGGCCCATCAGGCTGACTTACCGCCACAGAGAACTTTCCAGAACCTTTCCCATGTCTGCATGGTAGTACTTTGTCAGGATCAGGATGACCTGTGTGTCAACAGAAAGGAAAAGGTGGACATCAGCCAGTTTCAAGGTTCTCAAAGAAGGACACAATGACACCCCCATGCCCACCCCCACCCCCACATTTAGGGTCTCTCAAAGTCTCAATGCCTACTAGCCCTGCATCAGAGCACTGAGACACAGGGCTTGACTCTTCTGTTCAGGAAGACCCCGGGGACATCCAATCCATGAGATCCACCCAGCAGCTGTCACCTGGTGGGCATCATTAAATTCAGCCCTGGACAATCCCAAATTGTGACCAAAGGTTCATCGAGGCTACAGTCCCAGCATGCCTAGTGTCAACTTGAGGAGATCTGGAATCACCTTGGAGACAAGCCTCTGGGCATGTCTATGAGAGAGTTTCTACAATGGGTTAATTGAGGTGGGACAACCCACCCTAAATGTGGGTGATACCATCGCACAGGCTGGGGTCCTGGACTGAATAAGAAGGAGACGGTGAGCTGAGCACCAGCGTTCATCTCTCTGCTTCCTGAGTGTGGACACAATGTGACCAGCGGCCTCACACGCCTGCCCTCGTGCCTTCCACACCATGACGGACCATGCCTTCAAACTGTGAGCCCAGATAAACACTTCCTCCCTTAAGTTTCTGTCAGGCATGTCGTCATAGCAATGAGGAAAGTAACTAAAGCAAGCACCAAACACGCCCGGCGAACGGCTGAAGACAAGGCTGTCCCCACCAGTGCATCAGCGCATCCCCCGAAGCCCTTGGAAACAGCTGCCCCAAAGAGAAGCCAACCTCCGTCAACGGTGCTGTTGTTGCCTGTCCTGGACTGCAGAGCAATGACAGGCTGGGGAGGCAAGCGTGACAGTCAGAGGGGGTCTAGAAATCATCAGTGACACACTTTCCCTTTGTTGATAAACCATCCACACATGGGCCTCCACAACAAAGCTACGCAAAAGGAAATACTGTTCAGAAAATGAAAATACATGTGTTTTAGAGCACTTAAATGTCCTTCAAAACCCATGCATAGGGAAAAGAAAGAAAGAGGAAGGGAGGGAGGAAGGGAGGGAGGGAGGAAGGGAGGAGGAAGACGGAGGAGGAGGAGGGAGGAGGAGGAGGAGGAGGGAGGGAGGGAGGAGGAGGGGGAGGCAGCAGCTATAAGAAGCTGGAGAGATAGGTCAGTGGTTAAGAACACTGGCTGTTCTTGCAGAAGACCCAGATTCGAATCCCAGCACCCACATAGCAGCTAACACCTCTAACTTGTTCCAGAGGATTTGACAGCCTCTTCTGTCCTCCACAGGTATTGCATGACATGGGTGCACTTTTACCTACATGTAGGCAATTACATGCATACACATAAAAAAATATGAGGCAGGTGGAGCTCTGTGAGTTCAAAGCCAGCCGGGTCTACTTAGTGCGTTCTAGGCCAGCTGGGGCTATAGGGAGACCCTGTCTCATACCAAAAAAGAAAAAAATCTTTTGCACTTGCAACAGTTCTTCCAATTTAAAATAGTTTTCTTGGTGTGTAGGGAGGGAGGGAGGGAGGGAGGGAGCTACTTGGACAGCTCTGGTGGGAGACAGAGATTGATCCTCAATTACTTCGCTGGCTGCTGAATTCTCATGTACATCAAATTCCATTTCACTCACTGCCAGTCCATATTAGTAGCGCCTAACAGTCCCGTTGCCATGGGAACCATGAGAGGTGAAGCGGGACACCCTTGGTTCCTATAGTGGCCCATAGCCTGGTTATTAATTTGGGGTCACCACAACAGCCATGTTCACCCCACTGCCCCTCCCTTGTCAGGGCAGAACTTTCTGGGTGCCCCTTCACGGGGTGTTGCTGAGGCAGCCAGCCGACTGGCTGATCAAGTATCTGTCTTTCCCTGGTGATTAGAGCAGAGAGATAGGAGGAGAGGGTGTCAGGACAGCGCTCAGCTGAGAGTCAGCGATGATTAAAGGGGAAAGCGGGGCCTTGTCAGCGGAGGCGAGAGTGTCTCTATGTCTCTCGGAACAAAGCGATTTCCTTCCGTCAGTGCAGGGCCTGCCCAAGTCAGAGTCGATCCTCAGAACACATAGGCGGCAGATAGAGTGACAGGGCCTCAGTGGGCAGGAGACAAGCTTGTTCTTAACCTATTGATTTATATTTCATATGGTCTGCTGTCCCCAGGGGACATCTGAGGAGCCAGAGTGTGACAGTTTAGAAAGGATCTCAAAGTCAGTTTTTACCGGCCGCCAGGATAAAATGATCGTGCTGACCTGACATCCACAGACCAGACCTCCTGGGGTAGTGAGCACAGGTTTGCACGGGTTCTGTTGCTGTGGATAGTTCCTGAACACACCAACTTTACCCTCCCTCCTGGGGACAGTCCCCACTCAGAACTACCCCCACGCTACACCCAGACCCACCAGGCCTTTGCACAGACTGTGGACTCCCATCACCCTCTTCCCTTATTCCAGCTCTTGGTCAGCCTTCAGACCTCTGTCTATCCCACTCTGCCTCCAGGATGGCTCCCAGACCCCACGCTGGGTTCAGCTCCCCATGTTCCACAGCCCACCAAGCTCACAGCTCTGTCCTATGCATGAGTATAAGGACTTGTCTCGTCTCATCCAGTGCTGGGCACAGTGCCTGGCCAGGGAAGAATCACACAGAGGTCTCCAGGGTGATACACACCCAGGGTGCTTGTTGAAAGAAACATAGGCAGCCATACCCAAGGTAAAAAAGCTCATGACGCCAGGTGGGGGTCACTCCCCAACTCTGATCACACAGTCACAAGTTACCCTCCTTCCATGAAGAGAATATACCATGTGGTCCTTGGAGTACAAGAGAGCCGCTGCACCATCATCACCTTCACTCAGTAAGGCCAGTGGGATTTGGACTCCAAACCAGAGACCTGTGGTCATCCTTGCCGGGGACTCTGATAAGGAGGCCACTGAGACCATCTGGATCTTGGGGAAGCCAAAAAGCAGGACGTCACCACCTAAGGCCCCACCCTTGCCGTCCTCCATCTCCTGAACTGTGGTGATGAAGCAGTGGAGAAAAACCCACAGCTCCAGCACAGGCATAGCCACAGAGTAATGAGGGCCACACCCTGACGTGTCAGCACCATGTTACACATGTGGAGCTCCCCCACCACCCCCATGGCCGTATTGTTGTCTCTGTCCCACAGATGGAGAAACCTAAGCACAGGAGAGTGGTTTGCCAAACCATACACACAGTGGGCCGAGCTGGGACTCCATCCCAAGTCCTCCTATGTGAGCGCAGGCTCCTCGCTGCCGTGCCAAAAGCTTTTCCAGACGGAACTTCTATCAGAAGTGGTTTCAAGAGCTCAAAATTGTGACATGCCCTTCTAGGGTCCCAACTGGAAAGGAAACCTCTAGAAGCAGTCTCCTGGCACTGGTGGGGTCTCCACAGCTGCGGGTCCTTTGATCTGGGTGGAGAGGAAGCAGGAACGTCAAGGCTCTCTTGCCTGAGGCTGCCCACATCCATGCCCACAGGAGCCCTGTTTGGATGGCGGGAACGGCCAAGGAGAAGACAGGACATAAGAGCATAAGAGCAACTCCCTTGGGCGGCAGTGATCACTGCTCACACCTTCTTTCACCCTGCATCCTGTCTCACTTTTATTTCTCTGGAAGCTAGGGGTGCAGTGAAAGGATTGGTCCCCATTTATCAACAACTCTGCTTGGCTGCACAGGCCATGGGCTTAAACCCATCTGACCTTGACTGACACAGCTGGACTCACAGGGAGGGGCTGTTACATCTGTTCCCCTTTGACTGCTGAGGAAGTAGAGGTACTGGGCCGCCAAGAGACTTTCTGGCATCACACGGGGCACAGCCAGGACCTCTTGTGCCCAAGCCTGGAGCTCTCGTGGGTTCACAGCTCCTCACTGTTCCCAGTCTCAGCACAGGACATGAAGGTTTTTGTGGTCCCTTGAGGCACTGTCCCCCTGGCCTGGCCCAGCAGTCAGTCACCCTGAAAGCCAACCATGACCCTAGTCATGGAGGCACGAGGCTGCCAGGCTTGGCCCATGTTGCGGTGTGGGGGACAAACCCAAGCCAGCTCTTTAAGCTTTCTGAGCCCATTTCTTCACTTGCCAGATGGAGCTAATTCCAGAATAACCTAACACTAGGCTCTGTGGGTTTACAAAACACCACCATCACGGACCAGTCTGAGTCTGTCCCTGCTGTACCCCAAGGGTACAGACCAATATGACAACGACTCAAGAAACCAACCCTTCACATAGACCCGAGTCCTTCAGGGTTTGTCACATGCTCATTGGGAACACTGCTGCCCCTCAGGGCTGGTGTTAGGACAAGAAACCAGGGAACAGCCAGTAGGGAAGAGGTCAGAAAAGCCTTCTAGCAGTTTCCTTTCCTAGGGCCCAGAATAACCAGAAAAAAAAAAAATTCTCAGACCAGTTCATTGACAATCAACAAACATGTGGTACCAGGAAAAGGGACCGGAAGAGAAGGGAGGGGAGGATAAAGAGGGGAGAGGAAAAGAAGATGGGGGGAGGAGGGGGAGAGGGGAAGGGGGGCCCATAGAAGGGGAGAGAGAACCACTTGCCTTATGAACTCTGTAGCCAACATCATCTGTGCGAAGGGAGAGGCAAAGGTTAGTGGTTCATTTGCCCTGCAGGCCCTGAATCATTTCATCCCCCTACCTAAGCAGGAGAGCCCACCCTTGGTGTGGTCTAGCCTGAAGCCTCACTCCTCTGGTCTGGGACCTGCCAGCAGGCTTCCCAGAGCCTGGTCAGACCACCCCTTGACACTCACACTCATGTTCCACTCAGCCACACGGGGACCTGGGCACCTCTGTCCTGACCCTCTGCGGTCAACACGACTGCTCAGTCCTCACGAGACAGACTCTGACACGCAGCCCCTCCACCAGGACCTCACTGCTGTGGCTGACACTGGGCCTGTGTGTGTGTGATCCTCATGTTTTCTGAACTCCTCCTACTCTCTGCCCCTTCCTCCTGCTCATTCTTTAGGCCTTTCCTCCAGAAAGCTGCCCTACAGGCTGGGTGCTCCAGGAGGGGAGGAGCCACATCTGCCTCTGGCCCCCACTGTCTTCAGAGTCTGGCCAGGTGCCAGTAAATTAATAATTGCTAAGCAAATGAATCAACTAAGAGTCAGCTCAGAAGAGCCAAGACCAGCCTCTGAGGAGGTGTTTCCGTACCCCCGCCTCACCTGCCTGGGTGTGGAGTTGAGCCTGGACTAGGGGGAGATCCTGTCATCCTCACAGGTTTGGTGTCAGAGGCCCAGCCCATGGTCACCTGGCAGGACCCCACTCCCAGTTCTATATCCTGTCAGACCAGCCCCTGGCGGAGAGGTACTGAGAGAGAAGATGCTGGGGGGAGAGGAGCCCATGGGCCTCTCAACAAAATCTTCACAACACATAAGCAAATGCTCATCCTTTTCCACCCCATGAGTGACAGCCCCACCAGCAAGTTGGGTCACTGCTCCCATTACACAGATGAACAAAGTGGGGACCAGAGATGAAATGAAGTTTCCCTGAGTTAACACAGCAAGAACACATTGGGGTTTGAATGAGAGAATGAGCAAAATGGATTAGCATCAAGTGTTAGGAAGAAAAGAGGGACACTAGCAAACAAGGGTGACTTCCAGTCACCCAACAGACCATCTGCTCTGTAGACACTCCAGACACAGGGACCCACAGAGGGAAAGGCAACCATAGCTCCAGCACCTGTAGGCACCTGCATTCCCCGGCCCCCGGCCCCAGCAGTGACTACTCTGCCCCAGTGTTTTGCTTAGAGATGCTGAGCAGGGCGTGGGCAAGAGTATCACTATACTCCCGTCTGCATGTACTCATCTCAGCAAAGTGAGGGGACGGGGACCACACTCACAGGTCTTTCTGTACCACATTCCAGAGAGGCTATGGAACACCCCCAAGATGGTGCTTCCTACAGCAAGCTGAGCTACATGCTCCTGGGAGGGCAAGTAACCCTGTGAACCGTGCCCCTGCTCCTGCATCCTTCATCAGGTTCCAGAAAGGCCTGGGCCCCAGCCGGGGAGGCTCCCAGGGTTCTGCAAGGCCAAAGCTTATTTCTCCTGTTCCATGGCTGTTCAGTCTGGACAAAATCTCAGATTGAGTCTCTGTTTTCTCATCTAAAGTTGGCCTGGGAGTCCCTGCTCTACTGTGACCTAGTCAAAAGGTTATGGCCCCTCAGAGAATGGCCATGTAAAAATATGACACTGTGAGGGGTTGTCCCCAGGAATCAGAACACTGCAGGGGACCGTTTGGATTTCACTGACCGGAAAGATCACTCACCCAAATACTGCCAGCAGATCAGAAGCCCTGGGGATGCTGGGCTCTCTGGAGGCCCCTCTGGGTGCAGCAGGAATTAGACACGGCCTAGTTAAGCTTACTGAGGCCCACAGCCTTGCCCCACAGATGGGAGTGAAGACATATCTACTGCACAAATGGCCATTACCCGCCCAGGGAGGCAGCCACAGCTGGGGCCAGGGAGGGAGAGCCCCTACTCCAGAATGACCGCCTCTCTCTAGCATGAAGCAGGCTGGAGGCCCCAGGGCAGGTCTGCAAGGCAGCAATGTGCCACTGATGGGGCTCTCTGTGGGGCAGCAACCTTCCTCCCTCTGACCTCTGCACTTAGCAGGGGGCTAACTGAGCCTGGATGAAAGCGTCCGGTTGGCACTCTGTAAATGGCGGTGTCCTTTCTCTCCCAGTGACAGCCACTTGAAGAATGGAATCCTGATGGTGCCTGTGAGGCAAGTCTGCTGAGGAGGGGTTGTGGTTGGTCTAGTGAAGGTGCACTGAGGCAGGGGCCCCACAGCGGGTGTCTATCCTTCCTCGCAGGCCTGGGGGCATTTGGCTGTTCTCTTAGGAGGCCAGCGTGGCCTTGCCCCGGCTTTGACTCCTGATGCAGGAGCATCAGAGAACCTTGGAAGAGCTTCAGGCTTTCTGCTGTGACTTGCAGATGAGGGACAGGCCGGGCAGGGCAACACACTCTTGGGGCACATGGTTCTCACCACAGCTCAGGTCAGTACCATCATCCCCACTTCCCAGACCGGAAGTCAAGGTACCAGGACAGTCTGAGTCCACCTCAGGTCCATCAGGAGACCACAGAGCTAGACTCAGACGATGGTGACCAAGACCGTACTTTCTGGATTAGGCTCTGGGGCTCTCTGAGCCTGACTTGCAACTCTGGCCCTTTTGAAGCCCTTGCCTGCACTCCCAGGAGCTCAGAGCCTCTCCCTAGGAAGGCAGCTGGGCTTAGAACAGGCCTCACTATACCCTAGCCAGGATGCCTCCTTCCTCCTCTATGAAGAAATCAATTCCATTAAAAAGAAACTGATTGGGCATTCATTTACCAAGGAGAGGAAACGTGCTTCTGTCTGCTTAAGACATGTGGGGAACTCCTACAGGACTCAGAAGGTCAGGCAGAGGTGCTGGCTCTCCAGTGCAGAGGCCTTGGTCAGTCCAGCACCCACCCACCCCACACACCTCAAGGGCTTCAGCTCTGGCCCCGCCTTGCTCACTCCTGCCCCAAATCCCCAGGAGCACATCCACCCCCTGCTTGGGTCTCCAACCCTCCATCCACAAACATCCCAGGGTCCTATCCCCCAATGAACTGTCTGCAGGATCTAAGCCCAGGCCCCTGGGCCCCCATCTGCTGGACCCTCTTCCCCACATACCACCTGTGTCCCCCACTCAAAACCTTATGTTCAGGGGCCTCATCAGAACCTTGGTTGACGTTCCCACTGTGTGCTCCTGGGGAACTCACTCTGCCAATCGGAGCCACAGTGAAGATAAGAGTGATTTCTGGTGCAGACTGGGCACAGGGGGTGATCACCAAGGCTGGTGGTTTAGGAGTTAGATTTGGAGTTAGGTCTAGGGATTAATGTCAGGACTAAGCCTGGATTTGGTTTGCTTTAGGATTAAGCAGGGGCAAAAGTTAAAACTAGAGTTAGGATAAAGTTGGGAATGAACTCTGGAGTTTTGTTAGGCCGGGTCAGGGTCAGGGCTGGGATTATGGCTGGGTTAAGGTTAAGGCTAGGGTCAGGGTTAGGGGGAGACTATAGTTGGAGGTGGGGTTAAGATTAGGGATAGGGTTAGGGTTGGGGTTGGGGCTGGGCTTAGGGTTGGGGCTAATAGAGGGGAGAGGGAAGGAAGGTAGAGGAGAGAAGACAGAGCAGAAGAGAGGGGCAAAAGGGAGAGGAGATGGGGGGGGCCTGCCAGGTGCTGGGGCCCCGATCCCCTCTTCCTGGGGGAATGGTAAAGAGATGTACATAAAGCCCATGTCCAGGCTCCTGGCTTTGTGGCTGGGCTGTGGGTGTGTCAAGTTAACATCCTCAGGAGAAGCTGCAGAAGGGAACACGGGCACTCCCTAAACTGTTGGTGCAATCTCGTTACTGTTTGGTTATTACTTTCAAAGTAAAAGTTGCAATACGAGAGGACTTAAGGGAGGCAGGATTCAGATGCAAACAATAAATATGAGTACATGAGGGCCTCTGGTTCTGCCTATCCCCTGCCTCCCTGTGCAGGAAACACCCTCCAGCCAGACCCCACAAGTCCTTGGTGCGGACCAAGCCCATCACATGTCACCAGGAAGCAGAGAGCGGGGCTCTTCCCACCCTGGTGCCATCCCTGGGGTCCTGCAGCTCATGGGGTGGGCTGAGTGGTACTCCCAAAAGGTCTGTCTTTCCAGAACCTGAGTGTCACCTTGTTTGGAAAAGAGGTCTTACTGGAGTATGGTGGCACATGCCTTTAATCCCAGTACTCAGGAGGCAGAAGCAGATGGATCTCCATGATATGGAGGCCAGCCTGGTCTACATAGTGAGTTCCAGGCCAGCTGGAGTTACAGGGAGAGCCTGTCTCAAAAACTAAACAGACAAACCAAAAGGGTCTTCATGCAGATGGTTTAAGATCTCAAGGCGAGATGACCCCAAATTCCCTGACAGGCATCCTTCTCAAAGACACACAGTGGACACGTCCTGAAGAAGCAGAGCGAGAGGTGTGCGTACAGCCAAGGAATGCCAGAAATTGCCAGAACTATCAGAAGCCTGTGAGCCAGGAACAGACTCTCTTCGGAGTTTCCGGAGGGAGCCAGCCCTGTGGTACTGTGTTCCAGTCCCCAGGGGTTAGGTGAGACCAGAAAATGCAATCCTACTGCCTTTACCACATCTGGGTACTTTGTCATGTCAGCTCCACAAACTGGTACAGACTCTTTGCCCCCTTTACAGACGGGAACACCAAGGCTCAGCTTGTCAGAGGTGGCACAGGTAGAAACTGGTAGGTCCCCACTGCTTGATTCCAAATTTGGGCCTTCTTCCCACTGTTCTGACAGCTATTCGTAGGAACTAGGCCCAGACAGAGGGAGGAGGAGCAGGGCTCTGCCTCCAGAAGACGCTGGGGTCCTACAGAGACCATGGAGCTGGGAGAACACCAAGCCTGGCCCTCTGTCAGTCAACCACCTTTCACAGACATGAAACCCGCAGTTTGAAAAAAGAGCTGAGAAAGAGCTGGAAAAGGACCTCATAAATCAAAATCAGTAGGCTGAAAATAAATGCATGAGCGTCACTGATCTGTGGAAAATTACGTTTTTACATCGAATCTGTTTAAGAGATAATGTGTGTTTTAATGGGTGGGTCTCTACGGGATTTTCCACCCGAGCCTTCCTCCGAAATTATTATTTACTCTCCATTTCTCATAACCTGATTGAATTTTAATTTCACCCATCACTCTTTCTTAATAGTCACTGTAAGTAAAATTATTAATGAAATTACGAGTTTTCTTCCCCTACTACTATTCGGGATGACACTCCTGGCCTCCTACCTGGAAGATCTGGCGCGGCTCAGATCTATTTATGGCAATGAGAGGTAATTGGACAAGCTGTGATGTGGTTTCCGTTGAGATGCTTCAACAGGAGTGCCTGCGGTATCTCCTGCAGGTGGGTGGCAGTTGCCGATCCTAGTTTCAAACCAGCAATTCCCTTCCCAGCTCTCAGGCCCTCGCCCTCCCTGCAGATCCCACCAGACGTCCATATGCTCGCTGCCTCTGACAGTCTCTGCTGGAAACAGGCTCTACTGGAAACAGGCTGTCATGTCAGAGCTGAGGGGCCTGGCACCAGGCAGAGGCAGGCTGTGTTTTCTGGAGGAGGAAGTGGGGGGTGGAGAAAGAAGTTGTAGGCAGCATCTGCTGGGAGCAATAGCACTCTGAATAGTGAGGAAGGCGGGTACTTGGATACCAGCTGGGGAAGACGCCCAGCTCAGGCTGGACCTGTGAGGGCTAGAGGAGTAAGGCCTCCCTTCCATTCCTTCAGTTGCTTATGCTGTGACTCCTCTAACTGTCCTCGGTCGGGGCCAGTCTCCCCTTAGCCCAGCACCTTCTGGAGCCTGGGTTTGCCGGCACAGAGCAGGTCCTAGGCTGCATGTGGCTGTGGGCCAAAGGTGTGCACCAGCATGGGGCTGAGTGCCAGAAGGAGAACCCTTAGGGATGTCTGTGCCTCTTCCAGAGACACCCTGAGGCAGCATGGGACCAGGAGTGCCTGCTCTCTGGAAATGCTTTCAAAGAGAAGGTTTAAATGGTGCTCTGAAGGACAGTGTACAGAAACCAGAGGGATGTCCCCACCCAGGCCCTGTCCTCCGACCCTCTGCAGAAGCCAAGGCTCGCAGCAGGGAGAAGGGAGCGTGTGGAGACCTGGACTTCCTGCAGGAGGGCTCTGCTTCCTGCAGGTGCAGCTATGGAGGGGGCTTCATGTCACCTCTCAAGAAAGGTGCTTCTGACGTCTGAAGCCTTGGGTATCAGTTTCTCTTGGGCCCCTTCCCTACTCTCTGCCCATGTGTCTGACTGGCTGTCCCTGCATGGGAATACCACACAGCTGGAGTGCAGGGCAGAGTTGCCGTTTTAGCCACACACAGGCCAGGCATCAGTCTCACCTGGAATCCGGTATCTGATCATTCATTCCTCATTGACATCTTCAAATACTCATACCAGAAGTGCCCACTAGGGTATCTTTGTGAGGTTTTTACTGTATCTTGGGTATCAAATGTCCCCCAAAGGCCATATGTCCCCGCTTGGTCCCCGGAGCGGTTCTGGAAGGAGGTGGAGCCTTTAGGTGGTGGTGCTTCATGGGAGGTCCTCAGGCCATTGGAGCATGCCCTTGAAAGAAATTCTGGGGGTCCAACCCCTCCTTCTCTTTTTGTTCTATCCATGACATGAGCAATTTCGCTCCATCCCATGTGCCCTCCCACCAGGACGCCACCAGAGGCCAAAGCAACAGGGCCAACTGACCATGCGCTGAACCCTTCAAAGCCATGAGCCAACCCAAGCTTTCCTCTTACAAGCTGGCTCTCTCAGTACATTACAGTAGCAGAGAGCCGACTCTTATTCTTAATTAAGCTGCTTCTTTCCTTTAAATAAGAAAACTTAATACATCACCACTAGACATGGAAAAGTCTAACTGGCCAAACTACCAACGACAGATCAATGAGACTAGACAGACGCAGCTTGAACATCTGCAGAAAACCTGGTACCCAAAACCCAGTACCAGCATTACCAGGTGTGATGGTCCAGATTGTCAACCTGACAGGATCTAGAATCTCCTAGGACACAAGGCTCTGAGTGTCTATGAAGATGTGTCCAAAGGCGGTTTAACTGAGGTTGGAAGACCCATCCTGACTGCGGGCAGCACCATGGAGCCCTTGAACTGACTGAAGAGGAGAACGTGAACTGAGCACCAGCACTCCTCTCTCTGCTTTCTGACTGCAGATGGAATGTGACCAGCTGCCTCACACGCCTACCTCCATGACTTGCCCATCATTGTTTTATGTTGTGATATTATCATCATATCTTAGGGATAAGAAATGGAAAGACTGTGATTTAATAGTGATGTGTTTTGTGTCAAGTTGACAAGGCGTCAGTTGTGCTGGATAGTTTTAGTGTCAACTTGACACACGTGGGTAGAGGGAGCCGCAGTTGGGGAATTTTCTCCAATGGACGGCTTGTTGGCCATGTCTGAGGGGCATCTTCTTGATGAGTGATGTGGGAGGGCCCAGCCCACTGTGGGTGGTGCCACCCCTGGGCAGGTGGGCCTGTGTTGCATAAGAAAGCAGGCTGAGCAGGGGCCAGGGAGCAAGCCAGTAAGCAGTGTTCCTCCATGGCCTGTGTCCCAGCTCCTGCCTCCAGGTTCCTGCCCTGAGTTCCTACCTTGGGCTCCCT
>NW_008337921.1:1095328-1151729 GCF_000622305.1 Nannospalax galili
AACCCCCATGAAGGACCAAACCTCCACACCGTGGGCCAAAAGGGACGCGTCCTTCCTTCCGTTGCTCTTGTCAGGTAGTTTGTCACAGCAAGAAAAGTAACTAGGGCTGGAGAGATGGCTCAGTGGTTAAGAGCACTGGCTGCTCTTCCAGAGGACCTGGGTTTGGTTCCCATCACCTACATAGTGGCTAACAACTGTCCATAACTCCAGTTCCAGAGGATCCGATGCCTTCCTCTGGCCTCTGCAGATGCTATACTTGTGGTGCAAATTAAGGCAAAACACACACATAAAATAAATAATCAATTTTTTTTCAAAAAGAAAAATAATAAATACACTGGGTGTGCCATTGTTTAAACTAAATGCCTTGGGGTCAGAGGCAAGACCCACAAACTCAGACAGCTGCGATCAGATGATCAAGGCCTGTGTGAGGGCTCATGCTGAGTCTGCAGCTCCTGGCCTGGCACTGAGTGGGTGCAGTCCTGACCACAGCCATCTCTGGAAGAGTGCCACCAAGCCACTTCGAGGGATATGGTCAGTGACACATCCCTGGATTCTGCCCGTGCTCACGCTGCTTCTGGAAGTCACTATTGCTGGGAAAATTGGGGCCTGGGAAACTTCCAACGCTTCCTCAGAGGGGCTCCCAGGGCAGCCAGGAAGACAGACGGCCAGGAAGACAGCCGGAGCTGGCATATTGGGCAGGCGGAGAAAACTGATCACATTTGTGCTCTGAAGGCCCGAGACTCGGTATTTTAAGAAGAGCGTTTTTAAAACAACATCTGGTGGTTTCTAAAGAGCAAGTTTCTGCAGCATGTTTTCTAAGCATGTCGTGGACTAGAGGAATGTAGCACTTGAGAGGGTTTTGGTGGGAATCCAACTTGCTTCTAACAAGTCCCTTGCCTCTGCTCAGAAAAAGAATCCAGAAGCTTGAAAGGTCCTGCTTCCCCTGGCTCCATGGCTGTGGGCATGTGGCCTGTCTCCCTGAGCCTTGAGCAGCCTGTGCATGGAGTAGACAGCCAGGGCATCCCCTGCCCATGGTGGGAAGAGGGTTGAGTGGGTGGCTAGTACCAGGAGACTCTCCCTTGGAAGGAGAGCCCTTCACCACACCTACTCACTTCAGCATCACAGCCCAACAGCCATTCAGTTTACATACCTCAGATGACAGGGCACTCCCTACCCCACACCCCCAGAATGCCTCTCCAGGTTTGGCTGGACCTGTCTCCCTACATTTCTACCCATCAGCCCCAGCTCTGCATGTTGAACCACACAGGCTACATCTACACCCCCGTCTACCCTGTACACACCCTACAATACCCCTGACCTCCCACTAGGCTGCCCAATGCTCAAGGTCTTGAGAAACATAAATAAACAAGAAAGTAAATGGTAGCATGCACACTGTGTCTAAAGAATTATTGCATGTTTGTTTTTGCATTGCTGAGGATAGAACCCAGGGCTTGGCTCACAGCAGTCAACTGCTCTAGCACTTAACCACTGAATCCCCAGCCCTAAAGCAGGTGTTCGTTTTGGGGGAAATCTGGCCCACCGATCTGCTCCTGAGAAGCCAGCACCCTCAGCCACTGTCCCCAGCACAGGATCCAGGAGGCTGCAGCACCTTGGGTTTCAGATATTCTGACACACGTACTACACAGATGACCGCCACAAAGACATGAGGTGAAGAATTGACGGGCTCTGGCACGAGGCCTCTCTCGGTGCCTGTCTCAGGCAAGGTCAATCGGAACTTCCAGGACTGTCCACGGTGGGCTGTGGGGCAGGGAGACTGTGAGTGCCCCTCCCACAGTCACAGGACACATCCAGAATGGCGAGACAGAGTGGACCTGGCTCCCAGCTGCCTGGCAACTGAATGATACAGAGGTGGTTACAAGGCGTGGCAGGGTTGGTGGTGAGGCCCTGAGGGTGGCAGGAGAGGCCTCTGCCTGCAGCACGAAAGAACGTTTGGCTCCCCAGAAGCTTGACTGAGAGTGAACACCAGGAGAGGGGCAGCAGCCCAAGGACACAGTAGGCGACTTTCAGCAGTCACATTCCTGTCCTTTGTGTGACCATGGCCAGCCACCTCCCTGGTTGGCATGTATAATTCACATAAGTACACCTGTGAACGTGACCCTGGCTTTCCTGAGTAGTTTGTGTCAATCTGGCCATAGCTAAAAAGCCAAGATAAAATATACACCCTTCTTCCTGAACAGTAGATGTGTGGTGACGGGTGGGGAGAGAAGAACATGGAACAGGGTTGTTAGTTTCTAGACACAAAAGATCCTCCTTTCTGGAAACTACTTTTCAAGCTCTCTCCAGGGCACACTTAGTGAACCTTCCTCTGAAGGATGTGGCTGAGAATGGATCTGTGGGAGCCAAGCGTATGGCTGAACTGTACCTTAAGACCATCAACTAGAAGGAAGACTCTCTACATCGAGTGAGCTATTCTTCAGCAGACCCATCAAATCAGAGCCCAAGTAAACTTCCTGGGCTGACTGAGCTCAATCACCAGCTCAGTGTGTCACTACCAGCTGTGGCAGAGAGCCTTCCTCCACGGGGGTGAAGGGGCCCTGCTGCCATCCCATGGGGCTAAAAACAGAGCCTTCTCCATCATCGTGACAAGACAAAAACTTGAATTAAGAGCCTTGTCTAAAATTAACAGTGATTGGAAGTTAACTGTGGGGCAGATGCGGCAGGAATATTCCAACATGCGTCACGATGTGGTCGCAGCATTCAGAAGGGAGTAGGAGTGACCGATGTCTCCTGGGACCCTGAGGCACACAGCCATATGTGTGTCTGAATGCTATGTGATGTGTCCCCTCCTGAGCGTCAGAACCTTGGCAGAGGTCTGAGCTGTCACCGCCATCACATCACAACTCTGGAGTCGGCCGACACATCTGCTTGTCAGCATCCCAGGCTGGATTCTGTGTTCATCTGCACTGCTTATAATAACAAGCCAGAGATGTCCCCATCAGGGACCACTATAGAAACTGCAGGATGGCTTAACTCAACCAGCACACACACAGCACCGGGAAAACTGCAGACACCGACCCAGGAAAATAGTCACAGCACTGTGTGGCAGGAGACAGATGCAGCATGCCCTCCCTCCTCCACACGGACCCTGAAATGTATGTTTATGTGACTGTTTCCTGCTCTTTGCAGGCACAGACCACGTTCATTCCCAGCCCCAGAGCAGAGCCAGGTGTGGACAGCTGCAGAAACCTATTATAGCGGAATGTGGCACATGGTCTGTTTATGGTTACTTAAAAAATGTGTACATGCACAGCTCCCTAAGAACCCACAGAGACACATTTGTGCACACCTCCACAGGAATGCACATAAGTGTATGTACGAGCACACCTCCACGAGAACCCTCCACACGAACCCCACAGGTGTATGTGGTGCACACCTCCACAGCAACCTCCAGAAGTGTGTATACACCAGGAACCCACAGGGATGTGTGTCTGCATGCTCACCTCCACAGGAATCCCCACAGGCATGTGTACATGCACACGTCCGTACTGACCCACGAAGGGGCGTGCGTGTACACCTCCGTAGTGATCCACAGCAGTGCCCACAGACACTTTGTGCCAAAAGCAAACAGACAAGAACGGCATCTGAGAGGAGCAGTGGAGCCCAGGCGGCCAGTGCACCGGATGCCCGCTCTCCTGCCTATTCACAGTCTTCTCAGCAAACGCCTTATCTCCATACCCTGGGCAAACTTGCTGCAGAAGAGGCCGTTTCTGTGACAGCTGCATGAGCACGCGTGATCTCACAATCACCTGGCTTACGTGCTTACAGCACATGCACTGACAGTCCTGTGGTGATTAGCGGTATGAGCCCAGTCACGGGGGGCTGTTTGGAGACGTGGACACACAGACAACAAGAGAGTGGCCGGACAGAGACACGGAGGAGCTGTGGCCAGGCCACATGCCCTGTTCGCCTCCAATGGTTCCCAAAGCTTCCTCCCCAACAGGTGTGTCCTGGGGGATTCTGGATGGTGGACGTTCACATTTGGGGTTTTGCTTGTTGTCTGTCTCCAGTGGCTACCTAGGCTCCTACTGGGCTAGACCAGGCAGGTTCCTGAAGGAAGGGACAGGCAGGTGGGGAGGGAGGAGAGGAGAGGGGAAGGGAAGAACAGAAGAGAGCGGAGGGCCAAAAATAAGCTACAGGATGGCAGAGAAAGTTTTCCACGTTTACATCTACTGAAGGATTTGCATACAGAATACAAAAGGCCTCTTGTGATCAGACAATACAAAGAATAACAAGGCACTAAAAAATTAGTACTCGCACTACCAAAGAAAACATACAGCTGGTAGCCGAGCCTGGAAAGATAGGCTCAATGTCATTAGTTACTAGGTAAATGCAAAGTAATTCACAAGGAGATGTAACTACACACTTACTAGAATGGCTAAAATATGTAAGTTGACAATACAGGGAGTTGACGAGGACAAGGAGCAACAAGAACATTTGTACTTCTGTGTGAGGATTTCTAGAAACAATTCAGCAGTTTTTTACGAAGTTAATCAAGCCCTTTCACACATGAGAGATGCCTTCCAGCATATTCATCCAAGAGAAACAGAAGCACGCATCCACACAAAGACCAGCATGGTGCTCACAGCAGCTTGAACATAGCAGGAAAAACAGAAAGAGCTAGAGGAAGGGTAGAGAAACTGCTCACCCATGCAGCCAGAGCCACTTGGCACCACACAGGAACAAGTTCCCAACACATATAACACGTGTCACACGATGGACCACAGGTATCACAAGCTGAATATGAAGCATCCCCACAGGTTCATATATCAAAGGTTCGGTCCCCAGCTGGTAGGAGCTATCTGGGGAGGAATTCTTGGGAGTTGGGGCCTGGTGGGAGGAAGTGACGCCATTGGGGGCCGGGGGAGTGCCCTTCAAGGGGATTCTGGAACTCAAGCGGTTCCTCATTTTTCTACTTCTTGGCTGGGCCACTGTGTGGAGAGCAGCCGTGCTCCAAAACGCCCTTCCACCATGGTGTTCTGTCTTCATGGGCTGAACTGGTCTGAAACCACGAGTACAGAAATCTTTCCTGCTTATAGGAGTATTTGTCAAAGTAATAAAATGCAAGTTACAGACTGGAGAGCTGGCTCAGCAGTTAAGAACACTTGCTGTTCTTCCAGAGGACTGAGGTTCAATTCCCAGCACCCACATGGTGGCTAACAACATCCATAGCTCCAGTTCCAGGGGATCTGAGGTCCTCTTCTGGCCTCTGCAGATACTGCACACACATGGTACACTTACATACATGCAAGCAAAACACTCATACACATAAAATAAAAATAATAAATAAAATAAAATATACGCTAACACAGAAGACTGCAGTGATAGGAGGAAGCCAGCTCAGAGGATGATACAGGCCACAGCAGTCCACACACACCCATGCACACATGCACACACACACACACACACACACACACACACACACTATGTTCTAGAAAAGGCAGTGCTTTCCAGCAGAAGGTGAATGCATGAGCCAGGGATTTGGGGTGGAGGGTACAAAGTACAAAGGGCATATCTGACCTGTGGACCATTCAGAGCTGAGGCATACTGGCCATGCCACACAAGCAGACTCTGTGATGACAAGAGTTGAAGTCCCTTTCAGACTGGAGGGATGGTTCAGTGGTTAAGAGCAATGGTTGCTCTTGCAGAGGACCCAGGTTCGATTCCCAACACCCACATGGCTGCTAACAACCGTCCTTAACTCCAGTTCTAGGGGATCGGACACCCTCTTCTGACATCAAAGAGCATTGCACAACAGAGGTGCACTTACACACATGCAGGAAAGACACTCATATACAGAAAATAAAACTAGTAAATTAAATATTTTTTTTTAAAAAGAGTTAAAGTCCCTTTCATGTTTAGAGTGGAAATCCCAAGTCTACCCCACACCATCCCCTCTGACATCCTCTTAGCACAGGCTGCCTGTACCACCTCCTCCTATTGCCTATCCTGTGCCACCTACCAGGAGCAGGCAGCTGTGCTCACTCCCTGACAAGTCCCATGGTCTCCAACCAGAGCTGATTTGGACCTTCTGGGTCCTCCAGCACATAAGAACCCTATTTCTGTCATTTTGCACAACCTACATGAGTTAAGCAATGCACTGTCATAGCACTGGCACACATGGAAACTGAGGTTTGATGAGGTGGCATTAATAACATCTTCTATGGGGCACATGGCTCCCAAGTGATGAGGTTCCACATCAGCCCATAACCCTCTCTTCTATAGTCTCCCAGGTCCCTGGCATCATCTCCCCCGCAGGCTCCCAGGTCTCAAGTCCCTGTTTGGGCACCTACACAGAGACTCAGTTCATCTATGAGTTGTTAATACCCACAATTCCAGAGCCAGTGGTGTCCCTCAGGGACCCATACCATGGACCAGGATCTGCAGGCTCCCCACGCAGGAGAAAGGACAACCCAGGCTCTGACTCAACTCGTGTTTTTCCTCATCTGATAATAAATGAATAGAGTCCCCACCAAGACATCGATATCTAGAAGCAGAAGGAGGCGGAGTGCAAGACCTACATGCGAAATAATGAATTTATAATCCCTCTGAAGACAGTCGGCGTGGGAAACTGACATCGCCATGGAAACCAAGCAAGCATGCAGGTTCCCAAGAGGGCAGGGCAGAGCCACATTAGCTCAAAGTTGCAGAGGGAGAGACGGGCCTCCATGCTGGGCACAGTAACCCTGGGAACATGCAGTTGGTTTAAAGGGGCACCACCTGCCCACCACATACCCTGACTTGGAGAAGCCTCAGCTGACCCCAGCAGCTCTCAGAGTATGGGAATGTGGGGAAAGAAGAAGTGGCATTCTGGGTTGCCAGACCTACAGAGGGCAGTTCCCTAGATGAGCAGCTCTGGGCAGGTTGGGTAGGACCAGTCATGGCAGCCTGAGGGATAAGCGGGCACCTGCCAGGGAACTGAAGAAAGAAGGAAGAGACGTCAGAGAGGTCAGAGGTCTGGGTGTGTGACAGAGGAGCCAGCAGGGAATAAAGGGGTACAGTGTTGGGGTTCAGCCTGAGAGACATGGCAAAGGAAGCAGGCAGCCTCCCACAAGAAACCCAGACCAGGACCTCAGAGCCATACAGGGCCACCATGGCATGGAGCCTGGGGACAAAATGAGTGGGATCCATGGAACCAGCTGTTGCCTTCCCTACCCAGTCACAGGTGCTCTCTCTCTCCTCTCCCCCCTCTCTCTCTCCCCCTCTCTCTCTCCCCCTCTCTCCCTCCTCTCTCTCTCTCCACTGTTCAAATAGCAAGTTCCCTTATGTATTCATTACTTTTCTGTTGCTGTGATAAAAACACTAACCAAAGCCAACTTTGACCAAACACTGATAAAAACCGCAAGAGCTCAAACAACATCTGCATATTGTTTTTCAATAAGAAATTGGCTGCTGCTGACCCTAATTGCAAATAAGTCTTAGTGGAGTTAATTCTGTTTCTGCCCTCTTTATCATTCATTATTGAGAATTTTAATGACAAGGCCCCCAGGTGCCCTCACCTTCCCCTCAAAGTACTTCTCCCCTCCTCCACCCCAGGTAGAGCCACTGAGCCTGGCACTGCAGGCCCCTTCCCCAGGCTCACACACCAAAACCCAGGGGAGTTTCAGGGGGCTTCTCTCGAGCCTGTGTAGAACTGAGCCCAGATATCAGGCTGTAGGTCAGGGAGTCCAAGAGTCCAGGCCAGCTGCTGTCAGAGCTGTTGGCCTCTGAGGCTCGTGCCTATGCCTGCTCTGCACATAGCTCTAGGAAGAGCCCAGGGACTGAGCCCCTCCATCAGAACAGAGGGCCCAGCTGGTTATCAGCAGGGCAGAACGTGACAGGCTGCAGGAACAGAGCTGGAAGCACTGGCCCTGGGCACACTAAGCCTCGCTAAGCTATCTCCACACTGGGTAGCCAACTGTTTCCCCAGCTTTACTGATGAGGCTCAGTGAAGCGGACTACCCAGCTCTTCTGCTCCCCTCCTGTTGAAGAGAGGAGCAGAGGATGGCAGGATATGGGGCTGTGTCCTAATAAGAGCCCTCGTGGGCCTGCACGGCCTTGCAGAGAGCATGAGGACGAGGCGGGGAGACAGAGGATGAGCTGATCTATATGACGCAGAGGCAGACACGGAGGCCAGGGGAGGCGCTGAAAGGGGAGGGCCACCTCTCCGACCCTGGGAAATTGTAACTGCAATCTCTGAGGCAGACTCAGTCCCCAGAGGAGGCTCCTGAGTAGCATGTGGTGTGACTTAGCCATCCAACACAACTCCTGTACGTCAGTTTCCCTGTCTGTGCAATGGGCAGCTATGAGGAGCAGGGGCTGGCAGTCCCAGGCAGAGCTGGCTCATGTGTTGTTCCATTTCAACATACCTGGGCTTTTCAGACTTATCTGCTTCTAGGGCCGAGGGAGTGCCTCAAGCTGCAGCCTTCCAGAGCCTGTTCCCTGTACTATGATCAGGGTAAAGGCCCTGAAGGTGCCTATAGAAAGAACCCTGCAGACCCACTTCATCCACATCACCTCCACAAGGAAATGGACCAAGGAGGCTGGCACTGGAGGGACAGCCATGAGCCCTGAGTGGAAGAAATGTCCTATCCATGCCAGGAGGGGGCCAGAGCCAGGGGCTGAGAGGCTGGATTGCTCCCCAACACAGAGGGAAGTACGGACACAGGGCCCTGGCATGGAGATGGTCTGTCAGTGGCTAGAGCTCCTGAGTTGGGATTGAGGGTCAGGCTTTGGGACCCTGCCAACTGTTCATTATGCTTGGAGGACTTTCTTTTGAAATTGTCTTTTTGTTTTCCCACTCCCCCAAATTTACTTAAAAATAAACTGCGTGAATTCAATGCATGCTTTCACCACTGTAATGAGCAATTTCCTAGAGCGAGTCAGAGCCAACCCGGGCTCAGGGGCAGGCTGGCAGCGTTCCCTGTGCCGGCAGACACCACCACTGCAGATGTGCAGCGTGAACGGCCCGCCTGAAGGGGGCGCTCTGTGGACACAGCCAGCTCGGTTGCATCTGTGCACCCTCTGTACACACCCTTGAGAGAGCTGCCACATAAGGCTCTCAACAATCTGGGCCTAAAAAATCACTCAGATAAGGACTTGAAGATCAGAGGGGTTAAACAATTTGCTCAAGGTCAAACAGGAACTTGACCCCAGGCTGTCAGATCCAACATCCTATACCTCACTGTTACGGAATTAGCTGGTTCTCCCTTCTCTGAACACTCAAGGTTGCTGCCATCCCTGTAATGTATAGCTTCACATGAAAAGTCAGGTCCTTGCCAAATACACCAGAACTACCACCTCCCTTTCCAGACACACTATACTTCCTTTAACACAGTCCAAGGTGATGTCACGGCCATGACAATACCACCTGGCTCCCCTTGGGGCAGGTCCTCAGAGGAGACCCTGGGCAGGGCTCACCACCTGCTTCTGAGTCCTGGTTAGGAACTTCCACACTGAAGTACTCCTGTCTCTGAAGATTGTTTCTGTGGCTACTGCTAAGACGGGCTCCCATCAACCAGCCATTCCTGTGAATGACCCCGGGGTCCTGTGTCATCAAAGTGCTCAACTGAGGGGTTCCAGATGAGGTGGTCTCTCTCTCTCTCTCTCTCTCTCTCTCTCTCTCTCTCTCTCTCACACACACACACACACACACACACACACACACATCACCCCTTGGTGAAGAATGGTACCAGGTGAGGGAGACACAGGAGGTCCATGAGGACTAGCATGGCTCCCGTGAGATGGAACTCCCAATTGCCACAGGGCATCAGAGATTGACCAAACTATGCCTGAGGGGACAAGGCAACCTGGCCCTGGGAGGGTCTCACTCACCCGTAGTCACACGGTGAAGCCTAGAGTAGGTGAGTCCTACCACTCAGGTTAGGGAAGATGGGGGTAAGAAAAAGCGACAGAGAATGGGAGAGCAGAGGAGAAAGTGCTGGAAGGCTCCCGACCTTCCTCCCCGTCTACAGATGACTATGAAAGTACCGAAGAGGAGTCAGCGTGGGTACTGGGGTGCTGGGGACCTGCCCGCTCCCTCTTCTGCGACTCTAACAGAATTGTGTGACAACCAGGACAGTGAGCCCATGTCCTGCACCTAGAGATGCCAAGCCACACTGACCATCTTCTGGTATTCCATCTCAACGGCGGGGGTGGGGACAGCCCAGCCCTGGCAACGGCACCCCTGATCCCTGCCAAATGAGGCAGAAGCGGGGCTGGCTGTGACTTGATCTGACACTCTGCCAAGAAGTGATGGGTTTTCTTTCCTGGGTGTAAAACGTGTGTGCTGCTGTTCTCATCGAGGTGGCCCTTGGCAGGAGGTGCGATCATAGACCTTAGGTATGGAGCTTAGCGGCCTGCCGCCTGCAGGTCCCCGGACTGCAGGTGCCCAGGGCCCCAGTGCAGCAGGGCCTGCAGGTAGCTGTCTCCCACATCCCTCAAAGGGATTTGTAGTCCTGTCTCACACATCAACACTCTCCAAGACCTTTATGTGAAATGGCTCTGGGTCTCAGAATGTGTGAGCACCTCAGACCTCCTCATCCAACTGAATGCCTGATAGCACCTGACCCAAAACCCAGCCCTGGGCCAGACACCCATCTCAGCCTGTACCGTACCTATCCTGGGCTTCTAACAAAATGACCTTGACAGGCTCCTCCAACCCCATGCCAGAGTTCCCTGAGTCCTGTGTAGTCTCCTGTTCCTGTGCACCCTTCATGCCACTGCAGCAGGTACACACACACACCTGGACAATGGCAGCCTCCTAGCCTAATCCTCATGGGCACCAGGTTTCTCCTCTGTCCTCTATTCTGCAGCCAGAGCCCTGCTTCCAAAGGGAAAATCAAAGCAGCTCCCTCCCAGGACCTCATGCTGCTGCCACAGCTGGCAGAGCCCTAACCACGGTGCCCACTTGACTCTGACCTCTGCTGTAACATGGGTCACAGTTGTTAATGAACACTCACTCTGTGGTGGTGATGATGGTGAGGAAAGCTGTCTGATGATGGCAGCGAATGTTGTACAGCTTAGTTTTTGTCAATTTGACGAAATAGAGTCACCTGGGAAGAGGGACCCTCAGTTGAGGAATTTCCCCATTAGACTGGCCCGTGGGCCTGTCTGTGGGGCATTTTCTTAGTTGCTGGTTGATGTAGGCGGTCCAGTCCACTGTGAGCAGTATCATCCCTGGGAAGATGGGCCTGGGCTCTATAAGAGAGGTAGCTGACCAAGCCAGGGGAAGCCAGCCAGTGAGCAGTGTTCCTCCATGGCCTCTGCTTCAGTTCCTGCCCCCAGATTCCTGCGAGTTCCTGCCCTGAGTTCCTTCAAAGATGGACTGTTCTTTGGAAGTCCAATAAACCCTTTCCTTCCCAAGTTGCCCTTGGCTAGTGCTTTATCACAGCAACAGAAACCAAACTAGGACAGTGGTGATGGGAGAGATGATGATATTGGTGGTGGTGATGGTGGTGGTGATGGTGGTGATAGTGGATATGTTGACAGTAGTGACAAAGATGGTGGTAGTGATAGTAGTGCTCATGGTAGTAGTGGTGGTAATGGTATCAATGGTATTGATAATGATGGTGATGGTGGTCATCATGGCTATTGTAGTGGTGGTGGTGGTCATGGTATGGTAGTGATGGTGTTGGATGGAGTGATGGTAATGGTGGTAATCATGGTGGTGGTGGTGCTGCTGGTGGTGGTGGTGGTGGTGACTGTGGTGGTGAACTTGGTAGTAGTGATGGTGGTGGTGGTCATGGTAGCAGTAGGATGGTGTTGGCGGTAATAGTGGTAATCATGGTGGTGGTGCTGCTGCTAGTAGTGATAGTAGTAGTGATGGTGGTGGTGGTCATGGTGGAAGTAAATGATGGTCGTGGTGGTAGTGGTAATGATGGTGTTGATAGATGGTGGTGGTGCTGGTGGGTATGGTAGTGGTGATGGTGGTAGAGGTCATGATGGAAGTAAGTGGTGGTGGTGGTAATGATGTTGATGGATGGTGGTGGTAGTGATGGTGGTGGTGGTGATGGTGGTAGTAAAGTTGGTAGTAGTGATGGTGGTAGTGGTCATGGTGGTGGTAATAATGGTGTTGAGGATGGTGGTGATAGTGATGATGGTTGTTGGTAGTAGTGAGGGTGGTTATGGTCATGGTGGAAGTAAGTGGTGGTCATGGTGGTAGTGTTAGTAATGATGGTGATGATGGATGGTGGTCGTGGTGGTAATGGTGGTGTTGATGGAAGGTGATGATGCTGATGGTGGAGGTGGTGATGGTAATGTTATGGTGGATAAGGTTGTTGGTATGACCACTGCCCAGCTACTGTGGTCAGCCTGTACTTGGAACTATGACTCCTTGGAGGCATGCCCTCTTCCTGGGCCCTATGTCAGGTACAGCATAGACATGCTTGTTCCAGGAACCCAAACTGGCCAGTGGCCAGAAAGTGTTGAACATACAGCCCCTTCTCAGTGAGCGCCTGTCGACGGCTTTGTCACGAAAAGTCAAATTTATCAGAGAGAGCTGGCAGTGACTTTTCCGAGGCTGGGATCAGAGTGTCAGATCCTCCTCTAGGGTGGTAAAATCTGCCTGGAAGAGACACACAGACATGGGGCCTGCTGCGTGAGGGTGCTAGCCCAGGAACAGCATTTTCTGGCAAGTCTCCCAGCTCACCTGCTATGTTACCAGGCTCCTGTGCCCACCTGCTATGTTACCAGGCTCCTGTGCCCACCTGCTATGTTACCAGGCTCCTGTGCCCACCTGCTATGTTACCAGGCTCCTGTGCCCACCTGCTATGTTACCAGGCTCCTGTGCCCACCTGCTATGTTACCAGGCTCCTGTGCCCACCTGCTATGTTACCAGGCTCCTGTGCCCAGGCCGACATGGACACTCAGAGCAACTGCGGATGGGTGGCCTTCTCCCCACGCACGTGGCTCCCTCTGCCCCTCCACACTCCGGCTCCCTCACTCAATCTACCAGTTACTTTTGTGGTCATTGTGACCAAATGCCCGACAAGTAGCAGATCAGGGGAGGAGAGGCTTGCTTGGACTCATGGCTCAGGGGCTGTGCTCCATCGGGGTGGAGAAGACATGGCGGCGGGACCAGGTCCTACCTGTGGCAGCATGAGGCTACTTGCTCAGGTCTTGCTCAGGTCTGGGAGACCAGGAAGCAGAAAGGGGGAGGGGGATGCTGGCACCCTGCTGACTTCCTCTTTTTTTTTTTTTTTTTTATTCCATGAGATAAGGTGTGCCTCACCTTTTACTCTATCCAAATTAACCAGGAAAAAGAGGAAAAAACCATCACATGCAAGGTCTCGGTGCTGGGCAGAGGCAAGGACCAGACCAGGCACCTGGCTACAGGTTGAACCCCTTCGACCCTGTCCTTGGCAGCAGGCAGGTTAGAATGGGCCACGGGTATCTCCAAACCACCTCAGCACCACCAGAAGATGCAGGGGACCACGTTCAGCTGAGGATGCAGACCCTGGTCTCTGCCAACTTCTGTGCCCTATAGACCCCAGCATCTGCATCAGGCCAGAACCAACACCAGCACTGTGCACCAGCCTCCACCTGTGCTGTTCTCTCTCCTCTCCCTCTGCCACTGAGAGAAGGGCAGTCTGATGGAAGCCTTACAGCTGCCAGCTCCGTGTTAGTGTGTCTCCTGTCGTGCTGGAGGCAGGCAAGCAGATTCAAGGCTATTTGCTTTATAAACAAATGTTATCTGTAATCACCGACTCCTGGGGATTACAATAACTGAAGCAGGGGCCACCACCTCTCCATCGTCCAGTCCATGTCAGGCAGAGGGACAGGAGGCACATACCCTCCCCCAGTATACCAGTGGGCCTGTCTGCCATGCGTGCTCCGGAAGAGGCACTGCTAATTTGGGTAACAGCTGTAGGCGTTTACTTTATAAGGAGAGCGCCTCGCTCCTTTCTGACAAGGGTGACACTAATGGGGGCAGCAGTCATCAGAGACACGGACACATTTTCAAAGCCATCATGTTGACGCTATTTCCATGAGGAAACTCATAATCGATCATCGTTTTTAAAACCCACTTGGCATCCATGTGGTACAATTAAGCCTAATGAAGTTACCTCTAAATTATGTATTTTGCTCACTAAATTATGAAGCTGCTGATGGGGGATGCATGGGGAGGATGGATTGGGGGAGGAGGGGCCCCAGGAGGAGTTGGATAAAAACACTGCGGAGCGAGAGACAGAACACTTCCTAACTGGTGTGCCGCTCAGGAGCCAGGAGTATAGAAGAATCCAGAAGCCAGATTCAGGAACCACAAAAGGGACGGGGCAGAAACAACACAGGATGGGATCTGTGCTCTTATCTCCTAAGGAAAGTCAAGATGTTCAGAGAAAGGGTCAGAAGAGGTCAGGAGGGGCCGGCAGGAACCAGGCCACTGGCACCATCGTGGGACTGACCTCCCTCAGCCCAGCACCAGGGTCTGCAGGAAGTGGAAAGAAAGCCAGAAGCCTTACTGCTGAGGAGCTCAGAAGTCACGCTCCCATGGACTAAGATGACATGGGGAGCCCCCCCCAAAAAAAAGCCACTCTAGGAATAGGGGCACAACAGGCAGAGCACACCTGACATTAATCCCCAACATCTGTTTGACCCTACACTTCTACACACATTCACCTGTGAATTCCTGGGATTATCGGACCTGAGCAGCTGAGGCAGACACTATTGTACCCACTTCACAGATGGTGAAACTGAGTCCCCTAAGCTCTCACTCACAGGTAGGAAAGCCACCCAAGACTCCTGAACCAGGAAAGCTGACACTGGGTCCTGGGGTAAGAGTATGGAGCCCGCCAGAGACCTGAAGAGAGTCACATGCCCCACTTTCAAAGAACGAAAAGGAAACATCAGAATTCTGACAGAATACATCAATACATCAATCCCCAGAAAAATTGATCCATTCAACAAAGCTCTGAAGTCTTAGGCCAACAAGTCTTAGATGTGGACAGGGCTCCCAAAAGCATCTCTGCCCCTGCCCACTATCCTGGTGCACTGCCGGCCTCCTGGGCTCTGAGGTCCTCATCCTTATCTGCTTCTCACAACAGCCCTGGGAGCAAGTTGGGGGAGTATGTACTGAGTGACCACCAGTATCCACAGAATCAGAGGTGTCCAGGGCCACGAGGGGCCCTGTGTCATGCTGCTGGGCACAGACCTGTCTGCACAGCTGCCGTGTAGCGTTGTCTCACTGCCAAATAGGATGCAAGTACCCAAGACACTCTGTTGACCCAAGTGGGGCCTTGAAGGATGAAAGCAGGAAAACCTGAAGGAGAGACAGCTCTGAGCTGAGGGTTCCTGTGTTTCCTGTTCTCTGGCCTAGGAACTCATCTCCTCCACTTATCAGTCAGGGGCTATGAGGCCAGACACACCCGAGCTCACACCCCCAGGTTCAGCAGTCCAACTGACCACTTACTCATCCGTTTGCAGCTTAGCCGGTGGGCTAGCCTGGGTGGGTAATGTAACGTCTCTGAGCCTCAAATCTCATGGAGAAGACAGCAGAGTCTCCTCTCAGAGACTCTCAGCAGTTTTTAACCTCTTCTCCCTCGGCTGTTTTTATAACCTACAAACAACTCTCCTGTGGGTGTCAGTAGAAGGTATGTGCATCCTGTCTCCAAGGGGGCTTTGACCTCAGCCCCGTGAGACTGAACTTAGGCAGCCTTGACCTAGATTTCTCTGGCACATGAGGGGTGCTGACAGTGTCCCACACCTGACACCACTGCCATCCCTTTAACCACTCAACCACTTGCTGCATGGCAGGATGCCCCAGAAAGCTGCCTAAGCCACATGGCAGCTGTCTCATCCATCCAGACTGGGCACACTTGGTCCATAAGAGTGCTCCTGCACTGAGATTTGTTCCTGCTGGGGACACAGGGACACATGGAGCATAGGACCAGACAACCATTAGCACAGGCCTCCCATGTTCCTTGGGACTGCAGGGTTGTCTATCAGAGTGGGGGCAGTGAACATGCTTGCCACCTGACCGAGCTGGGAGCAGTTACAGCAGGGGCCCTAAGTAGAAGCCCAGCCATCCATCCAGAGTGGGCACAGTTGGTCCACAAGGGTGCTGCCGCTGAGACCTCTTGTGCTAACCCACCGGCTAGGGTGGGACCAGGGCCTCCCTGTCATCTGAGTCCCACTGGCAACCCACTGTGGCCACTAGGAGGCTGCTGCTGGACAAGGATGGGTCACTCTGCTCCATTCAACTGTGGCCTTAAGAAGGCAGGCAGAGGAGAAGAAGGAGGGGAAGGAGAGCGGGAACGGGGAGAGAAGGAAGCAAAGGACTGCTGACCGCAGTCTAGGACCTCAAGAATGTCACAGGAACAAGAATACAGGTGGCTCTGCATGACCACACAGGCCCGCCTGGAACTCAGAGGGAGTGTGAACATGGCCCAGGATGGCATGTGCCTGGTGAGGAGCTAGAGGTAATGCCAGTCAGGATGCTGTGCAGGATGGGTAAGCAGGTGCACAGGGTGGTACGTCAGGCAGCACTGGGCTTCCTTCCTGCCACTGTCCCACTGGGAGACCTGGGGTGTGTCCCCTCTCCTTTCTGAGCCTCACGTGTAAGATGGAACCGAAGTCTCTATGATGGTGGTACGGTGGGTCTGTGAAGACATCCTGAGCTGTTGCAGTCAGAGCTACATCGTGCCCTGCCAGGCTCACAGCAGGCAGATTAGCGACATTTAATAGTCAATTAATGGTGGGAATATTAAAAAGATAATTGCACACCTCATGAGTGTGGATTGAAATAATGAAACACTGGGAAGATTCATTAAGATGGTAGCCCACTGGGACGGTGCTTCGGCTGCCGAGGGGTAAGCTCTTGTGATGGCGATCACAGGAGCACTACAACCATCCAGGGTCATGCACCAGAGCAGACACCCCTCTGCCCCGGTGGGCCCTCCTCGCCTGCTCTCAGTCACCTCCCGAAGTGGGAACCCTGGGGATGCCATCCTGATGTGGGGACAGTGGCCTCTGGGCAGAGCCTGCCCATTGGTGCCCATGTCCTTCGAGATAAAGAGTTATGTTCAATCCTGTTGACCTGATTTCCATCCTAGTTAATGTGTCTGCAGCCACAAACAGGTTTGTTCACAGGGAAGTAGATCCATTCTAACACACAGAGTGAGGCTTCCGTAGTAGCCAGCAGAAGTCAGAGCCAGAGTACGTCTCTGTCGGCAGTGGGCATCTCCCTGGCTCAGGCCTTGAGAAACACCACGGGGCCTTCAAATACATGCACACAGACAAGGAAGTGGACTGGGTATTTTTAGACCCTGCTACATCTTCTGCTTCCACAATGGCAATTAAACAAGCCAAGCAGCCCCAGCCCACGTCCTGAGTGGCTTATTCTAAAAATAAATTACCAGCTGTGCTGACCAGCATTAGTGGGTACCAGCAACTGATATGTTTTGGTGGAAAAGCATCAATGTAGAACTTCCATGGGACATCTAGGTACTGACCTCGAGCCCTTAACCTCCACTGCCCCCAGGCCTGGACATGCTGTCACTGTACATAAGAGGGTGTGTGAGCTAGGGTGATGCCCCAGTGCAGCTTCACAGAGGCCCCATGTCTTGCTGGAGGTCTTCTACTAGAATTGGAATCCAGACCCAAGAACCTGTGTGTTTGACCAGTATCTCCTAGGTAACCAACCACAGTGCATTGGGAATAAAGGGGTAGCACAGTTGGCAGGACCTGAGTAAGATGGTACCCCATGTGGCCTCCCTTCCATTTCTCAAGAGAACCCACACTCGGAAATACACGCACCCACATCTTGTTAGTAACTGAGCTGCTGAACTGTCTCCCCAGACTCCATATGCTGGCCCTCCCTCAGGAATGGGTCTGGGTTTGGGGACAAAATCCTTGAAGAGGTTAAGGTAAAGTGAGGTCACCAGGGTGGTCCTCATTCAACCTGAGTGGATTCATTAGAAAAAATCAGGACACACAAGGGAAGGACGGTATGCAAACACAGGGAGAGAGGACCAGGCCTCGCTTGGCCTCTCTTGGCCTCCAGCTCCCAACTGAGACAGGCTGATACTCATTTGAGGATATCTCAAGTCCTCTGCAACTCAGACATGTAGTCCCGTGTCTGGGTTGAAGCCTCTGTCCTATGCTGAATTCCAAAACCATGGCAAAGTGGGTGATATCATCCTTTACAGGAGCAATGGACAGACAGGGGTTTCCTCCTACATGAGTACAGCAGTCTCGGAGCCTGATGCCCAAATAGCCACATCCTGTGTCAGTGACCCAGGGCCCCAGGAAGACCAACACTGTCAGGTCCTGGATCCCAAGCCTGCGAAGCCAGCCACAGCTTTGAGCCTCCAGACTGCTGCTCCCGGTAGATGACCCCTGGTGAGGCTGTGACCCTGGCAGAACAGAGGTGTCCACTGCTGCTCTGCAGTGACCAGATCTGGAATGTCCCCCAAAGATCCATGTGCTGAAAGTGCCCAGAGAGGCACCATCGGGGGGATGTGAACCATTAGAGTGGGGCCAGAGAGGGAGCCTCGAGTCGCAGAGGCCTTAAAGGCAATGATGAAGCTGGTCTCTTCCACCGCAACTTTTTTGCTCCCTGGCCATGAGATGAGCCATGTGTTCCCACCAGAAGGTGCTGCCTGGCCACAGACTCAAAGCATCAGAGCCAACCAACCAGGGCTGCACCTCCAAAACCATGAGCCAAAATGATCCTCTCCCCATCATAATGAGGATCTCAGATACTTGTGACAGCAAGGGAAAGCTGGCTGACACAGAAAGGTAACTCACTCATGAGAAAGGTGTGACAGCTAAAAAGACCTTGTCACCATATTAACCCTATGTTCATTAAAGAGGAACCTGAGAGAGAGGCAGGAAGAAACAAATGAGACAGACAGACGTTTAGAGCAGGGACCCTTCAACATCCTGCTCTCAGTGCTTGACAGGTAAGAAGAGGGGACAGGTCAGGACCCAAGACCCAAGCAGTTCCATCAAAATCCTTCTGATAATTCAGCCAGATGTGAAGTCAGTTGCCTCCTCCACTCCCACAGGAGACTGGAGACTGGAGGAAAGTTCATACACCCATAATTCACTCCTGTCCTCTGTACCCTCCACTCTCACCAGACACTGAGGCAAGAGCTGCCGTGTGATGTGCTAGGGCAGAAACACAACCTGAGTAAAGAGGAAGGTACAGAGCCAGGGACTCAGGAGTGCAGGCAAGTGGAGTTATAACCACGTTCGGTAACTATTGGCCTTTCGCCAGTATGGGTGGAGACCTCCCTGAGCCTCGGTCTCTTCACCTGCAACAGGGCTAATGGGACTACTTAGATCAGCCCAGAAGGCTCTCTCAGAACTGGAGGTAAAGTAAGCAAGGCACCCTGCAAGTGTCCCCCCAGCCTCGGCCCCGTGCTCGCTAGGGCCCCTAGCAGACCTGAGAAAGTACTGCCAGAGCCTTAGGAACATGCATTCCACACCCTTGACAGGGGTGTATTAATTTCTCTTTGGCCAGTTTTGGAAACCTGAGCCTGCCATTCAGTCCTTGGGAACAGGGCAAACAATACTGTCAGCAGGAGCCCCGTGGGGAGCCAGCACAGGCTCTGAGGGCCCAAGGCACAAACCAGAGGAACCACATTCCTCTGAGGGTCTTCAGGGAACCTATTCAGAGCCCCACTTACCTCTTACAGAGAGCTATACCCCCAGAGGATGGCTGAAGAGGGCTGGCCATCTGGATTTTACATAAGAATGTCCAGCCAGTTCTGGTAAGCAAGTGAGGCAGTCATTACATTGAAAGGAGAGCCTGGTGTCACTACATTCAAAGGGGAGCCTGGCTTCAAAAGAAGAAAGGTATTACTGTGTTTCTTCACTAGAACTCACATGAATCTTCCAAACAACGTGGGCCTTGCTCAGGATAAATCACCTCCAAACGATGAAGTCATCGTTCTGTCACTGTATGGTTATACCACTGCATCACTGCACCACCACTGAGCCATAACTGCACCATCACTGCACTGCCACTGAGCCATCACTCCACCACCACTGCACCAACACTGCACCAACACTGCACCATCATTCCACCATCACTGCACCACCACTGCACCACCACTGCACCACCACTGCACCATCACTGCACCACCACTGCGCCACCACTCCACCACCACTGCACCATCATTCCACCATCACTGCACCACCACTGCACCCCCACTGCACCACCACTGCTCCACCACTCCACCACCACTGCACCACCATTCCACCATCACTGCACCACCACTGCACCCCCACTGCACCACCACTGCTCCACCACTCCACCACCACTGCACCATCATTCCACCATCACTGCACCACCACTGCACCCCCACTGCACCACCACTGCTCCACCACTCCACCACCACTGCACCATCATTCCACCATCACTGCACCACCACTGCACCCCCACTGCACCACCACTGCTCCACCACTCCACCACCACTGCACCATCATTCCACCATCACTGCACCACCACTGCACCCCCACTGCACCACCACTGCTCCACCACTCCACCACCACTGCACCATCATTCCACCATCACTGCACCACCACTGCACCCCCACTGCACCACCACTGCTCCACCACTCCACCACCACTGCACCATCATTCCACCATCACTGCACCACCACTGCACCCCCACTGCACCACCACTGCTCCACCACTCCACCACCACTGCACCATCATTCCACCATCACTGCACCACCACTGCACCCCCACTGCACCACCACTGCTCCACCACTCCACCACCACTGCACCATCATTCCACCATCACTGCACCACCACTGCACCCCCACTGCACCACCACTGCTCCACCACTCCACCACCACTGCACCATCATTCCACCATCACTGCACCACCACTGCACCCCCACTGCACCACCACTGCTCCACCACTCCACCACCACTGCACCATCATTCCACCATCACTGCACCACCACTGCACCCCCACTGCACCACCACTGCTCCACCACTCCACCACCACTGCACCATCATTCCACCATCACTGCACCACCACTGCACCCCCACTGCACCACCACTGCTCCACCACTCCACCACCACTGCACCATCATTCCACCATCACTGCACCACCACTGCACCCCCACTGCACCACCACTGCTCCACCACTCCACCACCACTGCACCATCATTCCACCATCACTGCACCACCACTGCACCCCCACTGCACCACCACTGCTCCACCACTCCACCACCACTGCACCATCATTCCACCATCACTGCACCACCACTGCACCCCCACTGCACCACCACTGCTCCACCACTCCACCACCACTGCACCATCATTCCACCATCACTGCACCACCACTGCACCCCCACTGCACCACCACTGCTCCACCACTCCACCACCACTGCACCATCATTCCACCATCACTGCACCACCACTGCACCCCCACTGCACCACCACTGCTCCACCACTCCACCACCACTGCACCATCATTCCACCATCACTGCACCACCACTGCACCCCCACTGCACCACCACTGCTCCACCACTCCACCACCACTGCACCATCATTCCACCATCACTGCACCACCACTGCACCCCCACTGCACCACCACTGCACCACCACTCCACCACCACTCCACCACCACTCCACCATCACTCCACCACCACTGCACCACCACTCCACCATCACACCACCACCACTGCAGCATCACTCCACCACCCCATCATCCCTTTATCACTCCACCACTCCACCATCACCCATCAGTCACTCTGTTATCACTGCATCACTCCCCGCAGTAGGGAGCAGAGCAGCGGCATTGCCAGGCACCCTGTGGCCAGCTCCTCCTCAGAGCCAGTCGGTAGTCCGCCCCTTCTCAGAGACCTCAGCACTGAGCTGCTCCCTCACCAGCCCAGGTGCAGACACAGCTCCATCAAGGGAGCTGAGTTTCTGGCAGACTCTGTGGGCCAGGGACAGTGATCCCTCTGTTCACCCTTGATGAAGAAGAGGCTGCTTCCCCCCAGGGACTCCGAAGCCAGCAGCTGATGATCGGGTTGGAGCTCGTGCTTGCTGGGGTTTTGAAGAAAACCAACAGGTCTCCCCACCCTAGGTCACAGGCAGAGGAGGCGGCCCACTGAGGGCTGTGGCCCTCCCCGAGGCTGCCTTCTCCCCTCGCGGATTCTTGGCTGCCTGCAGTGCTGCTCCTACACTGCTGAACTCACTGGGAAGATGAGAGATGATGGCCGTGGGATGAGCGGCAAAGCACCGGGCAGAGAAGCGGCCAGGAGGTAGTATGAGATGGGCCAGGCGTGGAAAGGCTAGAGGTCTCTCCAGACATCCCCGATCATTCATTCAGTCAGCAAGCTGTCAGTGCGTGCCAAATTCACATTAGACCTGGAAGATACAGCTGTGCATGGGACATGTGGGCTCCCTGCCCCAGGGGGCTAGCTTCTCCCAGGCAGAAAGGGCCTGCTGAAGGCTAACCCCCATCCCCATGCGGAAGCCATAGTTCTTGCTGCAGTGGTATCTGGGGGTGGGGCTTTTGGGAGACGATTAAGCTGAAGTCATGTTGGTGGGGCCCCATGATGAACTTAGTGCCATCCCATGTCTACACCGTGGGAGACCTGGTGAGGACACAGCAAAGTGGTGGTCAGCAAGCTGGAAGGGCCCTGACCAGAGGCCAGAAAGTCAGTCACAGCCTTGCACTTGGATTTCCATCCTCCGTAACTATGAAAGACAACCTTCTGTTGTTTAAACACCCCAGGCTATGGTATTTTGTTATAGCAGTGAAAGCAGGAAACTAAATCAGCTACATCATCAATGAAGACATAATAGCAAAGAACACGCAGCTGTGGGGAGAACAGAGCAGATTAGAAAGACCCTCCCTGAAGACAGGAAGGAGCCGGCCTGCTGAGGACTGAGGACAGTATTCCAGGCAATGCAAAGGCCCCAGGGCAGCAGCAGACATGGGCAGCTCTGGGGACAGAAAGAAAGCCAGAGTGATGGAGCCAAGCATCCAGGGGGAGGTGGGAGGAACTGAGGTCAGGCAGGGGTGAGGCCTGCCTTTCAAGCTTTCTCAGACATCTGGACAGATGGAAGCAAAGAAATGGTACGTGTTCTAAGGCTGGTTTCTTTCCTCCTGGGCTGGCAGCAGGTGGCATTTCCCAGGCTCCCAGAGTCCAGTAAGACATCCACCAGCTCTGGGCTTTGCCCTTTCTGAGACCTAACCCCCAGGGTTTACAGGTGACACCCACCCCACCTTTTACCCCCTTGCCAACCTCCTGCTCTGCCCCACCCACACAAGGGAGATGGAGGATGCAGAAGTCCAGGGATGTATCACCAGGCCAAGGCACCTGGGTCCCCACATCACCACCACAGGAGGCCCACCCACCAGAGCAAGTCCTCGGTTGCAGCACAAATAAATGAACATTCAGAGCTCAGCTTTTAACACGGGGTCTTTGTGTCGCCACAGACAGTTTCCTCTGGTGTGTGCGCAGTATCCGAGCTATTCATCCTCAAGGGCTCTGAGATGACCTCAAGCCAGTGGGATGTGTCCCAAACCAGAGGAGGGCTGAGTGCACCATGTGCCCAGAGCCTGCAAGTCAGACGTGGGGAAGGGTGGTTCTGGAGCTTAGCTGGAGAGGGGGGCAATGTGGGGACCCAGCTTAAGCTCCTACCCCCGAGTCCAGAATGCCTTCCAAATCCAGATTAGGCTGAAAGGCAGAAACATCGTCATTGGGCTCTGTCTGTGGATCCGATCCCATGTTATCAGCAAAATGTGGACATCTTTTGTTTTTGTTTTTCCTGTGTGTTTTTCTATCACGTTTTATTGTCTGGAAACAAAAGATGATATTGGGAACCAGAGGACATTGTTTAAAGCCAGGTCATGGGGCTGGAGAAACGGCTCAGCAACCAAGACCACTGACTGCCTTTGCAAAGGACCCAGATTCAGTTCCCAGGACCCACATGGCAGCTAACAACTGTCTGTAACTCCAGTTCCAAGAGATACAATGCCCTCTCCTGACCTCTATAGGCATTGTACACACATAGTACACGTACACGCATGCAGGCAAAAACACTCATACACATAAAATAAAAATAAATAATGCTTTTAAAGGCAGGTCATATTTCATGAAGCAAAAGGCATCTAGCAGCCTCCTCTATCACACAGGAAAAGGAAACTAACAGCTTGGTGATGAGTGAGGGCAAGTCTCGGTTCACTCACTGTGGAATCAGGATTTCTGGCCTGAACCCAGGGCTGCCCAGTCAGCAAGGCCCACCCCTGATTCCAGCTTCTTTCTCTCTGGCTCCTTCTGTCACTTCCTCAGCCAGCGCTGGGCGAGCTCTCTCTTTAATCTGTATGCATTCCTTCCTGCTCCAGCTTGTAAAGCTCCAGGGTGTCCTCTGAGGCTTTTGCTGAGGTCACAGAATAGTATTCCTGCTTGTCACAGGTTGGTCTGCACAGATGCATGCCTGGATCAAGGGGGTGCACACCTTGCCTGCCACGGAAGCCTTTGCTGCTCTGTGGAGTCTGGGCAGAGCAGCCTCCGTCCTCTGTTCATAGGCAACTCCAGGGCTCCTCCCAAAGATAGCTCAATGCCACAGGGCACAGAAGAGACCCATGATGAGAATTAAGCAGGATAGGGCCTCGGGTCATGGTGGTAACGTGGCACACAGCTGGTACCTATCGCGGATCCACTGGGAAGGTAAGGCTGAGGATCCCCGAGTGGGCAGACTGGGCTGCAAGAGGGAGGCAAGGTGCCTCTCAAGGCAAGCTGCGGGTGGCCTCACAGGCTTTACGTTTCTATTTGAGGAGAGCAGCAGGCTTTCCCAAGGAGGCCCTACCAGCCGAGGCTTTCTGCCAGTGCGACTCCTTCTGTCCAACATCCTGACAAAATGACGGAGGGGTTTGTGCGGCCCTCCCCAGAGCACAGGCAACCCCACCTTGCCAGGTCCCATCTCCTTGCTCCTGGCCAGCCCCGAGTCTCCTGCAGCCCCTTTTTTACACCAGCGTCATGGGACCAAGGGAAGATTCCGAGGGAGTGGCAGCAGTAGGCCTGGATCTCCCCTCTGCTCCTGAGTTCTCTGAACATCTGCCTTGTGCTGAACCAGGGCTGCCATCCAGACCACCTGCAGGTGCCCCTCCAGGGATCCCCATACTGGCCAAGCTGGGACACAGGAGGTCATGGCCAACTAGGGTTCTGCCTGAAGCCCTGCCAGATCTCCGAGCTCCAGCACACCCTGCAGCTGCTGGTGCAGCTGTTCTAGTACACTGGCCCTGCTCAGCTACACCTGTGAGGCATCCTGTTCTGAGGGCCAGGCCTTTGTCAGTCAGAAGCTGTATCCTTAGAGTCCTTGCTCTTGACCACTGTCCCCCCGACCCCTTCCCGACGGGACTATCACTGTGAGGTACCATCCCTCCATCTCAGCACTGGGTGATGGGATCTGGAATGGAGGAGACTGACCACAGACACAACCAACTGACCAAAAAGCTGGGTGTCCTAGCTGCCACCTAATCTGGAAAAGGTCATATGTGACTCCATCACTGCCTTAGTCTGGGGTACCAGGAGGCTCCAGGGAGGCAGTTATGAAATTAAGCAGTCCACAAGCCCTCAGTCCCCCACACATTGGGATGAGGGCTCTGAGTATTTCCTAGTTTTATCTGTGAAGCAAAACATAAAAGAACCCAGGCTGAAGAAACCTGCCTCACCCTCTCTGTCCACAGCTCAAGACGGCTCCTCACCTTCTTTGTCCATAGCTCCTCAAGATGGTTCTTCCCACCACTACTCACAGTGGGGCAGCTGGGAGTCTCTGAGGTGGCCCCAAGGATGTGACACTCTTACCCGCCCCCACCTCTCTGATGGACAGAGCACTGAGCCTGGACCAATGAAGAAGTAGTGCATCTGCCAGGGCCACCAGGCACAGTCTGTAAGACCCACCACTGGCCTTCTCCCCTGAGACTAAGCCCAAGAAAGACCCCTGAAGCTCACACCTGCCCCAGCTCACAGCTGAACACAGAAGAGGACACAGGGGGCTGAGCGAGTCCTGGCCCCACTTTGGACCCATGGTGTAACCCAGGCTATATAGCCTTGACATCATCTCCAGGGTTACATAAAACCAAACAACTGGGCTGGGACACTGTGTCTGTCATTCATTCACCCAAATCAGCATGCACCCAAAACCTACCATGTGCCAGCATCTCAGCACATGGGGTGAGGGGATGGAAACAGCCCAGCTCTGGAGGCGCTCACCACCTGGTGAGGGGGACAGAGTTACACATGACACATTTAGAGCTACACACTGCACACTTAGAGTTACTGTGGCTGACAGCCCAGGAGGAAAAACAACTGCCTCACCTCCAGGTATCATCAGTGAATCCCCAGTGCCTTGTTCAGAACACTGAAGCAATGCTGGGTGGATGGGTAGATGGGACAGCGGCTGAGGCAATGTTGGATGGATGGGTAGATGGGACAGTAGCTATGGGGTGGGGGTGGGGATGAACTGGCAGATGAATGGGTCGGTGTGTAAGATGGTGGTTGTGTGGGGTAGAGGATGGATGGATGGATGGATGGATGGATGGATGGATGGATGGATGGATGGGTGGATGGGCTGGTGAATGAATGGGTGGGTGGATTGGTGAATGGGTGGATAGATGGGTGGGTGAGTGAGTGAGTTGGTAGGTGGATGAAGAAGTGGATAGACTGGTGGAGGGATGGGTGGGTGAGTGAGCAGGTGGATGGATAGGCAGGTAGATGGGTGGATGGGTAAATGGGTGGATGGAATGGGATGAATGGGCAGATGAACAGATGGGTAGGTAAGTAGGTGGATAGATGAATGAATGGGCAGGTGGGCGGGTAGGTGGATGGATGGATGGATGGATGGATGGATGGATGGATGGATGGATAGATGGGCAGGTTTGTGGATGGATGGATGGATGGATGGATGGATGGATGGATGGATGGGCAGGTGGATGGATGGCTAGGCAGGTGGATGGGTGGATAGGTGCTTGGATGGATGGGTAGATGGATACAGATGTGGGTGAGCAAACAATTAAGTGGATAAATGATTGGTTAAGTAAACAGAAGGTGGTGGGTAGATAAGGGGTAGATGGGTAGATGGTAGATAAATGGATGAACAAGTGGGTAGTTAAGGAAGGATAGACAGGGACATTTCTGACTGTCCTGGTCTCCTTTCTGTTGCTGTGATAAAACACTCTGACCAGAAGCAACTTAAGGGTGGAAAGGTTTATCTCAGCTTAGACCTCCAGGTCACAGAGTCCATCACTGAGTGAAGTCAGGAACTGAAGCAGGAGCTTGAAGGCAGAAACCATGGAGGAGCACTGCTTGCTGACGTGCTCACGGGTCCATGCTTAGCTAGCTTTCTTCAGTCCAGCACCACCTGCCCAGGGACTGGTGCTGCCCACAGTGGGCTGGGCCCTGCTACATGGTTAACAATGAAGGCAGTCCCCCCACAACCATGCCCATAGGCCAATCTGAAGTGCAAAATCCCTCAATTGGGATTCCCCTCTCAAGTGACTCTGGGCTGTGTTAAGAAGATAGTTAAAGCTAACCAGGACACTGACTTTTCAGACGAACTGCTGTCCCTCCCTCTGTGGCCTTGGCCAGAACTGTGGTCAAGAACCCAATCGACAAGAGAGTCAGGAAGACAGAGATAAAGGAAAAGTGGCCAAAAAAGGGAATGGAGGAGGGCAGAGAAGCTAGGGAGCAGGTGGAAGGACAACTGAGAGAGGGGAGGTCCAGCCATGGAGTCGGAGCCAGGGGATAGACGATGGTCCCCTCCAATGCCAGTCAAGTAATAGCTCCATGCTGAGCAGGTCCATCAAAGAGCTATGTTGTAATCACTCAGGAAACAGCAAATGAGTTGTTCTGGGCTCACAAATGCACTGCGGAGACTGTGACTCCAGCAGCAGGGTCCTGGGGACTTAGCCAGCCTAAGAACCAGGTACCGTACTGGACTAAGGTTGATGACTACAGCACGTGCTGCCGACACAGTGGGGGTCTGACTGCGGGCTACGGTCACCCACTCTTGCTGGCAGCCTGTGGCATGGGTGCGGTGATACAGAACCCTGCCCTGTAAGCATCAGCCATGAGCACTCACACACAGGCCCCAGGAGGCACTCCAGCCCTGCCCTGGCCACACTGCCAGAGACAGCATAACAACGGAAAATGTGTGCACAGTATGCGTTCCCAACCCAGAAAACGTGCAGGATGAAAATGGAGGAAGGAGCTGCCCTGGGGTATGCTCCAAAGTGTGCTCAATTCTGCCAGGGAGCCCAGCCATTACAGCACAATTAATAGTCACGAGTTATTCATAGTCAATTAAAAAGAGCAATTATGGCTGGTGGTATATTATTAGAAAGGCTGCCAAGGGGCTTTGGTATAAGTCTCTCATGCACCTCCCTGCCATGCAGCACACCCCACCCCATACACCACACCTGCTGCCTCCCTTCATCCCGGCTTGCATCACTCCTCAGCATCTCCCACATCAACCCAGCAGTCTCCACATCTAGCACTGTGCTGGGCAGTGAGAATCACAGGTCTGGTCAAGTCACATCGCCCATCTGTTGGGATTCATGCACAGACCCAACATGAAGGGTCAGATCTCCAGAGCATGGAAACTGATGCCCCATCCCACCCAACCCAAGGGTGAGGACCCAGTGGTCCATGCATGGCTGTATTGTTTCCACATTAGTACCAAAGGGCACACACCTGTAGTCCCAGCAACCAAGGATCATGCTTAATCCTATTACAAATGTGTTCTGTCCAGCACCAGGACAGCCCACTTTCCCATAGCGCAGAAAAACATATGCATTAGAGACCCAGGGTGGGACGTTTCCCAACCAGCCACATGGTCTCGACAAGCCACTTCTTAGACCTCAATGACATCGTCTGTGAAGCGAAGGGGACCTGCTAAGGGGAGAGTAGAATAGATGAACACAGGAAGAAGGTCACTTGTGAACTTCGCCAGGATTCCTATGAGAACACGAAAAACAGGCATTAGTGTTATTCTTCAAGGTCACAGAACAGTTTCCTTGCATGATGTGCTGTCTGCCTGAATTCCAATTTCATAAATCTTGCAAGAAAGCCAGCAGAGTTGGAAGAACGAAGTGTAAGCAGAATGAAGGACAAGCATTCGTGGTGAGCAGTTTCCCCAGGAACTCCAACTGCCAGGCCACCCACCACAGCTCATGGCAGCTCTCCCGCTTCCTGGCTCCAAGGGACACTCTGAATTAGCTCCCTCTCCACTGCTAATCTCGGGAAATCATGAGGTTGCCGAAATCCATGCCACCTCCACTTGTCACGGCCGTTGCTCTTTCTAGGGGATTCTCAGGAAGCTCTCCTTTTGAATCAGCATGGTTTGAGGGTGTTAATCACAAGTCTTTTAGCGCAGACAGTGTAATCATGAATTGAAATTTACATCATGTGTAATCTCATTAATTGTGTGATCATATCAGGTTTGACAGTTTTAATGTGTTACTAAGGGAAAATAGTCTAATACATGACACTGAAGAGCTTATCAAGGTTAATTTGCCTTAAAATGTGGTTACTACAGTTTCTCCTTCTGGATTTAGATGCTGTGGTTTAAACCTGGGGAACTGTAATCTGGGAGCAGTGTCCACACATACCACACATTGGGAATGGAGCCCTGGGCCCTAAGTGGAAGGAAGGACTAAGGGAAGGATGTTATCTGGACCTCCTGGAAGAACTCTTCAGCTCTGCCAGTGAGTGCTGTGTGGTCTTGGCAGACTGCTTACCCTCCCTGGGCCTCAAGTTCTTAGATCTCAAAGGGCTATGGGAATTTATATCTCACTGAATTGTGGGGGGCTAGAATGGGTATAGAGAAGGCCCAGCAGAGTGCCTGGTACACAGTAGGTGTTTTTAGTTCCTAGTCAGTTATATCCACAACATCTGGTACAAGGGGTAGAACACAGGAATTCCATCATCAGGAGATTCCAGGTAGCGAAGACCAGCTGTGGGGGCAAACGGATGGATGATGTCACCAGTGCCAAGTCAAATGCAGAGAGACAGCAGACTGGGACAGGTGGGGGTACCCAGCTCAGACAGGTGCACACCTCAGACAAATCTTTTTTTTTTTTTTTTTTTTTTTTTTTTTTTTAAAAAAAAAGAGACAGGGTCTTCCTGTAGCCCCAGCTGGCCTAGAACTCATCATGTAGACCAGGCTGGCCTTGAACTCACAGAGATCCACCTGCCTCTGCCTCCCAAGTGCCGGAGCTACAGGTATGCACCACCACGCCCGGCCAGACAAATCATTTTTAAAAAGAGTTGAAATCATAGAAACTGTGCTCTTGGACCATAATAGAATTAAGTTAAGAACTGACAACTGAGGGAAGTTGGGGAAACCTTCAAGTATTTGAAAACAAACCACAAATCTCTAAATAGTCCTCGGATCAGAGATGAACATCAAAGGATGTTAGGAAGCATCTTGAGTTTAGTGAGAAACACAGCACAGTGCATCGTCTGGGATGCAGCCACAGCAGTGCGGAGCGGGAAATGGGTAGCATGGATGTGCATGTAACACAGGTGGTACAAACTCCAGTCACCAAGGCAGAGGAAGAACAGATCTGAAAGGGAGCAAATGGGAGCAAAAGGGAGTAAATGATAAGGAGCAGAGATAACAAAACAGCTGTCAGAATGCAGAGAAAAATCAATGAAACCAGAAATTGATCCTCAGAGAAAGTCAACATTTTCCTTAGAGAGTCTGTGGAAGAGGAGGAGTTGGCCAGAGGGGAGTGGGCAGAGGAGGAAGGAAGCACTTTGGGTGCAGGGACCGAGCAGAAGGAAACCCAGAGATATGAAAGGATACACAGGGAGACACCCTAGAAACTGGAGCATGGGGGGTAGAGAGTACTGGAGGGCAGGATGGGTCTGCAGAGCGGAGTCACTGAGCGCTTATGGCTTTGCTGACATTTCTGGGCCCCACCCCGAGAGCATCAAGCTGTCACTACAAGGTTTTAAGATGATCCTGAGTCCCTGTAGTTCATGGATGGGAGACTAAGGCATAGACATCCCTCGGGACTTGCCTTAGGTCAGTCAGCCAGTGACGTTACTAGGTCTCCGGCTCAGTTCTGTCCATCCACCATCCTGCAAAGCACTAGAGGGGATGTGTCAGTAGACCCTGAGTCCCCTTCACTGAGCACCGCCACCTCACCGTCAGCGGAAGTGGTTTCCAGCAAAGCTCCCGCAGGCTCTCCTGACAGCACATATAATTCTGTATAAAGAGGCAGGACACGGCTCTCCCACTACCATGAAATAATGATTAATCCATGTTTCGACACTTAATATGGGTCTGTGAGCACCTCGCAACTCAATCTTCTCATGCCACAACATTGTGAAGTTTTAAGGTTTTATGTCAGGCACCAAGAAGAAACAAATAGAGCACTGTCAGGAGCAGACTTCCACAGCCCCAGGGGCTTGTCTGAATGCCAGCCCCCAGCATGGTATGGTGACTTTTGTGTTATAGAATAAAACCCCTCCCCATCCCTCTCCCATCCATCTAAGTCCCTGGAAGGGAACCCACTACTACCAGTCCATTCCCAGCCAACAACAAGGGGAAGTTGAGGCAGGCATCTGCCCAGCCTCACTAGGTAGCTGAGGGCTGCTTGGTGGGGCCTGGAGATTCAGAGCCACCATGCAATCTACCTCCTGTGTTGTCAGTGATCTGAGGATCTGGGTGGTTCCCCCCCCCCCCCAGTGTAGGAAAGCACCAACTTCCCAATACCTTCTTAGCCGGTACTGTCTTCTCCAGGACAGGCCTGAGTGGGCCACATGTTGGCTTCAAAAGTAAGCCATGAGTCTGTCTGGAGATGGAGAGATTCTAGAAGCTTCTAATAGCTTTGTTAACTAAGCCTCTTTCTTTCTTTCTTTCTTTCTTTCCTTTCTTTCTTTCTTATTTATTTATTTTATTATTTTTTGGTCTTTTTGAGACAGGGTCTCCCTGTAGCCCCAGCTGTCCTAGAACTCACTATGTAGACCAGGCTGGCCTTGAACTCACAGAGATCCGCCTGCCTCTGCCTCCCGAGTGCTGGAATTAAAGGTGTGTGCCACCACTCCCAGCCCCTACCAAGCCTCATTTCTAAAAATGAATCTGTTCCCTCCAACCTGCCCCATCCTCCTGATATCCTAACCCAGTTTGGAACAGGCTCAGCGAACCCCTAGCCAGGAAGGGCCCTGGTGGCTCTGTTCTGAGGACTCAGATGACTAAGGCCCACTGCTGCCACAGCCTGTAACCCTAGCCTCTCTTTATTCAGTGGGTAGCAGCAGTAAAGACTTGGCAGGTTGGCTGTTTTCCTTCATTTCTGGAAGGTTCCATGGGATACTAGGGCTGGCCTCCTTGGGAGGCATGACCCTCCATGCCTGGATGACTGCTTGGTATCTGAAAGAAGACCCAGGGCCCAGGAGTCCTTAGGTGGGGAGCTTATGTAGCCTTAAATCCCAGTCCTGTTCTAGGGGTGAGGAAGGAACAAAGGCCTGATTGTAAATTCAGTCAAAATAAATGGGGACATGGGCCCTGCAGTCACCCAGGTGACCAAGGCATGGGGCATCAGGACCATACCAAACTCATCTACCCTCCATGCACATCCATGTGAAGGCCTGGAAGAAGAGCCTGGGTGCCCGGAATTCATATCAGGTCCCAGAGAATTGCTGCGTCCTCCTAACCTCCTTCCAAGACATGCCATCAAGGAACACAAGGGCAGGTGTTATCACATGCACAGGGCCCCTTCCCACCTGGAGTCTTGGGCAAGTGACTGCACTCAGAGATCTCAGAATCCCAACAGGGCCTGCAGGCTGCCTGTCTTTCACAAGACTACAGTGTAACAGATGTTCAGAGGTGGGGGCAGTCACTGAGCATTGACTGAATGCTGTATGTTAGCTCTACGCCCCAGTCACCCAGTGAGGCATCAGCTCCTCATCCACCACAGCACTTCCTCCTTACCTCCTACCAGATGGGGAAACCAAGGCACTCAGGTTAAGAACCATGTGTTCAAGGTCACCCAAGGTGCAAAGCAACCACAGCTGCACTGGGCTTTGAAGCCAGGCATTGCCCCACACAGTGTCGGCCTCCAGTGGCTATGCAGACAGAAGGACCAGGAGCTGGTGGGATCATCACACAGAGGCCCAGGGGCAACACACAGAGCCCAACGGCATCATATACAGGCCCAAGCTCTCACTCAGCCTGCCAGTTCTACATGAGGGACTACACGCCCACTTCAGGTAAAGGAAACTGAGACAGATGTGTCACCTGCCTTGTCTGAGCTCACTCTGCAGCCTGAGTCTGTAGAAACCTCCAGAAGTCTGGGCCACAGTCCTGCCCACTGCAGCCTAAGAGCAGTAGCAGCCTGTTTGCAACCCCCAACCTCCCATTTCCACTTCAAGGGCAGTACAGCACAGATCCACGGCACCAGGGCAGGGACCATCACTGTCCCCCTTTCCTCCATCCCCTTACAAACTCACTCACAGTGTCCACCAGGAACCTCTTGGATCTGTGCACCCCACGGACTGCCCAGAGAGGGCAGAGAGCTCAGAGTCACCAAGGAAATGAGCATCGCACCTTCAAGGTAGCTGCTGCTTTCTTCAGCTTTGACAACTGCAGTTTACAACAGGAGACATCCAATTAGCACGTCTCCTGCCCACAGCAGGGAGGGTTAACAGCCATTATAATTACTGCCCACATCAGTGGCCAATTAGTTCACTTGGGCATTCTTAAAGACAGATTACTACATGTGAAACTTCATAGGGGACACCTCATTACCCCACTGCAGAAAGCCCACAGGTAGGGAAGGTCAGACTCCTACACAGCCTTCTTCTTGGGCTCAGCTCCAGGAGGGCAGGACAGAATGGGCCCCGAGTCCCTGCCAGGGGCATTCCCTTTCAGACCCTCTTTCTCCAGGGGTCACAGGATATGTCCTGGCCTTCAAGACAGCCCTTGAGCTCTCTCCAGCAAGGAATGAAAGAGGGCAGTTCCCTGATGGATTCACCCATCCAGAGCTGGGACCAAACATGCAAAGCCAGGTAGAGACATCAGCAGCCTCTACAAATCCACACGGGCCCCAGGAGCAGCCAGAGCCCAGCCTCACCAGAGACCAGGAAGCAGCTCCTGGAGGCTAGGTCATCTGGAACACCAAGCTTTGGGTACCATGCTTTGGAAAAATGACCATGTAGAGGTCTGAGGAGATGGACCAGTCAGTAAAGCACTTGCCTCACAAACATACAGACCTGAGTTCCACCTTGTTCCAAGATGTCCCACCCCAGAGGTGGCAAACACAGAGAGTGACTATTGGCTCTGTCACTTGAAGGTTAAATTATGAATCCATATGATGAGGCCCTGAGCCCAGCTCTTCACAACACAGGAGGAGCAGCCGTGCCTCAGCTCCAACTCACACTGCTGGCTCAGGAACTGTTAGAAAACGCATTCTGGTGAAGCTCTGTGCCCAGTGCTGTTACACAGCCCTGGCAACTCTCACAGCCCCTCTGCGATACACTGAGTCAGAAGTCTGTGTTACTGTGTATATCTTTGCTATACACAACTGCCCTGCCAATCACCCCATACCCCGTCTCTTAGATAACCTCTGTCAGTTACCCCATGCCCTCTCCCCTGGAGGGTCCCTGTTAGTGACCCTGATGCCTCCTCCACCTCTGCAGGACCCTTCCTGCCCTGTCCTCATGGGGCCCACAGCCCAAATCTGGGCCCTAGCAAATGTCAAGTGACACCAGGTTGCCAACCCCTAGGGTCACATTCAAGGCTTCAAAGTCATGCATAGTAATTTTCATCATCAGCCCCTGGAGCAGCAGAGGGATGCCCAGGAGGCAGACACATGAGTGAGCCCATCCTGGTGGAAGGGACAGGTGCCCCAGCAAACCCTGCTTTGCAGAAGGGCCTTCCAGGCCCGGAACAGCAGCTTCAAAATGGGCCACGTGGGCCAGAAGAATTGTTAGCAATTACAGCAGCTGTCTGGTGTCCCGCCACTTGGGATTAATTAAATAGTTCCCAACTGTGATTGAGGCACTGCATAAAATATTTTTAGATTAATTTTTAAAGAATAAATGAGAGCATTATCATTTTATGTGCCAGCTGAGGGATGGGACAGGCACGGGCAGAAGGCAGGAAGCACGCTGAGTGAGCACTGGAGGGAGGGGAGTCCAGAGTCTATTTCACCCCACCTCAGCCCTGCTGGGCAACCCTGGGCCTCAGTTTCCCCACCAATACAGAGGGACTTGGAACAGTGAATCTTAGTCCAGGAGCTCTGTTCATCATGAGGTAGCCAGTCCAGCATGCCATTCATTCACTCACTCGCTCATTCACAAATTCGCTCATTTACTAATTCATCCATTCACCATCCAGTCACTCATTCACTAATGTCTTCTAGGTAGAGTCTTGTGCTATAGTAGTACACGCTACATCTATTGGAGACCCAGTTTCCCAGTACCTTTCAGGACCATCACTCTGAACTCACAGGTCAGAGGTTTCTGGCTAGGACACCGTGTACACAAAGGCAAATACAAGACGTACCAGGGAGACAGGAGCAGAGCCCAGGCTGTCCATGGTAGCCACGAACCTGAGGTGGAGTGGGTCCTCCCTGGACAGGTTGGCTGAGGGTACCTGGGGGTCCTGAGGCTTCAGATCCCCACATGGTCATATTGCAGGCAGGGGACAAAACTGGCCCCATCACTCCTGGTGTAGAGCCCTCCACGGCTGGAAGACCTCTGTGACTTGCTCATCTTGCCAGCACTTGGCCTCCCACAGCTCTTCAGCAAAGCAGATCTCCTGTGCCTGGAGCCTTTGCCCAGCAGCCCCTGCATCTCACTGCTCATCTTGCCAGCACTTGGCCTCCCACAGCTCTTCAGCAAAGCAGATCTCCTGTGCCTGGGGCCTTTGCCCAGCAGCCCCTGCATCTCACTGTTCCCATCAGCACCAGAACTTCCACTAGTAAATCTAAAGGTCACCATCTCAAGATCTCTCCTGTCCTCCCTACATGCCCCTCTGGCCACCAGAAATTTCCTGCTGTCTCCCTCTGTCAACAGACTGCACATCCCAAAAAGGCTGAGGACCCATGCTTGTGCCCCTCATCTGCCACACAGTCCAGCGCAGAGCAGGTGCCTGACAATCCTCAGAGATAAAGGAGTGCAGGAGCCAGGGGATTACCAGGAAGTCCTCTGGGACTCAGTTCTGGGATCCTGCCCTTGGGGGCCTCCAAGCTCAGGGAGGCACAATGGAACTCTGACATAGAGAGCCCCGTCTTGCCACTGCGGAGTCATAACTACTTATTAAACTCTTGGTGTATGCCTAGCACTTTAACCTCCGTCAGCTCCTCTGCTGGGCAGTGAGTTACTGTCTCCCACTCTCAGTTTAGAATGAGGAGCTCTGTGCAGCTCAGAGGTGACTCTCTCACAAGACCTGCTCTCAGACACAGATCCATCAGGTGGGTCCTGGCTCCAAAGGAGCACAGCCTCAGCCCTCTCATCCCCAAGCCCAAGCTCATGGTCTACTCAGCTTTCAGAGCAGCTTCTGGCTCTGACCTTTGTGACCAGCTCTTGGCCCTTCCACAAAGATTCCAGATTCCACATGAGGAGATGACCTGTCCTGGGAGAGCACAGCCACCTGCATACTTATCATCACCAGCCTGGGTGCTGGAGGAATGTCTGGAAGAAGCCAGGGTCTCGGGGCAAGAGAATAGATTTGAAGATCCCCTGGGGATTCCAGGACCCTGTCACCAACCCACCAGCAGCATGCCTTTCACTTTTCTGAAAAAGAACAGGAGGTTCCTGAACCCCTGGCAGAAATTCACAGGGAGCTGGGGACTGTGAGAACAGCCTGGGGCACAGGTCAAGGAATAACCAGGCATAGCAGTGAGGGCTTAGCTCCTCAGGCTGGAGGTCATAGCACGACCACCACCTGTCTGGGACTTCAGGTGAGAAAACAGCACAAGCTATGCAGCCAGCTGCCCTGCTCTGGCCTCCAGGTCAGTAACCAGAGAGCAGCGTGCTGGCCAAGCCCCACCAGGAGGGGGCAGAGCTGAGACGTGAGTAGTTGGCATCTAAGTGTCAGGAAGATGCTGGGTGCCTGAGGCTATGGATGACTACAGTCATCTTGGGAACTACAAGCAGCTCTACAGAAAAACCACAGCTGCCTCCCTGGAATGCAGGTCTCCCGTCTCCTATGTCCAGGAAGCAGAAATGAGCCAGGAGAAGAAGTGTGGGGCCTGTGGGATGAAGCAGGGGCTGTGCACATTTGGGTCCAAAGGAGCCTGAGAATTCCTCTGGAAGGTTTGTGTTCCCTGCAACACGTTTCAGCTCTCAAAGCCTCCCCCACCCGCAAGGTTCTCTTGAGTTCTGAAGGAGAGACCAGGATAAAACCACTTTCCCTTTTCCCACACTAAGCAGAGACCTGAAGAGATCGATAAATTCAAGGCCTCCAAAGATGAGAATTGGAGGGTGTACCTGGACAAGATACTCAGAACTTCAGCATAAACGGGCATCTGTGGGGCCGATGACCGGCACCCACAGCCTTGATGGGTGTCCCAGAGAGCTGAAGGGAACAGGTGGATGCCTTCTGTGTAAAACTCTCTGTGGCTCCCTGTCGCCACCTCCAGCTACAGAGCACTGCTCTATGCTGCCAGGAAATCAATCCCCAACACTCCAACACTTGGTATTCTTCTTGTCAAGAACTCCCAGGGCCAACTCCTACTTGTCCTGCAAGGCCAGCCTGAATGTCACTCCTTCCATGAAGCTGCCCAGAAGCAACTGTAAAAACAAGCCCCTTCCTCTCTGTGGCCTGGGTACTTCAAGCACATCAGCATTACCCAGAGTTCTGCTGAAGCCACAGCCCTGTCCTCTTCCTCCTCTGTGTCCCCAGTGCCCTGTCCTCCTCCTCTGTGTGTCCCCAGGGCCATGTGCATGCAGTGAATCCCTTCTCTGTGGCCCTGCCATAACCAAGGAGGTCCAAGTGTCCTATCTGTCCAGCCTGAAATCGAACCTCAGCAGTAACATCCAATCACCAGCCAGGAGCCACCAGCCACAGATGTTGAGTGTGCAACCCCGTAAGAGTCAAATTTTGAGGACATGGTAATAAACAACAGTCTAGGCCCGGTCCTCAGAGCTCACAATCATGAGGGTTTGGCAGACTCTGGATGTGGGGTGTGAGGGGTGATGGGGCTGTAGGGTATCCTGGAGCCTAGAGAAGCAGGAACGAGGCCTGACAGGGCCCAAGGCCAGAGGACAGAATCAAGGCAGGCACACTGGGGACAAGAGGATGCCCATGGTGATATAGCAGCGAGGAGGATGGGGAGAGATCAGGGGTCTCCTGTGGGGAGCTCACAGGTTGAGGAGACCCTTCGGCAGGCCGGGCCTGCCTGTAAGGGATAAACACTCTGGAGTGCCTCCTGAGGCTACACCAAGCCGGTCAGCTCTGAGAAAGCCACCCAGCTAGGGTAGACGCCCGTCCTGGGGGCAGAGGTGGAGGAGGGAGGTCAAGAGACACTCCTGCAAGCTGCCTGGTTTCAGAGGCTCCAGCTGGCTGCTCCCTGTGAGGTCCAGGCAGGGACACACAGCTTTCTTGGCCCCTCCCCCACCAGTGTTTTGACCCAGAGAAGCAGACAGCAAGACGAAACTTCATGTAAAAGGTATTTCAACCCTGCCTTCACCCGTACTACTTTCAGATGATTGGAAACAGCCAGCGCAGAGGCCGCTGCTCTGCTCTGATCTGCTCTGAGGAGACTGAGAGGACCTAGGCACTGGGCATTGGCTGCTCGGCGAGGCACATTGAGCCAAGCCCCGGCCAGTCCTGAGGGTCAGATAGAGCCCCTGTCTGGACCTCAGTCTCCCTTCTTTGAAACTCAGCACTGAACCAGGCCTCCCAGCCCAGTGCTGCTCACTCAGACACCACCAGGGAAGGGTGCCCCAACAGAACCAAAGAGCACCAGCTGTCCTTCTGTCCCACACTCATGGCCCTGTCCGTACTATGCTAATGCTCCCTTGAGACCCTCTCCGGGCATCTGCCCTCTGCCAGCCCTTGCTACATGTGACAGATTTAAACACTTGGCCAGTTCACAATGATGCTCCCCATTCTGTTGATCGGAAAACAGAGTTGGTCCAAGTTCTTAACATATGTTAAAATGCAGAGCTGAGGCTGGAGAGATGGCTCAGCGGTTAAGAGCATTGACTACTCTTGCAGAGGACCCGGGTTCGAGTCCCAGCACCCACATGGTGGCTATGAACCATCCTTAACTCCAGTTCCAGGGGAATCCGACACCCTCTTCTGACCTCCGTGGCATTGCACAACATGAGTGCACTCACATATATGCAGCCAATACACTCATACACATAAAATAAAAATAATAAATAAAATATTTAAAATGCAGAGCTAGGGCTGGAGTGTGAGACCCATCCCTTCAGCCTCCAGTAGCTCTGCCCCTCTAGGTGACAGCCTCTGGGCCCCAGCATAGGGCAGATGAGATCATCTTCAGGCAGCCCTGGGAGGTAGGGGCTGTGACTGTGTGAGCTGGTCCATTTCCTCACCAGCATCTGTCCAGTTGAGGCTGGTGTGGGCCACTTTTCAGTGCTCTAGATGGGCTCTGTGGCCTCATATCTGCCTTCAGCGTACCCAACCCCGAGTGCCACCTCAGGCTTGGCCTGACTCCTCCTCCCCAACCCTGAGCCTGGCAGAGGCAGAGAGGGCATGGGAGTTGCCTGTCCACACACACACATAGGCAATACCATCTAGACCTAGAAAAAACTCCTTGTCAGCAGGGCCTAAGGGGGCCTCTGCCAGCTGTTATCCAAGAGGCAAACAGCTTCAGAGGAGCTGAAATGCAGCTGAAGATGCAGAAAAGAAGAGAGACTCCCCAGGGCTCCTGCATGCAGCAGCATCCCCCCACCCAGCAGGTAGGTACGTGCCTCCTAACCTGCCTGGAAGATGCCTTGAATCACTGAAACAGTTTCCCCCAGTTCTTGGTGCCAAGGGAATAAGGACAGAATACCAACCTTCAAGGAGGACATGTGCCCGACACGCAGGAGGTCTCAGCAGACATAGGCTCTCTTCCCTCCCGAGCGCGGCAGGCCCATGGGATGCTCATGCTTTAAGAGGCTAGATCCCAAGCTCACCCCCTGGGAAGAACTCCCATCTTCAGGGCAGCCAGGTAGAGCCCTAGCCACACCCATTCCCATGATGCCTCAGGAATGCTCACTTCCCCTCTTGGTAGCTCAGTGTCCCCATGTGTCTCGTGGGGCTACCAGCATTAGCTAGACAGGGTCTAAGAAACTAATAGAAGTGACAGATGTAGACCTCCAGCCCCTGCCTCCCCTAACACTCTACAGATCAGCCTCCTAGGTCACCTGGGAGCTTGTTAGAAATGGTCTCTGGCTTCACCCCAACCCACTGAATCAGAGCCAGTATTTTAACAAGGTCCCCAGGGGCCATGGGTGAGCTGCAATGAGAAAGCTGCTATAGGAACTTATCAAGGCCCCTCTGTGCTGTGCTGTGCTTTGCTGTGCTGTGCATGGGTTAACACACTCTGACTTCCTTTCCTTCCAACAAGCTTTCCTCCACCTGTGGGTGGGTTCAGCTACCCCTCAGCCAGGGTCTCCCAGGAGCACCCCACCCCATCTCTACCTCACCTGTGGGTCCTTTCACAAGCTGAACAATAGTACACGGTATGCAGTTCAAACCAGCGGTGAGAGCCTGTCACCTGCAGGCACCTCTGCCTAATGGTGGCCAAGATCAAAATGCCTTATGCCAGAATCACCCCATCAGCCCTGGGTTGAGGCAGCTGGAGCCCGAGGAGCCAGCCCCCACTTAAACATGTCCAAAGAGCCTTCTCCAACCATGGCTGGGGACAAGACAGACTTGATTACCCTTCCCACAGTGGTCTCAAGTTCAAGGAAAGTAAAACTGGTATGAATGAAGGCCCCAAGGTAGGACCCTTCCCCCTTCCGCCCTGAGCCTTGCTCTGCTATCTACATCACAGCCAAAGGCTTCCCTCTGTCCCCAGAGCAACCCCACACAGATGCCTGAATTTGACTCCATCACCCCCTCTGTCTGGGTCACCTTGCCCTCCAAGCTTAGGCCCCGCCTGTCTCCCTCACAGGAACCTGGACCTCTAGCTCAGGGGCCGTGAACCTTGTTCATGATCATTCCCCGGTTCCAAGAACAGCCCCATGACATAAATATGATGGGAGACACCTGGAGAGCCTAGGCAATCCCCAGTTTGCTGTGGACAGCCAGGAGGCCTCTAGGACATTCCTTCCTTGTGTGCTCTGTTCCCTGGGTCCCATGAGCCGAAAGAAACTGCCGCAAAGTTCTGGGGTAATTGTCTGTGAATTCTGACTTCACTGCTAAGTTTTGACATCATTTCTAAATTCTAGGGGTTCTATGCCAAATAGGAGTGGGAGGGCTAGAGACCTGACTGGCTGTATGAGACTTCCTTGGCAGATGCTGTTGGACTTGACCCTGTCTCACTCTGCTGCTCCCCATATCAGTGCCTGGGAAAACTCAGAAGCCTTTAGGCAAGGTTTCCCAGACTTGAAACGCCCCCAGGCTGAATAGTGGCCCCCAAATACTGACTTGTCTTAATCCACTGAAGCCATGAAGCCACCACATCCAGCAAAGGGGCTTCAGAAATACAATCAAGTTGATGATCTGAGCTGGACAGATGATCCCTAGATCATCCACATGGGCTGAAAGGTCATCAACAGAATTAGAGGGAGGAAAACTGCAGAGGAACAGGGGCACATGACCTCTGAAGCCAGAGGCTAGACTGTGGGACTGGCCCCTGGGTACTGGGAAAGGCAGGGGCTGGCACTATCCCCAGTATTGTAGAAATCACAGTTCTCCAGTGTGGGAACCACTGGGTCTGGGACTGCTTGTTACAGCAGCCAGGCAGCACACTTACTTACAGTTCTCCCTGAAATGGGGCTGGTAGGTGCTCTGAGTTACAAGTGTTTACAAAAGGAAACCTGATACCACCCAGGCCTCTGGGATGGCGGCACTCCTGGGAACTGCAGGATGTGTGTGCAGGACACGTCCTTGGTTGGTAGGAAGTTTTCTTTCTCGCTGTTGATTTTTTCCTGAAGCCCCTCTGGGCTCCACTTCTCTGGGCCTGGTGGGTCTTCCACATAGGTTAAGGTTCTCAACCCCTGTGTAGGGAGCCTGGCTACTTGCCTTGCCTTTCCAGCCCTAGACTACCTGAAAAGGAGTTCAGCACTCCAGGGCCTCCCAGAGCCCCTGTGGAGAACCAGAGAGAACTCTGCTCCCTGCTGGGACAAGGAGAAGAGCTGGGAACACAGGATGCACAGGAAGTGACAGCATCCAGTGCCTCCATCCTGACCCTCCTTCCTGTACTCAGTTTCTCTGTACACCTGAGTCTAAGGGAACACACCCCACTGACCAGCTGGTACTGCCAAGAGCAGCCTGTCCAAGGCCTGTCAGGCTCAGGAACTCAGTCTGCTGCTGAGCCAAGAGCCAGGGGAAGACAAGCATATGTGTCTTCCTGTTGTGACTACTACATGTGACAGCCACAGATCACCCACTACAGGGACCCGTGAAGATCTGAGCTCTACCCACTGCAGAGCCCTGAGTGAGTGGCTTTAGCTCCCAGAGCCTCAGTGTTCTCCTCTGTAAGATGGGAGTGATAACAGTGCCACCTTCCAGGCGGCCCAGGGGACCCACTGGAGACACATGAAAAGCCTGTGTGTCACTTGCACTTGGTGTCTCACACCCTCTATGGTAGAGAAGAGAAAGCTGACTGAGACATGTCACAGAGGGTCCCCAACCTCAAAGGGGACAAGAGAAGTCACTGAGTGAGTTCTACAACCTCAGAAGTGACACGGGGGAAGTGTGGGGATGCTGCTAGCCAGAGCCCTCTTGGGAGGCTTCAAGAAGTAAGCTATGGGGGACCAAATGTGGAAGGACAGGGTACATTCTGAGGCCAGCAAAAGCAGGAGGAAGCCCTGGGGACAGGAAGTGCCGGGGTACAGGCCTAGAGAGACACTGGATGATTCTAGAACAGATAAGCAAGCACGGGGGCGATGGGCAGGAGACAGCTGTGCAAGGAAAACGTCAGGTGGGGCCTGGCCAGGATGTCAGGTAAGGGCTGGTTCATAATGCCCCACATCCTAGAACACACATTCACTTGGAAACAGGGTCTCTACAGATGGGGTGAGATGTGGTAAGGACAGTCTCTACTGGACAGGCCTCATCCAGTGACCAGCATCTACATGAGAAAGAAGTATGGGGACACAGACACGCAGGGAGAAGGCCGTGTGAATACAGGGACAGGCGTGGGAGTGACAAGCATGACAGGGACAGGGAGGTGGAGGGCAAGGGTGGCTATGGCCCCTGGTCACAGAGGCTGGAAAAAGTGCCCCAGAGCTTTGCAGGAACTGAGCCACCCACTCTGTGATCTCACACTTCTGCGTCCAGGATGCTGCAGGGCCACTGTCTACCACTGTGTCCTGATGATGCAGAGCCCTAGGGGATAGGGGACAGCAGCAAAGCCCTGCATCCTGCCCAGGGCCGCTGCACATCAATGGGCCCTTCACAAGCAAGCAAGTGCATGCTGGCCTTATGCCAGCCCCGCCTACTCCAGCTGCCCTGCCCTTCAACCTCCAGTGGCCAGGACTTCCTGCCCAGCACTGAGCGCACAGAAGCCCAGCTGGCCTCTGGCCAAGGTCCTGGTCTAGCACCTCCAGCCTCTCTGCCTCCCAGCTTGGGAGAATGATGCAAAGGTAACCAGGACATCATTCTGTGTCAAGAAGGCTACAGTCAATTCTCAGCCTCTCTACAATTGCCCCCCCCCCCGACAGCTGTGTCATATTGGAGGGGATCTCCTGGCAGGTCTATGTGACTTCAGCACAGGCTACAGGTGATTGCTGAGCCTCAGTGCCACTGGAGTGTGTGATAGTGACACCACACAGACCCTGACAGAGTGACTCTCTGCCATTCAGCTCCAGTGATGGGTGCACCTAAGACAGACCTATCCAGGGTCATGGCCATAGGTGTGCAGCCAGGATGCATGGAGCTTAGGCATGGGGGAGGGAGGAAGTGACAGCCAGGGCAGGAGTCTCTAGGTTCTGAAAGCTGTGGGCAGGGGGTTTGGGCTCTAGACGCTGATGGCTGTGAGCAGAAGACCCAGGCCCTCAGCTCTGACAGTTGTGGGTAAGAGACCTGGGCTCTAGGCTGTGACAGCTGAGAGCAGGCTCTAGGCTCATAATCACATCACTGAAGTGTCATATTGACAGGGAGGGGTGGGGGGAGTGTTATATCCTCACTGAAGAAGGAGGCCACCCAATTTGGTCAAGGCCGCATAGGAAGCATGGTGGATCAGAGCCTGACACCTACTAAGGACCTCCCCAGAGATCATACGCCCTGTCTCACACCCTCACTAACCTTCCCTGATGTGCTGAGCCTCCCAGGTCCCCACATTGGTTGGAGGATGCAAACCTTGCTCTAGCAGCTCACAGAATACAGCCCTTCATCACCTACCTCTGAGTCACTGGAGCCACTGATCCCTCTACCTGAAGCCCCTTCCCTGCTTCCCCATCCCATGAAATCCACTTGTGTATCAAAAATGCCTTCTGTTAGAAACCTGTCCTGCTTGCCTCTACCCTCACCCAGTGGTACTAGAGTCCTACTCTCTGCCCCCACATCTCACTCTCTGCTCCAGACCCCACTCTCTGCCCCACCCAACCAGGCCTCCAAGCAGCATCCAGCACAACAGATACCCAGAGAGTGACAAGGGGATTTCTGTGAATGAGCAAAGACAGCTGGAGGAAGTCCCAGCACTCAAGCTGATCTTGTGGAGAAGGAAAAGTCCTATCATGGGCTTCTGGGTGCCCCAGGCATGCACCCAGACAGGCTGAGCTCATGGCCTCCCAGGAAGCTCATTTGCAACCAAAATGAAAATCAGGAAATCATCATCAGTAGAGCTGCCCCCCATGCCAGTTCAAGGTACCCTGTTGAGGCCCAAGACCCTGAAGATCCCCAGAGCTGCTCCTTTCAGAGAGAGAAAAGCAGCTACTTCTGTCAGCTGCTCCTTGCTGTCAGTTTGCAACCATCCATCCATCCTTCCATATGCCCATTTGTCCATCCATGCAACCATCTGTCCATCAGTCTGTCAATCCATGCAACCATCTGTCCATCAGTCTGTCCATCCATGCAACCATCTGTCCATCAGTCTGTCCATCCATCCATCATCCATCATCCATTCTTCCATATGTCCATCTAGCCATTCATCCAACCATCTGTCCATCCATACACCCATTCCTCTATCCATCTGTCCATCCATGCAACCATATGTCCATAAATCTGTCCATCAGTCCAACTGTCCATACATTCATGCATGCATCTATGCATCCATCTATCCACCTATCCATTCAACCACCTATCAATATATCCATCCCTCCCTCCATCCATCCATCCATCCTTCCATCCATCTACCCATCCACCTATCTACCCTCCCTCCCTCCCTCCATCCATCCCTCTATCCATCCACCCATCTGCCTATCCATCCATGTACCCATCTACCCATCCATCCATCCACCCATCTACCCGTCCATCCATCCACCCATCTACCCATCCATCTATCCACCCATCTACCCGTCCATCCATTTCCTGGTCATCTATCATTGGAGCACCACGATGTTCTCTTCCATGTCATCCTATTTAGATTTCATTGTGAGAAATTCATTTCAGAGATGGAGACACTGAGGCACACAGAGGTGAGGGTGCAGCTCAGCCAGCAGGTGTCTAATCTACCCACAACTAAAGGGCCTGTGATTGGGGAAGAAGCCAAAAATGACTCCCTTCCTCTCCATTCCTCCTCCTCCTCCTCTTCCTCCTCCTCGTCCTCCTCCTCATCCTCCTCATCCTCCTCCTCCTCCTCCTCCTCCTCCCTCCCTCCCTCCCCCTCCCCCTCCCCTTCTTCTTTCCTCCTCCCCTCCATTCCCCCAACCTTGTAATGCTTTCCAGGCTACTGTAGAGACCCAAAACCCTAAACTCTTGGCAAAAAGACCTTCACTGCTCATCCCAACAGGCCCCTCCTCCTGTAGCTGTTCATCTTAACTGCTACCAACACCTGCTTCCATCCCAGAGGGACTGAGGATCTGAGTAGACAATGCACAATGGCCTGTGTCTACACTCCACAGTTGGGTGACAGCACAGTCCTTCGCTCTGCCCACAGGACTCTCTTTCTCTGAGTGGAAGGAATGATGGTTCTCTCTGCTTCCATTTCCAAAGGACAGCTCCCCCCAGACGCAGCAGCTCGGCAGAGGCAGCATCAAACCCAAGAGGAGATGTCAGCCTGGGAGGGCTCAGTCACTGCACTGCTACCCACGGAGGACCTGGCATGACTTAGGAAAGTGAAGGCATGTTCTTCCTGAAGGAAAAGGCCTGTGGCACACGTCTCTCACATGTGACAGCTTTGTCTTCTCCAACTGTCTTGATTCCCAGGCCCTATCTTTGAGGCCTCCTCTAAAGTGAAAGAAACAGGTCAGTGGAAGAGGAGGAGGTACCTGGCAAGAGCTGGTCATCTGGACTGATGATCTGGGCATGCTGTCCAGACAGACAGACGACAGACAGACCATAGGCACCCCAAGGAAAGCCCAGGCTCCAAGGGCCCACACTCTTCTCCTTTCTGCTGTAATTAAAGCATGTGCAGGAGACCAAGAGCCAGGAGGTGAATCACATCCTTCTTGACAAGGGTTCCAGACACAGTGACTCAGAGAAATGCTCTCATGACAGCTGGGCTGGTAGGGGTATGGGTGGACAGTCTGTCCTCTGCCTACTAGCCCTGTGTGATCTGCAGGGGTGCCCGCTGAGCAGGAAGCTTTGGTGAGTGCCAGGCATCTACCCTCCAATGCATCCTCACTGGGTGCCCTGCAGCCACCTGGCTATTACTGAGAGACTCTGGGTAGGAGAGGAGCAGAGCCCAGCACCATCGCCAGGGACTCTACTGAGGCTGTATGGCTTAGTGGAAAGGGAACAGCCTTTAGAGCCAGCCTACCTGGGTTTGAATCCCAGCCTGTTACCTGGGCTTCTGAGCTTCCGGAACCTGTAATACCTAGGTGGCCCCTACTGGAGATCTACCACATGAGCGTGATGTATGTCTCAGATGGCAGAGCCAGGTAAGCCAAGTGGTACCCAGGGGATCCTTAGTGTTAGTCCTCAGCTTCCATCATGGACTGTTGGGTATATACCTACGTCAAGTGTGCAGTACTTCGGCTCCGGCTCTGAGCTTGGACCGTATTCTCCCACCCCCACCCCCCACCTCTGTGATCCTGGGAGGCAGGCTTCTGCTCCTCCTTCCTACATGGAGAGACTGGGACTGGAAGAATTAACATGGAAGCAGTGATAACATCTGATACTAAGAACAGGTGAGCAGAGTGTCGCCCACCCACGGCAGGGTGCCATCTTATGATGGTATGGACTCCCTGGCAGGAATCTAGGGATGGAGCTGTTAGACTCCGTCTCTCCTACAGGACAACACTCCCTCAAAGAACTTCTCTGACCCTCCCCCATCCCTCCCCAACATCCTGACAGCCAGGCAAGCAGGAGTCAGTGACCTCCCCAGGGCCCAGGACTACCCTAACGCCTGAGCATGTGTCGTTTCACACTGAAGCCCAGGAGCACACTACTCCCTGCTGGAATTCAAAGCCAGTCATGGCTCTCCAGCCTGCCCACCGCTCTGCCTAGAGCCCTGGACTGCTGTACACAGCCAGTCTGCTTTGGCTTGGCTGCTAGGAGGCCCTTCCTTAGCTTATATTTGCTCCTGGGTTTTGGTTGGGGGGGGGTTATATTGCTTTTCTAAGACAGGGACACTGGGATGGTTAAGGCTCAAGGTCAACTAGACTAGATTCAGAATCTTGGAAGACATACTTCTGGGCACATCTATGGGGGAGTTACTAGATGGGACCCTAAATGTAGACTGGGGTCCTGGGGTGAATGAAAAGGAGAGCTCACACTGAGCACCAGCACTCCTGGCTCTGCTTCCTGACCGACAATGGATGCAGGGTGACCTGCCACCTCACACACCTGCTGTCGGAGCTACAGCCTCTGTCACTGCCACACCTCCCCACAGGACTGACTGTACCCAAGACGTGAGCCGGGGGCTTAAGTTGTTTTTGCCAGGTATTTCATCACAGCAATGAGAAAAGTAACTGACACAGTCTCATGCTGTAGCCCAGGCTAGTGTCATGCTTGTGACACAGTCCCCTGCCCCAGCCTCCCCAGGGCTGGGATTGGAGGCGTGTGCCGCCACACCAGGTGCCCTTTTCTCTTCTGACCATCATGTATCCTACCGATTCCCTCACTGATTCGTTATTGGAATACAAACATAGGTGTTTTTATTGAAGCTCCTAAGGCCATTTGTGAAGTAGTTATGAATAGATAAGCAATCTTCAGCCTCATTGTTAAGTGACATCTGGATAACAGCACACAGTTTATAAGGGCGCCTGCCCCGTGTGCTGCACCATCCAGCAAACTAGAGCAGCACACTGTCAAGGAGAACAGAGGCGGGAAGCAGTCTTCAAAACCATAGCAGAGGTCAGGAACAACCTCATCCCTAGACTTTGGGGGAGGCAGCAGGAGTCACCCTGGGCTGATGACCTTGGTTGGTCTGTGCCCTCCAGCACCTGACCAGCTCCGGCTAGGGTCTGAACTTTCGAGTTTCCTTTTCACAACGCATGTGAAAGTCTCAACAGGTCCTCCCCGTTTGAACTCAGGGCATCAGGCCTCTCTAGGAAAAATCTTTTGCAAAGCTTGGGCTTATTAGAGAGTGTACAGACAGGGAGGGCAGGGCTAAACAAAAGGAATGAAAGGCTTCTACCGCCCGAAGAGTCCCTGCCCCTCTCCCTGCCATCCCAGAATCCGTATTGTCAATTAGTTAGCAGCATTCACTCAGTGAACCCTGAGGAGCACCAACCCATCAGGCCCGTTGGTGGAGGGCGGAGGAAGCTAAGGAGAGGGGGAAAGAGGGTCACATCACAGAGACACAGTCTCAGTGGGACCCAGGAAGCACAGGAAAACAGCACAGTAAGGAACTGGCCTCGCTGCACTGAACTCAAGAAAACAGGAGTAAAAGAAGGTGGGGGATCTCTCTCCACACTGGAGGGGAGGGGGAGGAGGGAGCACCAAACAGGCGCCTCTGTCATCCTCATCCTCATCCTCATCCTCAATCCACTCTTAGAGTTGGGTGTCCACGTCTGTCCCCTCCCTGGAAGACCTCTACACTTCCAAGGCTGAGGCCGGCAGAGAGACTGCCTCCCTCAGGCAGCCCATCCAACGGCAGAGGTGCCCTGCATGGCTCCCAGCTCAGAAGGCCCAGGCCTGCTTCAGACGGAGTCAGGAGAACAAGCTGGTAGGCCTGACACTCTCATCATTGTCAGTGAATGGTCAGCAGAGTCACCACTGTAAGTCATACGGGAGACCAGGCCACCACCCCCATAGGCCCATCCATGTGAATCCAACAGCCCCTCCCAGCCCTGGCCACAGGCTTACCTGCCCACACTGCATATGCCACATTTTTCCAGGTGTGTCAGTGTCTTCACCTCGGCCTCTGCTTCCCAACCATGTACCTCCCCAGCACAGTGTCTACAGTCACACACACACACACACACACACACACACACACACACACACACCTCCACTGCTCAGACTGTCACTTGTCACTAGGTTCCAGCTCTGCCTCCAGGTCTTAGCCCTTCCACCCATCAGAAGTCACCTTGTACAAGACTGTCACTTCCCAGGGATCTGGGCCCTGTGGTAGCAGAGACTCCCTTTTGTTCACCACCACGTCCCTGGTGCCTGGGTACCTCCTCCCATGCCCACAACGGACAGATCATGGTCAGTAAAGTGGTACATAGGCTGGTCTACCAGTCACACTTCCTTCTATCCAGACCCTCCCCAGCTCCCACCAACACCTGACAGTGTGCAGGGTCCAGCTCTTGGGGCTCAGCAGCACTTTGGCCAGCTCCATCAGTCCTGGCCCACCTTCCTGTGCAGAAACAGCGGTGTGTGCAAACGTGTGGATGTGTTTGCGTTTCTCAATCCCTGGAGCACCCGTCTGGCAAATGTCAGCTGTCGCTCCAGCCATCTGGCAACAGGCTCAGAAAGCTGAGGCCTCAAAATAAAATGTCAAGTGTGATTCTTCCCAGCAGGTAATATCACACACCACAGGCAGATCCTAGAAAACCTGGCCTCCTCCTTCATCCTTTCCACACAGCGCAGCAGTAAAACGCCTTCTCTCCCAGGGGATCCAACGCCCATCTTTAAAACCACACCTCTGCCTGACAGCAGGCATATCATCTTCATGTGCTGATCCACGGCCTAGTGGGTCCAAGAAAAAACACCCCTTCTTATAATTACCACAATGTGTGAAGTGTTCCCTGGAGCTGCATCTCCCAAAAACTGCCAGCAAAACTCAATATTGGTTAAATTCTTATGACTAGGACAGAAATTTTTTAATGTTTTATTTATTATTTTTATTTTATGTGTACTAGTGTATTGCCTGCATGTATGTGAGTGCACCCGTGTCGTGCAATGCCGCGGAGGTCACAAGAGGGCTTCGGATTCCCCTGGAACTGGAGTTAAGGATGGTTCGCAGCCACCATGTGGGTGCTGGGAATTGAGCCCAGGTCCTCTGTAAGAGCAGTCAGTGCTCTTAACTGCTGAGCCATCTCTCCAGCCCCCAGAAATCTATTTTCAACTTATGTATACGTCTCCCTGACTCTGAGAGGAATGCCCGGATGATCATTTAGTATCCAGACATCGTGGTTCAGCCATCTGCAGGAATGGGAGATATGTGAGGTGTAGTACCACCTGAGGCAGAGCAGGGACCGAAGACCAAGGGTGACAGCCACCACTCTGCCCAGCTGACTGTGGCCCTGGCAATGCTGAACCACCACAACTGTGCACACTTCTGTTTTCAAGAGAAGCCAGAGTCGGGGCTGGGGAGACAGTTCAGGAGACAGTACAAGTCTGAGAGCCTGAACATGGGTCCTCAGAAATCACATTCAAAATGTGTGTGGCTATGCTCTGGGGAAGGGGCATAGAGACAGGAGGGTCCTTGGGGCTTGCTGGCCCTGGGTCTAGATGAGTGAGAGAGAAAGGGGGGAGAGAGAGAGAGACAGAGAGACCGAGAGAGAGAGACAGAGACATACAGAGAGAGACAGAGACAGAGAACACCCAATGGACCATGCGTATGGACCAGCCTGCTGAGTGGGAAGTAGAGCCATTCCCAGGTGGGACACCATTGATGTGTCTTCTACACACCAGTCTGGCAATCAGCCAATAATCACAGGGCATACTGTAAACACCAAGAGCAGCTACATAATCACCCAGGACTGGGAACAGCTAGAAACAGACTGTGACTTATCCACACACGACCAAGAAACAGGTAACGATGTGCACCATGACACAGACACTTCTTGAACATATGGTCAGTTAAGGGCCAGCTCCAAGGATGTGCACTGTGCCACGCACACCGCCAGGGAAAAGCACCAGGCAAGTAGGGGTCAGGGACAGAGGTAACAGCAAGGGACACAACAGGACTTTGGAGAACAGAGGTGACCTGTATCTAGTGTTGAGATGACTGCACACACACTGTACCCCTAAAACTGCATGTATTCCAAGAGATGGTGTGCTCAGTGGACCTGGAGGGAAAGAAAAGTGATCCCCACCTAGGGAGGGGCTCCGACAGGAGCAGCTTAGAACTTTCTAGCAGTGAGCAAAGACTGGCCAGGTACCAACTGCTGGTCTCAGGATTGGTTTATTTAATCCTCCTCCTCACATTCTGAGGGATGGATTCTAGAGGCATCTTATAAACAAAACAGGACCAAAGAGGCAAAATGTGATGCCAAGCTCACAAGTGGTGGCTGAAGAGCCAGTTCTAACCCAGACATGTCTGGGCTGGAGGCATCTTTCACACCCAGCTCAGTGGCCTGACAATGAAAAGCTGTACACCAGCAGCTTATCCAGGTGGGTCTCCCACTGACCAGAGAGAATCTTCCAGGGTCACAGCCACTGTCCCCATTTTTCTTAGCGCTCTGCCTCCACGCTTGTTCCATAGTCAGCTGTGTGTTTATTGCACTTCCACATACCTCCCATTCACCACCCCAGAATACCTGCTCCATGAAGTGGAGAGTTAACTCACCGCTGTGCCCTACCCCAGACCCCCAGCCAACGCCGGGCTCACGGTGGGTACTTACAAAGTGCTCACAGAATGAGCTACTGGCAGCCAGCTATATACCTGGAGTCTTTGGTGGATTAGATCAACCTGGGCTCCAGAGCTCTGTACAGACTGAGGCTCACCATCCTGAAACTTCAAGGATGGAGACAGAAAGGTTAATTTCCCATAAGCACTGAACCACTAGCAAAGCCACGGCAGGAAGCTGAGTGTTTTGACTCTCTAGATAGCACGAATCATCTCAGACAGCCATGACCTTTTTCTTCAGCAACAACAGCACTGACTTAAATCCCCCCCCACCCCCGCCGGGACAGGCAAGCATGTGCAGTCTGTGTGTTTGCAAACTTATGAATAAAGAGCACGCAGGGCCAAGGCGCCTGCCAGGGTGATGTGAGCAGATCAGGCAGCAGGACCAGCTGCCCAAGGCAGGTCAGTGAGAGCCCCTCCCCTCTGGGTCCCTGCACCCACCTCCCCTGGGCTTGTCTAAGAGATGTCATGAGGCAGAGAAATTCTAATTTCCTGATCTCTCTGAAGTTCACATGGAAGGGACTCCCACAGCCATGGGGCCAATTCCAAGGGATGTTCACCTGAGCTGGGATTTAAGAAGCAGGCCTTCTCACACCCCATCCTTCCCAGGGCAGCTCGCTAGAAGAGGAGGGAAGCCCTTGGCCCACCCATGTGTCACCAGAGCAACTCTGCTGCCATTGGATGCTCGAGACCAAGTGGGGTCATCCACCCAACAGTCTGGGTTGGTGGGGGCGGGGGTCTAAGGACATGGGGTGGGAGCCAGGGCATAGCTTATGATAAAGCTACTATCTTGCTTTGAGTGTCAGCCATAGCCTCTCTGTCCCTCTTTTTCTTTAATGTAAGCAAAAGAATTGTGATTTTCCCCATTAATCTGGGGAGAGTTCTGGAAAGGCTGGTGTTCCAACAGTGAATCTAACAGCTGCTACAAGCAGGTCCCATTTCAGCCCCCCACCAGCTGTGTGTCAGGCCCCAGTACAACAGGAAGCTGTGTAACAAAGAACCCCAGGAGGCAGTGCACACAGCACGTCTGCTGCCCCACAGCAAGGGGGCTGAAGTCAGAGCCCTGAGAATTCTAGGCCCACTTTCTCCTGAGGCTTTTCTCCTTCGCTTGCAGGTAGGATTGCCTCCCATTTTCCCATTGGCTGTGTCCTGACCTCTTCTTATTGGAACATGGGTCATTTAGATTGGGGCCCACCCTAGTGGCCTCATTTTAATTAACTGTCTCCATAAAGACCCTGTCTCTGAATACTATCACATGCTGAGGTCCTGGCGTCAGAGCCTCAGGATGTGAAAAGGGGTACCCAGCTCTTCCCTGTAACTGCTGGGTGAGTGTTGAGTCAGCTGGACCAACCATAAAGGGGTGCGCAGATGGCTGTGACCGTCTGATAGCTCACCTTGTCTCCAGATGATACTTCCAAGAACCTGAAGATGATATGGGTGACATTTATGTGTCACAGCCCCCCAGATGGCTTTTGACAAAAAGGAGACCAAACTCAGATCACTGGGAAAGAGAGGTAAAGAAACCACAGTGTGTGCAGGAGATAGAGTAGACACTGAGAGAGGACAGAAAATTTGGAGGAAGTAGGGTCTGCCACTGAGCAGGACAGAGGCTTGAGATCACTAGGTAGCAGGCACAGAACGTTGGGGTGGGGGCTCCACATTGAGCATGTCCAGAACATGGCACAACAGGCACTGTCCATTCCCCAGACACCCAACCCATCACTAGGCACAGAGCAAGGCACATCTACACTAAAAACTTCATGGTGCTGTCATGACCCACGTGCATCCAGTCTCCTGTGTACACAGGTACCACCTCCCTCCTCATCCTCAGGTATTAGTTTAGAGGTCTCGCAATGTCCCCTGGAGGGGAGCCCACAGCCATCAGGCTTCTGACAATGTATATTGTTGATGTGGGGTCCCCAGTCCCTCTAACTCAGGCACATACTGTCTTGTTATTAATGTCTTTTAAAATGTATTTAGTTGGGGAGACACATGTGCCATGGTGCATGTATGGAAGTCAGAGGACAGCTTGCAGGAGTCAGTTCTCTCCTTTCACCACGTGGGTCCGGAGGAGCAAATTCAGGCCATCCAGTTTGGCAGCAAGCACCTTTACCCACTGAGCCATCTTGGTGGCCCTAAATGTCTTGAACTTGTAAGCAAGAAGACTCACCTTAGATCAGTGGGGACTCTCCAGCTCTGCTCTGGTATTCTAAAAGCATTGGGATTTGTGGTCCCCTGGGGAGGGTGATAGGTTCCCGTGTAACCTCCTGACCCCAGATGCGGGTAAGGCTGGCAAAGTGCCAGGGAAAGGAAAGCAGAAGCCTGTCTGCCTTCCAAGATCCAGTTTTAAGATGAAAACAGAAAACCCTGGCTGAAGACTCAGGAGCCTGGAGTCTCCCTCCATTCTGTGGAATGTGGCATCGCACCTCCCACCCTACTATGGCTCCTGTACCTGGACTTGGAGGCCCAGACTTCCAGTAACACATCATGGACGAATGAATGGGTCTCTGCCTTCCAGCCCCAGTTATTCCTTACATGACAGGAGACTCCAGAACTCACGCGCTTCACCCTGTCAGCCCTCAGAGCTAATAATGAGAGTTGACATTTCCTAAGACAAACGCTTAATATTCCTCCTCTCATTCAACCCATGGAAGGGCTCTGGAAGGCCAGTTAACTTGCCCAGGGCTGCATTGCCAGTGCTAACAAGGGCTCTCCCAGCACACAGCAGGACCATTCGAAGCCTTGGTTTGCTGTCATGGGTGTAACCCACCCACACTGGCACTCAGTGAAAGCTTGCTGAAGTCTTTTCCACTTCCTATATTGCAAGTGTTGGGGGTCCTAGAGATGCTCAATAAACATGTCTAGATGGGTGGATGAATTGATAGAGGAAGTATCTAAAGGTGGGAGGGATCAGGGAAGGAGGGGGAGAGAAGGGAGAGACAGAATAATGGAAAGATGAGTGAACTGATGGAGGGAGGATGGGGAGGATGGAGGGAGGATGGGGAGGATGGAGGGAGGAGGGGGAGGATGGAGGGAGGATGGGGAGGATGGAGGGAGGGTGGGGAAGGATGGAGGGAGGATGGGGAGGATGGAGGGGGGGTGGGGAGGATGGAGGGAGGATGCGGGGGATGGGGGGAGGATGCGGAGGATGGAGGGGGGATGGGGAAGGATGGAGGGAGGATGGGGAAGGATGGAGGGAGGATGGGGAGGATGGAGGGGGGGTGGGGAGGATGGAGGGAGGATGCGGGGGATGGGGGGAGGATGCGGAGGATGGAGGGGGGATGGGGAAGGATGGAGGGAGGATGGGGAAGGATGGAGGGAGGATGGGGAGGATGGAGGGGGGGTGGGGAGGATGGAGGGAGGATGCGGGGGATGGGGGGAGGATGCGGAGGATGGAGGGGGGATGGGGAAGGATGGAGGGAGGATGGGGAAGGATGGAGGGAGGATGGGGAGGATGGAGGGGGGGTGGGGAGGATGGAGGGAGGATGCGGGGGATGGGGGGAGGATGCGGAGGATGGAGGGGGGATGGGGAAGGATGGAGGGAGGATGGGGAAGGATGGAGGGAGGATGGGGAGGATGGAGGGGGGGTGGGGAGGATGGAGGGAGGATGCGGGGGATGGGGGGAGGATGCGGAGGATGGAGGGGGGATGGGGAAGGATGGAGGGAGGATGGGGAAGGATGGAGGGAGGATGGGGAGGATGGAGGGGGGGTGGGGAGGATGGAGGGAGGATGCGGGGGATGGGGGGAGGATGCGGAGGATGGAGGGGGGATGGGGAAGGATGGAGGGAGGATGGGGAAGGATGGAGGGAGGATGGGGAGGATGGAGGGGGGGTGGGGAGGATGGAGGGAGGATGCGGGGGATGGGGGGAGGATGCGGAGGATGGAGGGGGGATGGGGAAGGATGGAGGGAGGATGGGGAAGGATGGAGGGAGGATGGGGAGGATGGAGGGGGGGTGGGGAGGATGGAGGGAGGATGCGGGGGATGGGGGGAGGATGCGGAGGATGGAGGGGGGATGGGGAAGGATGGAGGGAGGATGGGGAAGGATGGAGGGAGGATGGGGAGGATGGAGGGGGGATGGGAAGGATGGAGGGAGGATGCGGAGGATGGAGGGAGGATGGGGAGGATGGAGGGAGGATGGGGAAGGATGGAGGGAGGATGGGGAAGGATGGAGGAAGGATGCGGAGGATGGAGGGAGGATGCGGAGGATGTAGGGAGGATGCGGAG
>NW_008337921.1:1152354-1187638 GCF_000622305.1 Nannospalax galili
GGAGGGATGGGGGAGGGTGGCGGAGGAGGGGGGGAGGAGGGGGAGGATGGGGGGAGGATGGGGAGGATGGAGGGAGGATGAGGAGGATGGAGAGAGGATGGGGAGGATGGAGGGAGGATGGGGAAGGATGGAGGGAGGATGGGGAGGATGGAGGGAGGATGGGGGAAGGGTGGAGAAGAGGATGGGGGAAGGGTGGAGGAATGGGGAGAGGGATGATGAGGGATGGAGGGAAAGAAGAGGAAAGGAGGAGAGAAGGATGGGCAGGTAGATGGGTGGATGATGAAGACAGAGGAATGGTTTGTAGAATGGCTGAGTGAGTGCCACTTGTTTCTCCTCTGTATTGGGTCAGACAGAGATGTGGGGACACAGAGCCTGCACCAGGTCCCTGGGGAGAGAGCCTGTGGACATAAATAACTACAAGAAGGGGCAAAAGGAGGCAGGGAAGTCCTCACAGGAGAAAGGAAGGCTTCTCCTCCATAGAGGTAGGCTGTAGGAGCTATGGGAAGACCCCTGGAGGAAGGAGATCATGAGCAAGTGACAGGGAAAGAGCCCAGCACGTCCTCGGCAGCCCCATACCCTCATGTGACTCCCTACCCCACCTTGCGCTCCCCTGGGCCAAGGACTCTGGTATCTCCATCTGTCCACAGAGCAGTCTGACAATGGGCAGACAGGCAAGTGTCCACACGGACCAGGTTGCATGACACTCAAAGATGGAGACACTCACCTCCCTGGCATCACTGAACCAGCAGCTGCCTGAACCTCAGCAGCTCACTCAAAGCCCTGAACTTCCCACAGTAGGGAGGGGGGCAAAGAACTGGAGCCGCAGGTACAGACACCCCCCAACGCACACCTGGCCCTACACTTGGTTCTTATGCCAGTCAGGGGCAGGAGGCTCAGCAAGACCGATTCACATGGTGCCCAGGCCCTGCTCACCCCGTGTGTACAATATCTTACTGTTCTTGGTTTTGTTTGTGAGTCAAGTCTTATTCTGTTGCCCAGGCTTATTCTCAAACTCATCACAGTCCTCCTGCCTCTCTCTCCCCAGCGCTGGGATCACAGATGTGTGGCACCAGGCCAGCCACATAATGTTTTAACAATTAATCAAAATGCATTACGGAAATCCCCAATTTTCTTCCTCTGGAGAGGGGGGCAGTGTGAACACCAGCCTGTGTCACCTCCCCTCCTGCCTCATCCATATCCACCTATGAGGTACCATAGAAGGCGGTAAAAGCAAGGTCACCCTGCCAAGCCTCTCCTGACAAACCCAACAGGCTGACTCAGAACTGGCGTTCCTGTCCCCTACACAGCAACACTGTGCTGGACAGTGTTGATCCCAAGCAAAAAACGAGAAAGTGACCAAGCTGCTGACAGCCAGAGACCCAAGGACTCCAGTCTCCAGGGGGATTTCTGGACAAAATCTCAGGTGCCCCCAAATGTCTCTCATGCCTGTGCTCTGGGCCTGGCTGGCTTCAGCAAGGTGAACGGGTCAGGAGCATGGTGGGAAACAGGCAGTGTCCCAGCTGCTGCCCTGACTCAGGCTGCTTTCCCCAAGGATAAGATCCAAAAGCTTCCTGCCCCGGCTTGCCCGATGACTGCCATCTTGCAGCACCCTTGCATAGCTGAGAGACCTCCCTCTAGTGTCTCTGCCCATAAGGACACTAACTCCTTGCTGAGGGCCCCACCCTCCTGACCTAATCCCCTATAAAGGCTCCGCCTCCTACCACCACCACAAGGGGAGTTGCAGAGGATTTGGGATTCATCCTGGTTCCTTGACATCTGAACCCTGCATTCAGTCCATGCAGAAGTCAAGGTGGGTGGAGTCAGAAGGCACAGCTGGACCAGGGAACGGCTCATCACTGGGGAACTTGTAGACAGGACCTGACTGCCTGGGAAGGTCCAGGAGGCCCCACAGAGAAGGAGATGTGAACATCAGCTTTGAAAGCTGTACTAGAATGAGCTGTACTAGGAAGAGACTGGTCATCTAGGATAAAGGAGCAGCGACCCCCAGAAAAGGAATGATGTGCTGGAGGCCTGTCGGAGCCCATCTACGGAGGCTCAGAATCCAGCTCACAGCACGACAGACACTGAAGGGTGTAGCAGGGAGTGGTGCCAGAGTCTTCTGGCAACATTTGAACAGCATCAACATCAGACTAGATGAGGGGCCTAGAGCCAGTGAGGTCAGCGGTGCGGCCACCCAAACAGACAGGACCACACAAGTTCCTGGAAAAGAGGCATTGCCCAGGCCAACCCACCTCACCAACTGCCCTCACAGGCCCCAGAGCAGCTGGCTGCTCTTTCTACTCCAGCCCAGGCCCTTCTTCCATCTGCCCCTCCCTTAGAACACCATCCCCCTCACACCAGCCTCCCTGGCCACCACAGCTCCTGTGGCCACCACAGCACCTCCACTCACCCCCTGGCACAGACAGCACCCTGAGGCAGGTGCATCCCTCTTCCCGGTCCCTCTCCTCCATCATGCCTTCTGGGCTGTTAGATTACTGCCTCCTGTCTCCCATCCTGGCCCTCAGCAACGACCCCAGGATTCCCTAACCCTGAATGAATGAGGCCTGAAGTGGCCCACCAGGCCACTCCCAGATAGCCTTATGTGGGGCACCCTGTTCATGTCTCCACAAATCGGGCATTACGAATAGGTTAATGACCATGTGGGGAGTGGCTTCCTCCTGGCAATTCATCTGCTTGAGTGATATTTGTCTGTCTGCACCAGCCAACCAGGCCCTGTTCACAGCAGGGAGTCATCCATATACACTGGCCTTTAAAGGCCTTACACCACTTATGCTGTGCCAGGGCCTGACCACACATGTTGTTCCCAAGGCCTTGGAAAGTCACTGGCCCCAGGGCCAGCTGTGCAAGACACTCCCTGATCAGTGGGCCCAGAGACCCCCATAGCCACCACTGGGCTGGAAGTCCTGTGACACCCAATCATGTAGAACTCACTTCACACAAGAATGAGCCACCAGCTTGGGGGCCAGGGTGCCCACCTGGATGGCAGTGGGTGCAGTGCTCAGTAAGGGATGCCCCTTCCACCCCTGGGTCTCTAGCCACTCAGCAGGACATCTGGACCATGGGTGTCTGCCCACTGCAGACGTCACCTCAGGGTATCCCCGGCGGAGCAGTCAGTGTGACTTACCTCACTCAGCTCTCCTGTCTTTGTGGGGTGGGGATCAAAGCCCCACCCTATTTTAGGAAACTGAGGCTCAGAAACAAAGCCACAATCCCAGGGATAGGAGGCAGAAAGATAACTTTAGGCCGTGTTGGCGGACCTCATGTCCCCAAGACTTCACGTGCAAAGGGTCACAAACAGCTGAAAGCTCAGAAACTCTGGACTCTGAGATGACGGCTTCCCCAGGGCGCACTCCCTCAGGAGAGGACCTCCCGCCTACCTTGCTCTGAGGCCTGCGCCCCTTGGCAGGTGGCCACACCACTCTAACCCTGCTTTTCATGTCACATGGCCTCTTCTTGTGTGAGTCCAAATTTCTCTCCTTCCAAGGACCTAGTCACTACACAAGGTCCATGATGTGGTTTCGGTGTGCTGTTTGTCTCCCAAGGGGGCCAAATCTAAGCCCCCAGTGTGATGATGAAAGGGAAGGAAAGAATCCTCTCATGTGCTAGAGGGGGGCCTTTGGGAGGTGACTAGGAGTAGATGAAGTGTCCAGGGTGGGCGCCATGACTGAATGCTCTTGGCTTTGTAGGAAGACAGAGAATAGCGGGCCTGAAGAAGTGGGCCTATGATCCCAGCCACATGGGAGGCAGAGGCGGGAGGGTAGAAGTTTGAGATGAGCCTGCGAAATGCAGTCAGACCCTGCCTCGAAACAAAAACTTTAAAGACGGCTGAGGGGTGTAGCTCATTGGCGGAGTGCTTGCCTAGCATGTGTGAGGCCCTAGATCCCTAGGACTGCAGGAATGGAACCAGTCTCTAGTCTCCAGTCGTGTGCTGGGCCTCTGCCCTCACCAGACGCGTTCCTTACACCTCCAGACCTGGGACCCGTGTGAGCCTCTTCTCAGTTATTCAGCCTCAGGCATTTCATTACAGTCAAGCAAGAGATGCACCTGCTCCACTACGACCTCAGCTTAACCAGACGCCATCTGCAATGACCCTCTTCTAAATAAGGTCATGTTCACATGTGGATATAGACTTGCAGGGAGGTGTCATTCAGCCCCCTCCCAGCCCTCACTCTGTGGGACAAACACTGTAGTTTACTTTCAGACAAATCCCGGAGAAACCACGATTCCCTCTTCCACTCCCACAGAAACCACCTGCCTCCATGCCCAAAAGCTTGTCTCAGTCACCCTTGACCTCCACGATCCCCTCCACTTCCTCCAGGGCTCAGAGTTGCAGCAGCCCCCTTTCTGTGGTGTGGAGGGAGTATATGGCTTACAGGGGACATGGAGACTAGCAGTAGCATCGAACCTAGAACTTTCCAGGACATCTGGAAGGGAGTCTCTCTCTCTCTCTCTCTCTCTCTCTCTCTCTCTCTCTCTCTCTCACACACACACACACACACACATACACAGAGCTCCTGTTCACATGCACACAGTGAAGAGGGCAGGTTATATGCACAGCCTGTACATATACACACATACACACTGCTCACACACACACAGAGAGCTCTCTCTCACACACACAGTGAAGAGGGGCAGGTCACATGCACAGCCTGCACACGCACACTGTACACACATACACTGATCATACACACTGGTCACACACACAGTATGTGCACACACACTCTGCACACACCCTGGTCACGCACATAGCCTGCCTGCACACACATACACTTACTCAGCAGAAGTTGTTCACATGCACAGTCTGCACACACACATACACACACACAGGTCACGCACACAGCCTGCACACACACACACACACACACACACACACACACACTCTGCACACATAACCTGCACACTGGTCACATACACACATACTCAGAAGAAGCCACTCACATGCACACTCTGCATACACACACAGTGAGGAGGAGCAGGTCACATGTACAGATTGCACACACACACATATACACACACACTCAGGAGGTGTTGCTCACAAGCACATCTTGGCTAACCCCAAGGCCCCAAAGGCTCCCAGCTGTGTCTGGTAGACTTGGCCCCCTGCCATGGTCCGCAGCCAGGGGTAGGAATGGGTGCCTCAGGTGACTGGTGGTGCCCTCCCTGGACCAGCTGGTTCCCATGTGTCCACTGTCATTGCATGGCAGGAGGACCAGCCAGGACATGAGGAAGAGGACAAAGAGTGCCCCACATCTCTGACCCTGAGGCCCAGGAAGAGGGGCTGGGTGCTGCTAACACCTGAGATAGGTTCTGATCGGAGGAGGAGGCCTAGTGAGAAAGAGGACAGAGGAGCAGAGGGACACGTGCAGAGGGGACTGACACCCCAGCTCAATGTGGCCCTGGGCCCAAAGTCGAGGCCTAGGTACAAGGAAAAGATTCCTCAGCTACAAGTGCAAAGACACAAGGCACGGAGGGGGAAACTGAAGAGGAGACACTCTCCAACGTGCAGTCCATCCTCTGCCACTGGCACTGCAAAACACCAAGTTTAGCGGTTATTTTTTAAATATGAGATTGTCAATATGATTCAGCCATCTACTCCTAGGTATTTTTACCTAAGAGAAACTTAGACCCAGGACTGCACGAGATGCACAGGAATGCTCATGGTGGTGGTATTTGTAGCAGTGCAAGCACCCGCCACCATGAGACAAGGGGAGAGATGTGTGAGTCCCCGTGATGACATAGAGTGGATCAGTCCACATGACGACATAGAGGAATATGAAGAAATGACAGATCCCAGATAAGGTGTGCGTACCACGGAACTCCACTCAGAATCCCAGGAGAGGTCAACAGGAAGTGGATCCTTGGGAAGGGGGGTGACAAAGGACAGGACAGAGCATGGAGGTGCTACCTGTGTTTTAGCATTGGGGTGACATAGGGATGCTTACAGCAACACTCAGCCCACGGAACTCTGTGAATGAGTGTAATCTGCTGTATTTTCATGATTCTTCAATAAGTTCCTCTTTTTTCAAAACTAAGGCCAGCACATTGCCCTCATGGACGGCAGCTGTGTGACCCCCAAGTACAATGAGTTGAACCCCAGAGTCACAGCAAGGAGCAATTCACATTTTCCCCTGGGGTGACTTGGCCAAGATTTCCTGATAAAAATCTCTTTGCAGCTTAACATTTTCCCAGACCAGAGAGAGCTAATCCAGAAGGTCGAGGCCCTGAAAGACACTTGGGGCTCAGTTGGCACAGCAGGCTGAGCTGGTTTCAGGGGCAGAGGCTAGTCCAGAGGCTCCTACGCCAGGTTTAGAGTGAAATCTTTCACAAACGTCAACTCATGAAGTGTAAGAAATCCTGCTTTATCATTATGCAAAGTGATTTAATATAACCTGTGGTGTGTGCCTGTGTGTGTACGTGTGTGCACATACGTGATGCTAGAGGTGAGACCCAGGCTTCCTGCACTCTAGGTAAGCTTTCCATTACTGAAACCTCTAGCCCCCCACCCCAGCCCATCGATCCACGGCTAAAGTCAATGCCATGTGGACAGGAGTCTGTGCTGAGGAGCATGTGCCTTGGCCTGGGGCAGCACCCCAGCTTCTAAGGTCCTCCTGATGCGCCCCAGTTCTAAGTTCCCAAGCCAGCACACCCCTAACCCTCCCGTGCACCTCCCAGCTCTGCCACAAGAGTGACCTCCTTGCCTTGCAAAGATGCTACCAAGATGGATTGCTGGCCCAAGCCAGCAAGGGGATCTGGAGTAACTGCCTGCCTTGGCTAGGTGCTGCGTGAGGGCACAGGCAGGCCAACTCTACTTCCCAGCAGCCAGGGAGAGAAGGGTGGTGCAGACACCCAGCCCCATCCCTGCTGCGTGGAGATGCCACCACAGGAGAATCCAGAAAGATGTAAGCAGCCCAGAAACCAGCTGTAGGTCGGAGCCATAGGCCTGCAGCAGGCTCAGCTCACAGTGTGTCAAAGCTTTGGACAAAAAGCCCTGGTTTGCCTCGATGTCCATACAAAGCCAGCTTCCCTGTCACATCCATACTGGCTTGAGACCAGGACACACCAGGAAGGGGTGGTAGCAGTTGTATTCTGCTATAGGGAAGGCTGTGGTTCCTGCGTGGTGAGCAGGCAAGCCAAGAGCACTCTGAATCCCTAAGTTCTGCATTGCTAAGAAATAAGACAGTCAGGAGCCCAGTGCTCCACTGCCATCCCCAGCATGTCCCAAGTTTGCTGGGAAACCTGGGGTGAATCACTTCACCTCTCTGGGCCTGTTTACACACTTACTTGCAAGAGAGAAAACCACATAGCTCAGGGAGACGATGGTGCTGCCACGGAGCATTCAGTGTCCAGTCTCTTCTAAGCGCTGGCACCAGGGACCATCACAGACCTCCGGGCTGTCAGAACACTAGACAGAAGCCCCGGACTTCCAGAAGGCTGGAACAGGAAGTGTGAAGAGAAAGTGTGGGACCCCTATGGGGTCTGCAAGCACTGGCATCCACTCTCCTTGTGGGCCAGAGAGTCATCAGGGACTCTGACAGGGACACAGCCTGGGTGAGGGCCAAGGAAGAGCCTGAGGCCTGGATGAAAGGGCCTAGGGAGGAGGGCGTCATCCCTGACCAGAACAGGCCCCATGTGCCCTGACTACAGAGACAGCATGCACAGAGGGACCCAGGGAAGGGAAGAGTTTCCAACCAAGGACAAGTGGTAAACTCACCTCCAACACTCACACCCATGCACACACCCAGGCCTAGGTACATGTTCCCACACACACACACACACACACACACACACTCCCTCACATACACATCCAAGTTGACACACACCTACACACACTCCTGCATTCACACACATTCTCTCATGCACACTCACACCAACATGCACACATACACTCCCTCACACACAATCAGCCACACGTACACACAAATACATTCCTGCTCCCTGCTTCACAGCCACCCACAGCCCCTGCCAAGCTGTTCTCCACCCTGATGTTTACAGAACAGCTGTTGGTACCCATCCTCCACCACTTCCCTCAGATGGAAAATGCCAGTGAGGCCAGCAAGCTGCATCCAGGGAGGAATCCTGCCAGTGAGGCCTGGTGGGCACAGGGCTGAGCCCTGGTCCCTCGTGGTCCGGGCAGACCCTTCACCCCCAGGGTCTTGGTCTTCTCCAAAATGTGTGCCCGCCAAGGACTGTCATAGAACCTGGGCCGGAAGTCCAGCACAGTCGGGGGCTCTGTGTTCTTTTCTGGATGAATTTGTTATGGAAGGGACTTCCAGACTGCTCGGAAGTGAGAGAGAGGGGAGGGTCATGCGTAGGGTCTTCCGGAGTGCCCTCCCGGGACCTCAAGATCTTCCCAGGCACAGGCACTGCCTTTGTCTAGCTGTGAAAAGCTCTGGGAGAAGGGAGAGGAAGAGGATGTGGGGGCTGTATGGCTGACGTCATCTTCAGTCGTCCAGTCTCAGCATCTCACCCGGGCCTGGAAAATGCCTAGCCATCCTCAGCCTCGGTTTCCCCGCCACACAACAGAACTCACAAGAATCAGGTATCTCGAGAAACAAGGAACTGGACAGAGCTTTCCTGAGCCCGCACAGTCTTTGATGAAGCCCTAGTCTAGGTGGCCTGCATGGAGAGCCCCCCGCCCCCCAGTTCTTCCTGCCGCTGTCCCCTCAGTCCACAGGCTTGCTGCTTTCGCCTGCATACAGAGCCTCACTGTGGTATCCCAGCAGCTCTGCCGGTGACTGTTCTCAGCAGGCCCGGGGCAGCACAGAACATCCCCCAGCCCTACAGAACTCAGACCCACCGGTCTCCAGTGTTTCTCAAGGTTTCCACTCAACCACCCTGTTCTCAGGCTGCTCTGCCCAAGTCCCATCAGTGTAGGAACGGAATGCGGAGGTCACATTCTAGCCATCTTTTCACTCCGTGTTTGTCCCGAAAACTGAGGAACGCAGGGGCTGCATGGGGAATCTGGTTGGGGAAGGGCTGCAGCCCAAAAACACACCATGGGCACAGGCAGGCCCACCCCAGGACCCCTCCACATGCCTGTGCCCACCCCTGTCCATTGCCTGGCTCAGAGGCCACCGAGACCTGAGGGTTGATGGGGCCTAGTGCCCAGAACGCCCCAGGGGAGACACCAGTTAGACTCCCACTCTGGACCAGCCAGCAAGACACTCCCATTGAGCTCCAACCTGAGATGCTGGGTGTTAGAACAGTTCTGCAGACCAGCATGCCCCACCCTTGACCATCACCCACTGCACCCTTCAGGAAAGAGAGGAAGGGGGACAGAGTCCACAGGTGGCTGAGCCCCATGGGGGATCACTCTACCTCTAGCTTCAGAATTGGTCAAGTACCCCTCCTGAGTAGGAACTCAGAAGAAAGCTCTGAGGGAAAACAGGACAAGAAGCAAGGCCTGATGGTCATCCCAGCACTCAGGAACCCAAGACAGGAGGCTCAAGAGCTCTAGGCCAGCCTGGGCTACATGGCAAGACCTAATCTCAATAAAATAAAATAAAAATATTTTTAAAATAAAATGGAACAGGCCAGGTCACTCCATCATCAGGGTTATCTGACTCCCAGGCTGCCAGACAGGGTCACGGAATCCCAGCAAGGCACAGCTCCATTGCTAGGAATCAGGTCCCTCCAGCATGAAGCCTCCATTTATTTCCCCAGCAACATAGCCCAGCTGTTCAAGGCAAATGCTGTGACTTCAGGTTGAGGACCAGATGGGACAAGGAGCTGTGGGTTTGGACTCGTCTATGTGGTGCTAGAGCTGCAACCCAGCCTCAGGCCTCATGCATGCCCCCGAGCTACATTCCTGCCCAGAATTCTACTGACTTCTGTAACTAAAGTCTTTCACTGGCCTAGGAATGAGGCCTGTGTTGCATTCAGGACCCAATAAGTGTTTGGTCCTTGACCATTGGTTCAATGAGCACTCTGCAGTGCATGCTGGGAAAAGGCTGCCTGCCCTTGTTTCCTTCTTCCCCAGCAGCCTCCCTATAGCCTCTAGCAGGGGTGCTGAGAAAATGCATAATGCAATGCATTGGAAGTCGGGGGGGGGTGCAGAGAGGAAGAGGGAGGGAGGAAGCAAAGAAGGACCTCACATCTACCGAGACCCTGCCCTGAGATTCCTATCACAAAAGGTTTGAAATCCTTGGATATTTCCCCATTGTCTCTTCATTTTTGTTTTGGTTTTCTCTCTCTCTCTCTCTCTCTCTCTCTCTCTCTCTCTCTGTGTCTCTCTCACTGTGTGTGTGTGTGTGTGTGATATGTGCACATGTGTGCATTGCAGAGGCCAAGCACCCCACAGTGATGGGGTGACAGCCTTCAACATGGCCACACCCAGCTTTTTTAAAATGTGTGGTGCTGGGAATTCAAACTCAGGTCCTCATGTTTATGCAGTAAGTGTTCTTACCCACTGAGCCATCCCCCAACCCCGACTCTTGTTTTTCATTCATCTCCTGTCCCAGACAAGACATTTTCTTTTTGGAGGCCCGAAGAGAGACAGAAAGTAAAGAGCTGCTCTTGGCGTTGGTCTCTAGCACTGGGACCTCACCTGACGTGGGTGTGGAAGGATAAACGAATGAGAGTGAGTGACTAGATGACATCCTGGCATCAGTTCCATTCACGAATGGAGACTGAGGACAGCATGAGGCACATGGCTCTCAGAGGATCCTTACACAATGTGCAGGGCCAACTTTGGGGTATCCAGCCATGGGGGACTTTCCCTCCTACCATTCCCACAGTAGATGACACTGTCACTGCCTGGATGGTGAGCTCTGGTCCAGCCTGAGCTCTGCCTGCTTTAGAAGGTATTTTCCATCCTGGAGTCCACACGCAGTGAGTGCAATTGTATGCCATGGCTCAGGGCCCTCACGGGCACTTTGCCCACTTAACAGAGTCCCCAAAATACAGTATTACCAGCACATGCTTCCTGAAGGGACTTGTGGGGTCCTGAGGTCACCACCAATGGTAGAAATTAATGTTCCTCTCCAAAAGTCACATTGATGGGGAGGGTGGAGGCAGGAGGATGGTGAGTTTGAGGATAGCTTGGCTATATGGTATGACCCTGTCTCAATGACCACACGAAACACAAAAAGCAAAGCAAGCTGCATTGAACTTGGCAGAGCACTGGGTCACAGAGGAGACAAAACAGGACAGGGAGGACAGGCCAAGACCTGGCTGGGAGAACGGGGGGCACCGGATGATGTCCACTCACACTACAAGGTTCAGGAGGCAGGAATGGGTGCAGAGGACTAAGGAAGCAGCTTCTTTCCAGAAAAGTCAGGGGCCAGGGAAATGGCTCAGTTGATAAAGGGCTTGTCACATAAGCATGAGGACCTGAGTTCGATCCCCAGAACCCGCTAGAAAGTACTGATGATGCCAGGACACATCTGCGATCCTGGTGCTGGGAGGCGGAAGCAGGAGGTTACCTGGGGCTCAGAGTGCTTCAGATTCAGTGAGAGACCCTGCCTCAAAAAATAAGATGCCAGGCAGGGTGTCACACACCTTTAATCCCAGCACTCGGGAGGCAGAGGCAGCCAGATCTCTGTAGTTCAAGGCCAGCCTGGTCTACATAGTGAGTTCCAGGCCATCTGGGGCTACAGGGAGACCCTGTCTCAAAAAGACAAAAATAAGAAGAAGAAGAAGAAGAAGAAGAAGAAGAAGAAGAAGAGGAAGAAGAAGAAGAAGAAGAAGAAAAAGAAGAAGAAGAAGAAGATGGAGAGTGATAGAGGAGGACACTTGACATCAACTCTGGACTCCAAATGTACATAAATACCCATATACACACATACATACATACATACATACATACATACATACATACATACAGAGAGAGAGAGGGAGGGAGGGAGGGAGGGAGGATATGAGGGAGGGAGGATACGAGGGAGGGAGGGAGGGAGAGAGAGAGCTAGAGAAGAGAGAACAGGAAGGGAATTAGAGCAGGGCTGGGGCGATAGCTCAGTGTATAAAGCATTTGCATACAGATGTGAGGACCTCAATTTGGATCCCTAGAACCCACACAGAGCTGCATACAGCAGCACATGTGTTTGTAATTCTAGTGCTCCTAAGGGGAGGTGGAGGCAGATGTGTGCCCGGAAGCTCACAGGCCAGCTAGCGAGACATGAAGCAGCAACCCCCAAGAGACCTTGCCTGAATCAAGGTGGAAGGAGAGGTCTAGTATCTGGTGGTCCTCTGACCTCCACACACGCATGCTGGCACTCACACAGACACAGACACAGACACACACACACACACACACACACACACACACACACACACACAGAGGCAGAACCAGATAGAGCAGAAAAGACCCACTGTTCATCACTATCACAGTCATCACCATCATCACCAGAAGAAGATACCCATTAGTCACGCCAAGACCCCTGAGTCCTCCACAAGGTTAAGAAGTCACCATCTCTTACTTAATGAAGCTGGGACTGCCTTGTTAATTAGAATATTGGATTTCCCTCTGGAACAAACGTTTCCCCTCTGTGGCTGTCTCCCCCTGACCCTATGCCAGTTCCATTTTTAAAAAGCCCTCTGGGGACATTCATTTTGGAAAATCAAATTAGCTTTGATGTTTATTACCCTGTCTGAGCTGTGTGTGTGTGTGTGTGTGTGTGTGTGTGTGTGTGTGTGTGTGTGTAGAGAAGCAACTGGAAGCATGGGCCATCATGATTACCCTACTGCAGGTACCTTAGCCCAGGTGCATGAAGACCTTCCTCAACCAAGGAGGAAGCCTGGAGGTGACACCAGTGCTGGGCTGGGGCCCCCCACAGCAGGGGTGCATGCCAGGATTAGCTACGGGTATTCAGAGGGGCTAGGAAGTACCGGTCAGATGAAATTCTGCTCATTGACGCCATGAAATGTTATATAATATTCTTATTATAGAGTACCCGAGGAAACAGGAACACACACACACACACACACACACACACACACACACACACACACGTGCGCGCACACACACACACACGCGCGCGCGCTCTAAGGTGTATTTATCGACTGTCCACTATGTGCTGACACTGTTCTAGAAGCCGGGGATACAGCAATGAACAAAACAAACAACATGAGCTTATGATGCTGAGGAAGGAGACAAAAAAATCAATAGGTAAACCTCACAGCTAGGTCCGACTGCAGAGAAGATCACACAGGAGAGTAGGGAGCTGGGGCGCAGAGCAGCCAGGCTGGGCTTTGGGTTAAGATATCGCAAAAGAAGCCGCCTCACGAAGGTTGAGGACCGTGCAACCCCTGAAGGGCTGGGAGCAAACCAGGCGGACGTCTGGCTGCCAGAAGGACCCGCCTGGCAGAAGAGATGGCAAGCGCAGAGCCCTGTGGCAGGGACGCGTTTGGCAAAGCCACAGCTCTCCGGGCTTGGTAACGGTCTTGGCGTTTCTCGAGAGGGGAGCTATACAAAGAGATTGGTTGTCTCTCCATATTTACACCTGGCATCCTTGCAAATGGTGCTTCACAGACAGAGCTACAAGATGGTACCTGTGGTGAAAAGTTCACAGTTGGGCCATGGAGATGGGACCAGTGACTGGAACCCTGTCTCACATTGAAGGGCTGACCTGCAATGTCAGCAGTGGTATGGACAGTCACTGCCCACCCACTTCCTTACGGAAGTAACATTGCCTTTAATGGATCTAAGCCCACTCCTCTGGTGGTGGTGGCAGGTGGCAATCCTCTTCCCCCTCCCCTCCCAGTCCTTTTGAGGCCAGTGGAGGGGTAGCCCATCCTCTCAGTCAGGGCTCAGCAGCCCCCAACAAGAAAAACCTGTCTCACCAGGTCTGCCAAAGGCTTAGAGGCACCTCTAGCAGGCACCTGCTCTCCCCAAGTTCCACAGCTGCTGGACTCAGAGCATAGCAGAGTTGGGGTTCAGGGGCTCTAGGGAAGGACATTTGTGTACTGAGCCTGGGACCAAAATGCCAATAGGCAACTTGCAGCTCCCCTTGAGTCCACTGGAGTGAGGTGGACGGCAGGAGCAGGGCGATCCCAGCAACCAAGGCTCCCTTGCTTGTGGCCAGGGAAACTATGAGGGTGAGTACCGCTTTCGGACCCAAGACCTTGGCAACCAATGCTCACACTTTTAAGGCAAAAATGACAGAAGTCAGGGTAGCGCAGGTTCCCCAGGACCCAAGCTGTTTAGCTCCCCTAGGCCGGGGTGCCTAGACTGGGAGCTGCCGCTTCGTTTTGGAAGGAAGGGGAAACAGTTTGAGGTCAGAGGGTCCCCCAGAGAAATCTATACCAAGCCATGTTGAAAATAACCCAGCCTCTCAGAGAGGGGTGATTCCGGGGGCCTTTCTTAGAGAAAGCAAGCAGGGAGCCTAATGGGGTCCATCCCTGGGTCACTGCTTACCTGATAGGAACACAGATGCCTCATGAAGACCAGTCCTGCGTCCACTTGGAAATACTCCGCAGGACTCCAGTGGTGGCTCTACCCTGCTCACAGGCCAACAGACAGGGTGGCCACCAGCAGACAACAGCCAGGCTGTAAGGTTCCCTTCAGACCACTATGATAATCCCCCCTGTAGACTGCCTACTCCCCACCTCCATCTGTCCCAGCTACTCTAGGCCTTCTGTGCCTGGCTGGGAGGAGGCAGGGCAGTCTTGCTCAGGCCTGCCGCTTAAACTCACCATCGACACAAGTCTTTACTTGTGTGCCCCAGAAGAGGATGGCCACCAGTGAGGAGGAGGAGGGGACCACAGAAGCTGCCTCCACAGCCCGGCTCGGCAGTGTCTCTGTGGCAGTCACAGGACATGCACTGGACACACACTAGGACCTCAGGGCACAGGGTACAGAGCATCCAGCAGTGGCCTGGCAGGGCCAGCGCCCAGGGTCTCAGACTCACATATGGTTGCTTCCAGCCTGGCATAGGCTAGGAAGATGCAAGTCTGGGCTTGGCTGTGTCATTCAATAGGTCAAGGCCTCTTCCTTCCCTATGACACCCACAGTGGGGGCAGCCTAAGGTTCAAATCAGGCCAGTCAGTGCTCTTTCCTTCAGTGTAGGAGGAATCCTGTCCACACAGTGCCAACCTCCAAATCTACAGGTGTGTCCTGGCCTGTGACTCTAACTCAAATCTAGGTTGTTAACCTGGCAGAGGGTGAAAATGTTTCCTGCAGTCTCTAGAAAATTGTTTTGTGGCCCCAATTTCAAGTTGTCTCCACCTGTAAAATACCAGATTCCAGTGTGATCCCAGGAGACAGCAGGCCAGTCCCTCACCAGAACCCCACATCCTGACCACTGGCCCAGTGTTCCTCATTCATCCTGCTGGACACAGGCAGAGGCCCTCACACTGGCCCTCTCAGTACCACAGTCCCATCCATGGACCGTGCATGACTTCGTGTGGATGCCAGCCTGCACAAGCAAGCTCCATCTCTCCAGCCCCACCCCATGAATCCTGGGTACACACAGGCCGCATGGTCTATGGAGCAACAGCCCCAGAGAAGATGCCCTCAGGAGCTGGAAGATGGCTTGGTCCATACGACAGAATTCCAGGGTTCCGGGTATCTAACAGGGAGATGTCAGCGCGCGATGACTTAGTTGCTTAGCATGTAGACTTTCTGACCTTCAGAGAGGGTCATGCCAGAGAAAGGACTGAGCTGGGCCTCTAAAGTGGGGGAAGGGCAGGGTCCTGGGAATGAACACAAAAGTGTTGTTTATACTGGAGGGAAGGCCATGACCTAATGACTGACAAGCAGAAGGCCACATGGCTCCTCCCTCTTTGGCTCAAGGGTAGAGGGACACTTACTGATTGCTCACGTGGCCATGGGAGCTCCTTGTGAGGAACCAGGGTAACTCAGACAGGCCCCACCCTCCAGGAATGAAAGGGGACACCCTGAAGAACCCCAGCCCTGGTTACCTAACACAGAGCAGGGGCCCAAGGAGAGATGTGGGCACCCCAGGGATCAGGGATGTTCACCAGGCACTCAGAGAGGTAGCAGGTCAGCTAAGTCTACCAGTTCACTTGGCATGGGCATCCCAGGAACTCAAGGGGATGTGTAGGTCTCATGGACCAGAAGATATTGGTTTCTAGAGAAAGACAGTCACAAGGCCTATCCCTGCACCTCAGAGGCCAGGCCAAGCAGGACTTTAGGGGCATGCTGGGGAGAGGAGGCACTGAGGCCCATCAGGCCCCAACAGTCAGGGACTGTGAAATGATGGAGGGTGAGGAGGAACACCCCTCCACAGCACAGAGCACACCAGCCTCCCCAGAGTTCTCTGCGTATGTTTCAGGCAGTCACTGTTTGCAATCCCTGCCCCACCATTCTGAGTGGTTAGGTCACTATGACTCCTATTTGATGAGGAGGGATATTGAGACTCAGAGAGATATGGTTACTGCCTAAAGCCTATGCCTGTAGCCAGCCACCAGCCCTCCAGTAGCCTTGGCAACCACTGAGTCTGGTGTCCTTGTTAGGGTGGGACAGTGGGAAGGAAGCTGGAGACCTCACAGAGTTCCAAGGCTGTACCCCACACCTACCAGGTCCCTCTTCAGGGCCTTTGGAAAGGTGGCAGAGCTGGGCAGCTGCTCAGTCCTGGCTCATGAGCCTCGGTTAATGACAGGAGTGAGCCAGCCAAATGCAAGGCTCATGATTGACATACTATCAGAGGGAGGAACCATCATCCACCTAAGGCTCATGGCTGTCACACCATCAGAGAGAAAAGTCACCCCAGACTCATCACTGACACATCATGAGAGAGAAAAACTATCATCTATCCAAAGGATAGGTGATTCCAGCTCCTAAGGGATACCAGTGTGGGAAGCTGAGTGGGTTCTCCTGGATGGCTGGGAGGCAGGACCTAGGAGGACAACTCCAGGATTAGGACCAGCCTGGCCACCAGCAGGTGTCACTGCAGCCAGGAGGAAGAAGCAGGGACCACAGGGCTGGTACTGAGTCTCAGTCCCAGTGCTTGAAGGAGAGAGGGCCTGGCTCTGGCCATACCAACTCCAGGGAAGCCCTGGGGCACTGTCCCATAAACACAGATCTGTCATCTCTGACTTGGGTGTGATAACAGTACCTGCTGTGGAGGGTACCCTGGGTATCAGGCAGGGCAGGGTTGAGATGTCCATTAGAAAGGTAAAGAAACCACAGCACTGACCAGAAAACTAGCCCTCAGGATGGTGGAGATGCCGCCTCCAAGGCTAGGTATGTCCCCCAGGACTATGGTCTGAGTGGTGACAGCATCTTCCTGTCCACTGTGGGAATGCTGTAGGTGGGGCATATTAGGGCCCCTCCCCAGAGTAGATCAACCTGGCCCTTCTCACCCATGGATTCTGATTAGGACCCCAACCCCTGGGCCACTCTGCAAGAGGACTCATGCCTCTGGGGCCCAGCTGGCCCAGCCTGCCCTCCAGGCCCCACACCAGTCTCTGTCCCTCCTCCCCACTGCTAAGGCGATGTGGCTCCAGGCCAAAGCCTCTTCATCCCCAGACAAAGCCTGAAGCAAACCACCCTGCTGGCCGCCCAAGCTCAGGTTGCTGCCTACAGCGGGCCAGGCTGGGCATCTGATCATTCATGAAAATCAGGCTTCCACCATGTTCCTAGCCTTCAGCAGGACTCTGCTCACAATCCCCTCATTGTGTGGGTGGCCATGGTGGCGGTTCTGCAGAGGGGAGGAGGGGAAGGAGGGAGGGGACAGGCTGGGGTTATAGAGAAAGAAAAAAGAAAGAGGAAGGGAGGGGAAGGGAGAGCCGAGGACAGACGGAGGGAAGGAGGAAAGAAAGAAGAGAAGGGGGAGGGTCAGGCAGAGGGAGAAGAGGAAGAGGCTGAAGGAGGGAACACACAACAGGAGATGGCCCAGGTACTCCTGAGCCCAAGGACAGAGAGCCTCTTCCTTTAGAACTTGGCTCCTGGGAATCAGGAGAGTGCTCCCTAGCAATCAGGAGAGTGCTCCCTAGCAATCAGGAGCGTGCTCCCTAGCAAAGATGCTCCTTGATGGAGGAGTTCCTTGACAGAGGTGCTCTCTGACCACTGCCCAGGCTACTGTGATGACCTGGAAATTTTCATATTCCCATCCCCATCTTTCCAAAGGCTAGCCATGGGGCAGGATCACCCAGGCCAGAGCTCACAGGTGCAGTGCATATGACCTAAGACCAGTCTCAGTCTCCCTATTTGAGCAGTGGGCATTGTCTGTTCTCCTCAGAGAGCACCTGGGCAGCATCAATACACAGGCTTTAGACTCTGTTTCACATCCTGGCCACAGTTTTCACTTTCTGGGGCCTCAGTTTTCCCAACCTGCAAGTCAGAGGTGGCATCCTTTCCCTCCCTCACGGTGGGGCCTGGAAGACAAGAGTGGCTGGTGCAAAGCAGGCATTCCAGCCACGTCCCTTAGTCTTCCCTTGCTTCTGACCCAGTTCAGCCATGTCCACCAGGGCCAACCTGGTACCAGGTGGGCTGAGTGCCACCCCAGCAAGTTCTGCTTGGGGCACAGCCAGAGTTGACACCTGCCTTTCTCATCAGGCCACTGACTGCTCTCCAGAGTCAGCTAGCAAAGAAACAGACCACTGACAAGGAAAACAGTCCCAGGAGCAGAGATTTTAGGGGGTACCCATAGGGACCCCTGAGGAGCAGGAGGGTGAGGCACTGGCCACATCCATGTCCATCACAGAATGAAAGACACAGCCAGAGCACCAGCCACTGGGGAGCCTGGACAAAGGAGGCCTTAGCAGAGCATCGAGAGCCAAAGGACTCCATGTGCCACGCAGGATCGCAGCCCACCTCCTGGGAAATACACGTTGTGTGCACACAGAATGTCCAGCCAAATGCCCCATTCTTGGGCCTCTTTCTATGCTGGTCATGAGAGACAGTGGGACAAGCCACTCAGTCCAGGATGGCTGGGACTGTCACACACCAATACTCCTTCGGTCCACCCAAACCACACAGCTCGGTGACTCGAAGGAACAGGGAGGTGGTAGAAAATAGCAAAGAAATGGGGCCACTGTTATTACTCCACTTACAGGTTGTAGGGAACGGAATGGGATCGGGCTAGGTTCACAGTGACAGCGTCTTAGACACCTGCAGTAGACCCACAGACCTTGAGTCTCACCCTCATGCATGCTTTCTCCTTCCCTTCAGCTCCTGGCCACTGTCCTGTTACTCAAGAGAACACGCAGTCCCCCATCTGTCCCTCAACAGTCCTTCGCTACAGTCTTCCCGGTATAAGAGCCACCTCCCGTCCACCCACAGATGCCCTCCCTGCCCTCACCCAGCTTCCCTATCGCAGCACACAGCATCCTTGACCTCTGCTTTGGTCCTGCTGATCAGACAGCTCTGTGTGTGTGCTGGTGTGGTGCAGTCTCTCTGTTACCTCAGGGGAAGGTAGGGTGCTGTTCTATGGCCATGAGGCCTCTGGACAGCATGGAGAGAGGGGGAAACTGAGTCATAGTCACTGAGCTATACTGATGTGCCTTTTGCAGAAGGGAAAATCCCTGTGGGCCACATCCTTAGTGTGACTTGCTGGATGAGAAGTTAGCACTGTTACAAGAACCAATAAGCTACTGGAGTTTGTGTGTGTGTGTGTGTGTGTGTGTGTGTGTGTGTGTGTGTGTGTGTCTGTGTGTCTGTGTGTCTGTGTGTGTCCTGGTGTGTGTAAAGAAAGCAGCTGTGCATCACCGACCACAGTTTACTGTTCATGGGGCACTCCCGCCAGGAGGCCACCTGCTCAGAATCAGGAAATAGTGGCCTAGGTTCAGCAGGTTTGGGGAGACCTCTGCTGTTCCAGCCAAGCCAGCTGTCCTCCAGTCCAACAGAAAGCAAGAGGTGGGCCTCACCCACTTCTCCAAGTGTTCATCCCTCTGTCCTGGGCTCCCTCTTAGGACTCTCTGCTGGGGAAACACCCTGAGCTCTGAAACCAAATGTTCACACTCATGGGGAACTGAAAATAACCACAGCAAACCCAGTGCACACTAGAATATCCTCTCAGTGGAAATCTGGGCCACGATCAAAAGCTGTGTCTCCAGGAGCTGCCGAAGGACACAGGAAACGTGTGTGACGTCAGGGCAAGAGAGAACAGGTGGAAAAACAAAGGTGTGTGGACAGGAAAACCTCGGCTACCACCGTTCAGGTTCCTGACTCCTGCACAGAAAGAGCTGGGAACAGAGAGCAGAGAACCCAGGCGAGGCTGTCCACCGGCTTCTCTCTTCCTGCCTTCCTGGGTTTCCTAACAAGCATGCACCGGCTTTCATTTTTAATTAATAAGTGCCTTCTGTTAAACAATTCAGCATGCTGCCAAACTTCACGGCAGGCATGGGCTCCGCACCAACACCATCTTCATCGGTACTCTGAGGTACCCTGTACAGTCACACATTCTATCAGCCCTGGCTGTCCACCGGCTTCTCTCTTCCTGCCTTCCTGGGTTTCCTAACGAGCATGCACCAGCTTTCATTTTTAATTAATAAGTGCCTTCTGTTAAACAATTCAGCATGCTGCCAAACTTCACGGCAGGCATGGGCTCCGCACCAACACCATCTTCATCGGTACTCTGAGGTACCCTGTACAGTCACACATTCTATCAGCCCCCGATGCAGGACCCTGCCCAGCCCTGCCGGTCCCGGTACGGCAGCCGAATGTGACCAGGCAGCAGGCAGATGTCAACAAAGACCCCAGAGTGGGTTTTTGTTGGCTCCGGATGGCAGCCCAGTTCTCCTCTCCCTTCCATGATACATCAGATGTCAGCAAAGCAGAGAACCTCAAACGCAGACAGCCTTCTCTGCCTGTGCTGCTGGTGGGCATGTTCCCACTCCTGGCCTAGCCAGGCCCCTAGCTGCACACTGACTCTCGATGAACCCGCCACCCTGCCTTCACTAGGGCCCTGTGTGACATTGTGGCCTGGGCTTCTGATCTCCAGAGCACTCAGGCAGTGCCTGCCAGCAGCCCTGGGAAGGAAGGTAGAGGGAAGGGATCAGCTGGCTACTCTCCCTGACAATGGATGGATCCCAGAGCACACTTGAATACCAAGAGGCAAGATCCAGGCCTCACTCCACCCCAGCAATGCAGGTTCCCAAGTCCTCCACTGACAAACTGCCTGCTACCCCCGTATGCTTGGGGGCCCGCTCTCCCCACCCTCACTTTCCAGGCAGTCGGGGTGATTGGCTTGACCCACTCAAGTGGGAATAAGTTGTGCTGTTTACGGGCTGTGACCTTGAGCAACCCATATGACCGTCCTCTGTGCCCTAGTTCCCTCCCCATAAAAACACAATTCATCACTGGGCTCTGATGAGATCCACACAAGGGCCAGCCACACGCAGGACTCGCTGGTAATCCCTGGGTGTACTCCCTTCAGAGACTCCTCCACACACTGGGCAGGCCTCAGTCAACCCACACAGTCTCCCTTGACTCAGTTTATTGATCATGCTCACGCTGAGATGCTTTCAGCCCTGCAGGACAGTCACAGACCTGGATCCCCATACAGCCACCAGGTCCTAACTGCAGCCGCAGGATGGGTCACCACCCTAGGCATCCAGAGCAGAGCCCGGGGAATCCTCACTGGAAACAGACACCTGGCCTCACTTCTAGCCATCAACATTTCCCTTGTGGCTTTCTGTCCTCTGGCACCTCGTCCTGACCCCTGGCCTCTGTGCTGGACCAGGGCTCAGTGTTGGTCCAGAGCACGGCTGCTTCCTGCCAGACTGCAGTCACAGGACTCCTGATCCACCCCTGCCCTCCCCACTGCACTTTGGTAAAATCCTTCAACTGGCTGCACAGTCTTAGCACTCCCTCATCTCCCTGCACTGAGCGCCACCCCTCCCGTCCCAGCCACCTCTGCACTGAGCACTCATGGTCCCTCCCCGTCTGGGCCTTTGCACACACTGTCCCTCCAGGACACTCCCCAGGCACCTCACTTCCTCCGCCTTCTCTGATTAGTCCCTAGGCTCTCCATACGCCCTCCTCAGAGGATCCTCCTCCAGTCACCTGTTAGGGTAATTAAATAACTTTCATTAGCTAGCTTTGTCTTCCTGGATCCCCCCCCCAGACTCCCCAGTCCTGCTGGAGCCCAGTCAGGTCCGATCTGCATCTGTGGAAGGAACGAGCAAAGAACTGCCTCGTGCCATCAGTCAACACGCCAACTCAGAGGGCAACTCCACCCTCCACGCCTCTACGCATGTGCACATATGTGTACAGCCATGTATAGACACACTTGTACCCTCCCACACATACACACACACTCGTACTCTCGCGGTGACATGCTGGGCCAGGGTATGGAGCCCTGTCACTGCTGCTGTAGTTTTCGCCAAGTGCTTTCCTTCACCGGGCCTTGATTTCCTCATCTGGGCGGGAAGCTCTGAGGACATGGTGCCCGGGCACTGGAGCCCTGTCACTGCTGCTGTGGTTTTCGCCAAGTGCTTTCCTTCACGGGGCCTTGATTTCCTCATCTGGGCGGGAAGCTCTGAGGACATGGTGCCCGGGGAGCAGAGGCATGGGAGAGGTAATGCCCGGTGTGGGGCCTGGTGGATGCAGCAGCACTGGATGCAGGGGATGGCCAGGGGTGGCACTGGACACATAAGGACAAGAGACACCTGTCCGCACAACCACCAGCCTCCAGTCACCCACAGCACCTTCGCCTCCCTGCCGTCCCACGGGTCTGGAGGCCTTGCACGCTCAGCACTGCCCCGCCCCCACCCATGATTGTCTACATGGTTCCCCTCCATTCAGCCTAATAGAAAAGTTCAGATAAGATACAGAGGTCTCCAGCAGAAGGGGAGTCATCCAACAGATCAGGATCGCCGCTCCTAAGGGCCTGGTCACACGAGAGCAGAGGGAAGTCACTATGTTCGTTGCTGGGGTGTGTTTGCCACAGCAGTGGGCATCCCTGTAGAACCACAGTGATCTGACCCTCCAGGGATGGCACCCTCTCCATGAGCCTGCTGGGTTATATCTGGCATCAACTGAGCTGTCACAACAGTGGTGCACAGCAGAGACTCGGGGAAATGGAGACTCACAGCAGGGGGAGCAGCTCCCCACAGCCACACAGTGAGCACTGGCCATTCTCCTGAGCCCAGTTCCCTCCACAGCCTGGATGCTGCAAGACAATGTTCAGAATAGCAAAGCGAGCAAGATGTTCGTAGAGCAGAAATGGCACCGGCCTCCGAACTGCACCCCATGCAGGTGACCCGGGTTCTGCAGGGCTCCTGTGGTTGTTTGAAGCAGCCACCAAAACACTAACATCTCGTCACCAAGAACCCACTCACTGCACCCTAGGCAGTCGCTTGCCACCAAGGCCTGCAAAACAGGTATTGAGAATGCAGCCTTGACCCCAATCCAGATCCAAGACACTTTGGACAGCCTGAAAGACCAGCCCAAGTGTGGGGACAAAGCTCACTTGGCTCCAAGATATGATCCCCATCACAGCTACTAAATAGGAAGCAAGCACAGGGCTTAGAATGCCAGGCTGGTCCCTGGAGAGATGGCTCACTGGTTAATGCTTGCTGCTCTTGCAGAGGACCTGAGTTTGGTGTCGAGCACCCACAACACGCAGCTCACAACTGCCTGTAACTCCAGCTCCAGGGGATCTGATGCCCCCTTCTGACCTCTGTGAACATTGCACAACATGAGTTCACTTACATGCATGCAAGCAACACACACTTTTTAAAGATAAACAATAAATCTTTTTAAAATGCCAGGCTGAACCCTGCAGGTGCTGGGGAAAGCACTGCTTTCCTCTTGCTGAGCATCAGGCTTTCCAGATGTTCACATGAAAAGCAGGACTGCTCCAAGGAAAGGGGAACATTGAACATTGGAAAAAAACATCACCAAGGGACTGGGAAGATGGCTTAGTCAGGACGCTTACTGAGAAAGCATGAGGACCTGAGTTTGAATCCCCAGCACTCATGTAAAAAGCCAGGATGGTCTCATGTCTGTAACCTCAGCACCGTGGTGGGGAGGGGCATGGACAGGAAGATCACTGGGGCTTGATGGCTGCCAGGCTAGCTCCAGGTTCAGTGAAAGATCCTGCAAGGGCCTAAGACTGAGTATGATAGAGCAGGACGCCCGACTTCCTCCCCTGGCCTGTGGACACACACACATGGGCACACAGCTGCATACACATGTGCATACACACACACACACACACACACACACACACACACATATATACCGTACACACTCAAAAGTGCATCACTGGGATTGGGCTGGGAACTGCCTGTCTTCATGATGACTCCCTGAGCTGTAATCTATGGTCCTGTCCATCTTGCAGCCAGTGGGTATGACCACTCTGTGCTCTCTACCAATTCATGTGCATCTCTGTAAAAGCATGCTGGACCATATGAAGGCACCTGCTTCCCCTAACATCAACATTGCTTCCTACCAGCCTGGGTCACACAGCTACTGGGGTCCCTACCTAGGTCCCAAAGCAAATTCTGGAGGAAACAAAGGCTATGGCAGCCACTGGGGACCGCCATCCCCCACCCGAGTCCCAGCCCTGGGAAGGGACTCCATCCTCCTCCCACAGGCAGCAATGGTGTGCCTAGGTGAGGCGAGGCAAGGCCCCACCCCGCTGCCTTCTCTATTTGGGATGTGCAAATAGCCCGTGTTTGTTCTCCCATGCGGCCTTCTGCAGCTCCGGCTTTTATCCTTGAAGTGCAGCTGATAAGAGAGTCTGAAAAATGCTAATACCGCAGGAAAGTCCCTGCAGAGTTATAATGAAAAGCTTTACATAAATTGTGATATCTCACTCATGTCCCAGGTCTGCAAGGGCTTTATTAACTGTAGTCCTGTCTCTTTGGCAGTGGCTGCCAATCCACCTTGCTGACTTCATGCGTCCAATTCATCATACATTTATCATGTGCCCACTAGGTGTCAGGCACTGTTCCAGGCACCTGGAAGCCTCATTTCATCTATGAATATTTAGTGAGCTTCCACTCAGTTTCAGGCAAGATGGCAGGTACACAAAACAGTGAGGTGAGCATCAGGCGAGGCCCACTGGGGACCCAGAGATTCTGTGGTTGGCTCAGAGCTGTGTACTACAGGAAGGCTTCCTGGAGGAAGCAGCAGGCACCATCCCAGAAAGGTAAAACAGGGTGAGGGACATATATCTTCAAAGAGCCAGAGGGAGGGACCCTCACAGCATCCAGAGAGCCACCAGTTGCTCGCATGGTTCCCATGTGACACTGGCAGCTCCCCGGGCTGGACAGACTGGACACATGTTTTCTGCTGTTAGCTCCTCCTCACAGTCCCCCAATCTAACTTCACCTCCCTAAAGGTGGGCGTCACAGCAACATGGACGCTCAGAGAATGGAAAGTGTCCTGAAGGAGGGAGTGCCTGGCTGGCCAAAACCTACCTCAAGCAAGGAGGGCTTATACTGAGGCCTGTGACGGACAGATTCATGCCCTACCCCCCATTTCCCATGTCTGTCAAGTGAGGGGGATGATGAAGAGGTTGTGGAGGCTCAGTGAGGTGGTGAAAGGCTGGCACAGCCCGAGAGGACTGTGGCCTCATCAGAAGAGGAAGCACACACTGCTCTCTTCCCCAAGTGAAATGACAAGCAGGAGACAGTCGGAGGGGGTCCTCCAGTCTCCAGCTCTGCCATCCTCCATCTTGGCCCTCCAGCCTCTGGAGGGCGAGCCCCACATTCCCATCGTCTAAGATCTGTCTGCAGCACTGTGCACGGCAGCTGGAGCCTGCTGCTCACAGCCCTCAACCCCCTCTCCATACCCAACAGCCTCCAAAGGGAAAGGCAAGGCCACGTCTTAGCCAGCCAGGTGCCCACTGTGAGACCCCAGCAAGCCAGGGTGCGTGGGAGGTTCAGGTTCTCACGGTCCAGCGGCCTCTTCTTTGGAGCTCATTCTGAGGATTCGGCTGACAATTCAGGCCAATTCATGGGGATTTCCACAGATTAGCCACTCATTAGTACCCTGCATTAGAACCCTAGAGATTCTCTGAAATCATCAGATGAGGCCCAGGGCAGGGACTGGTTTCTATAAGGGCCTCCTGCCATTGTGGTCCAGATTAGTACCCCAACAGCAGCCTCCTCCCTGCCAGGGCCAGAGAGCTCAACAAAGTGGTGGTGGGGGCGGAGGGAGGGAGCTTTGATGCACAGTTTCAAAACTTCACCAAACAAGAAACCATTTAAGCCAAGAGAAGCAGCCTTACCCTCACAGAGAGCAAATCCCAATACTCCTGCTCTTTGATTCCCTTAAACAACAAGGCCACAAATCCAGGCCACCTGCAATGCTAGATCAATGCTCCCAAATTGCTAAGAATCTCCCTTTCAGCATCCCTCTCAGTCAGGTGTTGAAGACGGTCAATAAAAATATTACAGCATCTTTCTTGGGTGCATATGTGTGTGCCAAAGGTCAACCTCAAGGTGTCATCCCTCAGAAGCCAAACACCCTGTTTTTTGAGGCTGGGTCTCTCATTGGCTTGGAAATCACTGATTAGGCTACGCTGACTGGCCAGTGAGCCCTACGGAGCCCATCTCCCAGCACATGGGTTACCGCATGTGCCACCATGCCCACTTTTTTTTTGTGGGCTCTGAGGATCAAACTTAGCAAAGCAAGCACTTTACCTACCGAGCATCTCCCAAACCCTGTAGTATCTTCTCTTTTTTTAATATTTTACTATTTTTATTTTATGTGTATAAGTGTATTGCTTGCATGTATGTAAATGCACCCATGTCATGCAATGTCTGCAGAGGTCAGAAGAGAGCATCAGATGTCCTGGAATTGGAGTTACAGACAGTTGTTAGCCACCATGTGGGTGCTGGGAATCCAGCCCGGGTCTTCTGCAAGAGCAGTTAGTGCTCGTAACTGCTGAGCCATCTCTCCTGCCCCTGTTGTATCTTTCTTTAAAAAAATAAAAATAAAAATAGCTGATGTGGTGGCATGTGTTTGAACTCCAGCACTCAGGAGGCAGAGGCAGGTGGATCTCTGGGAGAGCAAGTCCAAGCTGGTCTACACATCAAGTTCGAGGCCAGCTGAGGGTAAAGGAAGACTCTGTCTCAAAAAAAATTAAGCAAACCAAAGCAGACAAACCCTGAGTGGCACTGTAAACTTGTAGAACTGGATTTCTCTCTAGAGGAGGTTGGGAAGTACTCACCCACCTTCTGCTGAATGACACAGCTATGACTTCATGAGGCTCTGTACCTGCTGCCCTTCCCAGAACTGTGGGAAAAAAACCACCCATCAGAGTACACAGCTCCAGGCCCCCAAGTCCAACACCTTGCCAGAATTTTCCAGAATGGTTTCCGGCTTAGTTCCTGCCTGTTCCATAGAAGCTATACCCTGAGCAGCCATAATGCAGAAAGGCCAGGACCCAGCTGCCCAGAAGCCTCAGACACACCTGTATGTCCACCTTCCCGGGTGCCTATCAGACACCTGGTGGTCCTGGCCTGAGGCCTTCAACAACCAGAGCCACCTCCTTTGCCCAGCGAGCCCTGCTCCTCCTCTTCTGAATGAAGACTGTCTTCTTCCAGATGTTCCATCCCAGGGAGAGCTCATGCCCACTACTGGGCAAGGCATGAGCCACCTCCCCAAAGGACTCTCAAGTCCTGCATTCAGCATGGGCAAAGTCAACAGAAGAAGCTGCATCTAGCACAGCCCAGGAACCAAAGAGACCCAGAAGAGTGCAAGGAAGGCTTCCTGAAGGAGGACACGTGCCAACCGCCCCCACCCCTCTGCCTCCCTGACAGGTGTCACTACAGATCCAGGCTCAGTAGCAGCAGGACCATCTTCCTGAAGCTCAGTGGATATTCTCCCTCCCAGCCCTCCATGGTTGTCCTTGCCTATGATCTGGAGCTCAATGCTTCTCCCAGGACCATTATCTGCACTCCACTCCACCCCCAACCCAGTGGCGCTACTATAAGCAGCTGAGGCCTCCAGCCCTTTGTACCTGCATACCCCTCCCTGACACCAATATCCTCCACAAGTAGTTGGGGGGAGGGTAATGGGTCCTGCCAGCCCCAGCTCCAGGACAGCAGCTTGTGTCCTTTGTCCTATGGGCCTTGGGGCCCCTCAGAGAAGGGAAGTCCGCAGAAAAGCAGTGCCCACAGGCAGCACCCCACCCCTGACTTATTCATGAGCACCTCCCTCTTGCCTCTCCCTAAATGCCTGGAATGGCTCTTGGGCCTGTCCCCAGGCTTCTGTTGCTCTGTTAAGGGTACCCTCTTGTTACCTCTCCAGCTCATCAAGACCTCTCCGCCTCACCCATGAGGATACTGAGGGGCTCTAAGGAACCTGCTAGTCACTCTAGGGCACTGTTTAAAAATATAGTGGGTGTTCCTGGTTGCCTACCAGAACTTGATAGTAAGACACTATCACTGAAGATATCACATGCCGGTCACAGGATGTGGAGAAATCAAGTTGGTGCTGACCGGGGAGTTTCCTCTCTGCCGGCTGACTTTCCTAGTTACAGAAGGTGCTATTCGGGCTGCTGGGGAAATGTCAAAAACAGTCTGACCCAGCTGTGAACCTGTGAGCTACAATAACAACTTGTCTGACTAGACACTGGGTATAAGAGTGGCATGAATGTTATGGGGGTAACCAACTACTTGACTGACTTAAGGTCTACTTCACAGGAGGAACTGTACTGTAATTCTGTTACTGTAATTCTGGCCAAGAACCCGTGGTTTCGGAGTTCATGGGCCCCAGGGGTGAACCTCCAGCTATTATCCTGCAAAATGGACAGAGTATCAAAGTGCACTCTAAATTTGTTTCTCTATACACATAGATGAATGCAGCTCTCAGATCTGAGAGCAGTTTCTTTGTGCATTAGACAGTAATTAATGCAGAGACTCACAACTGGTCCAGGTCCAAACAGTAAGTGGCTGTGGAGTGCTCAGCCACAAACGGGACATCTGTATCACACCCCTGCCCAAGCTTAGGGACCACCACAGAAGAGGGAGAGGAAATATGTCAGAGTTAAAGGTCAGGGAGGACCAGAACAAATAGCGTCTTCTGGACAACAGGACCCCTGCACTCTTGAATTCACAGTAGCTGTGGTCGCCTGCACATGATCAAGCCGGTCAGCATTCTCACATGGGAGCGGGAAGGGGTTCATGAGATCCCATCCTTAACTATTGAGCTATGGGCAGCTGATGGCTTCCAGGGGAGGGAGAGTCAGTTTTCTTTAAGGGTGTGACCCCCACCCCGGTAGATTCACCACGCTCCGATGGATGGTCACACACCCAGGAGTATATGGGCAACACAAATTGGTCATGCGGTTGGGAGGGGGTAGGGAGGTAGATCTGGGAGGAGCTGGGGGAGGAGAGGGAGTTGAATATGAACAAAATACACTGTATGAATTCTCAAAGAATTAATATAAATACCATATTTTAAAGAATATATGTGACAAAATTAGTTTTACTCAGTGAAAAATGAGAGGCGGGAATCTCTCAGGGAAGCTAAAAGGTGACGACAGGGCGACCGTTTGACTGTGGCTGAAGCGGTGGAAGGGAGCCTGCTGCACAGAGATGCCACTGAAGAACTCATCAGCATGGCTGTCAGAGCTGCCCAGGGCCAAGACAATGAAGGCTCTGGGGACGCGGAGCGTGTGCTGAAGTAAAGAACATAGGATACAGAGAACGGGGAGGACAGCCTCCCTGCCCAGAAGGGGACTGTGCAGGTCAGAGGGAAACAGGACAGCGGCCGCAGGGCACTGCTCTCATCAAGACAAGAAGGAACCTGCATGGCAGTGGTGGGTGGTGGTGCTGGTCCTACCACAGCCACACTGCACCCACGTTTCCCCCCAGGTGGCCCCAGCCCAGCTCCGATTCAGGTCCCCACATGTCTAAGGAGCTCAAACCATGACCAGAGTCTCTCTGAACACTCTTGCAGCTTCAGTGGCCAGGGACTTCCTGCTCCTTTAAAACTCCTCAGCCTAAGCCAGACTAAGGTAAAGATGTGGGCTACAGAGATGGCTCAGTCGGCACAGACTCATCATGCAAGTGTAAAGATCCGAGTTCAGATCCCTAGCACCCATGTGAAAACCCAAGGGGTGGTCTACATGAACTGCCAGCACTGGGGAAGCAGAGAGTCAGTCTGGCTAAATTGTCAAGCTCCAGGTTCAATGAGGGACCCTATCTTAAAGCATAAGGTGGGGCAGGCAAGATGGTTCCGAGGGTACAGCTTCTGCTGCTAAGCCTGACAATCTGAGTTCAATCCCTAGAACTCACATGGCAGGAGGCGAGAACTCACTTCCATAAGTTGTTCTCTGACAATACACACACGCCATGGTACACACACACACACACACACACACACACACACACACACACACACACACACACACACACACACACTGGATTTGCCTCAGGTCCAGAATGCTCTGGAAGGTTCTGCTGCTGATCTGGTCCTTCTGAGGACAGCAGCTCTACCCACCCAGCCCAGGCACCTGGGTAGCCCAGCTACCCTGGCCCTACCCCCTGCCCGCTAGTACAGAACACAGAGGACAGCCTTAGGCCACAGGACTCTGCTGCCGTGTCCCATCAGCCCCTGCCCAGGCTCCTGCACCATTACTTCAGAACTGAGATGAAAGCCTCAGACCCAGACTGCTCAGATGACCCCACACACACAGCCACATCCTCATCAAGTCAACACGGAACATGGCACAGAAACCAGTGACACAAACCAAGTACATACAGACACCCTGTACCCCAGTCTCAGCATACTCAGAATTCACAAGTTATGTTACAGGCTTAGTCACTGAAACCATGACATTTCCTCCAAATATCACATGTTGTCCATCTCTTAAAGGATTGACAGATGCTGTTTCTTAAAGGTTTATATTCTGGCAAGCTCCTGAAGCCTCCAAAAGTACCTAAGTAATTGCACGTGGATCTGTGAGCATGCACTGGAGGCAGAGGTCTATGGACCAGAGGGAGAGGCAGCAGCCTGCAGGGATGCAGCTGCCTGTCAGTCACATCAGTGATGCATGGAAGCTCCACAGACCAGAACGTGACCAGGCAGCCTGGAACAGACATGAGCCGCTGGGCCACAGGGAGCCCTGGAGGACAAGGCTCCTAGGCACTGGTTTCCAGCTTGAAGACTGGCCAATGCCCTGGCCTCTGGGGGGCGGCGCTGCTGGGGTGGGCACCCAGGCACATTCAAGACAGTCAAGAGGACAGACAAGGGAGGAACAGACACAGTGACCGCACCAGGCTGCCATCAAGGTAGGGCCAGTCCCTCACTACCCAATGCTATGGCTCAACACAGGTGTGGAAATGCCCTAGGCTCGCAAGAACAGCTGGCCAGGAAGTGAATGTGCAGAGCACAGCCCAGATTGCTAGAGCCACGGGAGCCAGAGGCCCAGAGACACCTAGAGAGGTGCAGAGGGGAAGAGAGAGATGAAGGCGGCCTGGAAGGCATGGCCTGGCAAAGGTGGGAAGGGCTCTATTGTCTGGCTACAAAGTTCAAGGCTGGGGCAGGTGACTGATGCAGGAAGCAGACACCCAGCTCCCAAAGGCAGGGTGCTGGGATCCCAGGAGGGTTGTAAACACGCCACCACAACACTCAAGAGACTGGGGAATATTCATGGGAAAATAATGCCGTCCCACAGCAACAGCAGCCAGATGGGCAGGAACAGGGCACACTCACAAGGGTGACCCTGCATTTCACTTCCACCTGTGGGGCTCACAGGGAAAAGCAGTGCTCTTCTCCTGGGCTTTTATCAGCACATCCCCTTTCACAAGGCTCTGCTGCAAGAATTCAGAGGTTCTGAACAGCACAAATTTTGCTGAGTGACCACACTGGGCTGGGCTGTTTTATACTTCCCTAACGAAGCTCTCAAAGAGGCCCCCAGGAGATGGGAGGGAGGCCTCAATTATCATTCCCTCCTTGACTCATTTCTGCCTGGCACATGCCAAACAGGACACCAGAGCACTCATTGGGCACCTGGCGCTGGCTATGTGCAGAACAGAGTCCAGGGAGCTGAGCCCCTTTGGGAAGGAAAGGTGGGAGGCTTGATGTTCAAGGTCAGATGTGGGGTGGGTTCAGCTAGAAATGTCTCCCCAGCAGCGAGTACATATTCAGCTGAGGGTCTCAAAGTACAGCATGGTGAATTAAAACATCCAGATACAGACTTTTTTTTCCAGTTTTATTTTCATCTTGTCCTATTAACTGTAGATAGAAATGTCACCTTGGACAGGTTTTGAGTACACAAAATGTTCTTTCCTGTTTCCTGCTCGAGGAATGAGTCAGCTTCCAGTGGATGGTCTCCTCAGCCTTCCCATCCTCCCATGTGCCTCCTAAGACCAGAGCCAACTGGGCCTCCCTACGGGACTGGAAAGCACAGGCCTTCATGTCTCTTGACAATGCAGAGAACCATGATCTTGAACTGGGGGCAATGGTTTCTGCAGAGTGAAGTAGGCTCGGGGACCAAGCTTACAAACAATATTTGAGTCACCATAACAGCTAAATGAGACACACTGTGTCCATCTGATAGCTAATCACCCTTGAACAACCCTTCAACAGCTTTCAGGGAGCCCTCCAAGGAGCTCTCCTGAGCAACTGTTCACTTTTATCTATGCATCTTTCCCTCTTTGCTTTAGCTGCTAGGAAGCCCCCAAATCTGTGGCCCACTTGTGGCAACATGACAAACGCTTTATACATTGAGTCTTGTTTCCACTAGTGTCTGAGCCTTCCCCTACTTCAGTGCTTGCTTTAACTTTATAGTTTCGTGTTTTTTTTAAGCCCCTAGATTCTTCTTTTTTTTGGTCTTTTTGAGACAGGGTCTCCCTGTAGCCCCTACTGGCCTGGAACTTACTATGTAGACCAGGCTGGCCTTGAACTCACAGAGATCCGCCTGCCTCTGCCTTCAGAGTGCTGGGATTAAAGGCATGCAGCACCACTCCCAGCACATTCTTTTTTAAAAATATTTTATTCATTATTTTTATTGTATGTGTATATGTGTATTGCCTGCATGTAGGTAAGTGCACCCGTGTCGTGCAATGCCTGCAGAGGACAGAAGAGGCTGTCGGATACCCTGGAGCTGGAGTTACGGACAGTTGTTAGCTGCCATGTGGGTGCTGGGATTCAAACCCGGGTCTTCTACAAAAACAACCAGTGTTCTTAACCACTGAGCCATCTCTCCAGCCCCCTAGATTCTTTTGAGGGAAGATTCTGCTCACAGAACATGCAGTCTACATTGCTGGGGCCCTTGTAGCCAGCAAGGGTCACAGCTGAGAGTTCAGGGCTCTATCTGAAGACATGAGCAAACCTCACATGGAGAACTGAGTGAGGAGGGAAGAGGTAGAGGGAGGAAGGAGAGAGGAGAGCGATGAGAGGTAGGAGAGAAGGAGAAAGAGATACAGAAGTGGAGAGAGACAGATGGGGGGAGTGGCAGAGGGAGAGAGATGGAGAGAAGTGGAGGGGGAGGAAGGCAGAGGGAGGAGAAAGGGGAAGAGGTCAGGGAGGTGTCTCTTCTTTGCCTGTGTGGCTGGCTGTCAGGTGGATCTGCGGGTACAAATGCCCCACCCCAGGAGGCAGAGGCCACCATTGGCAGCAGGCGACAGCAGCCCTTGGAGAATCCCCCACTGACCACTGGCCTTGCTGCTCTCCTTCGCTCCTCCAAGCCTGCGTCCTTTCTCAGGAAAGTTTACACTGAGCTTTGAGGAGCCAAGCAAGGTTTCCTTCCATCCCCCCCCCACTGGAGTGGAGGTGGGACTCCCACCAAGCTTGGGGATAGAGAGCACTGAGGGTCCAAAGGAGGGAGAGTTGGTATTTAAGGGCCCAAGCAGTGATGAGCCATGAAGTCCTTCTAGCCCAGATAGGTCAGCCCACTGGCCAAGAATCTCAGAACCTTGTGGCCTTCTCTTCCAGTCCTGGCCCACCGCCCACAGGGTATGAAATTTCAGATGTGCAAGTTTGCCCCTCTGTGCCTCAGTTTCCCCATGAGCTGAAGGCATTCACGCATGCCAACTCTTGGCAGAGTCTGGTCCACAACAGATGGAATCTCTTCCTGCCAGGCATGCCTGGAGAGAAGGTTGAGCAGGAAGAGGTGAGATGGCGAGGGAACTCTGGGCACCTCCCAGAGAGGTCAGGACCTTGCAGTTGCTATGCAAACCCAGGGACTGCAGGCTTTCAAGTGGGGTGTGCTTTTAAGAGCCTTCAGGATACAAAGCAAGTTTTACAAGCTTAGGACCAGCCCTGTCAGTCCCAAAGTATCTCTGAGGCCTGGAAAGGGGGTGGGCAGGAGGGCTCTGGGTGGGAATGCGGATGCCTGGCCTAGTCTGCATGGGAGTGAAGGATGGGTGAGAAAGAGCCGCCTGGGCTGGGAACGAACTGTGTGAAGCGACCATGAAGCTCAGTTCAGTGAGTGACCAGGCAGCGGGGACTCGGGGTAGTAGTTTGCCCTGTCTGGGGCTGAGGCGTCAAGGGGATGAGGGTCCAGCCACTCCCTACACAGCTAGGGACAGCAGCAGTCCAGACTGGGGCTCACACAGCAAAGTGAGACATGGCACCGTTCCTTGGGAGCCAGGGAGCTCCGAGGATCTGGGGCTGGAAGGGAGCTTGGATGGGAGGCTGCTCTGCCCACACAGAGTGTCCTCCAGTAGTGGACTTGGTCCTCCTTGCATGGGCAGCTCCTTTCCCCTGAGCCAGGTATGTTGGCCTAGCACCTCACACACTCTAAGCCCCAGGGCCGATGATTACTGGGATTAATTGATCTTGCCTTCCCCCAGAAAGGATTATGGAACTCAGACTTTTGACATAAAATGTTTGTTCAGTATGGAAGGGATGGAGAGAGGACAAAGAAGGGAGAGAGGAAGGGAAGGAGGGAGGGACAGACGGAAAGAGGGATGGAAGGATGGAGGAAAGGAGGGAAGGAGGGGCAAGAGCCAGAGGGACAGAAAGAGGGAGGGAGGGGAGAAAGGAGGGAGGGAGGGGAGAAAGGAGGGAGGGGAGGAGGGAGGGATAGAAGGAAAGAAGGATGGAGGGAGGGGAGGAAGGAGGGAGGGAGGGGAGGAGGGAGGGAGGAACAAAAGGAGGGAGGGAAGAACAGGACACAGGTGTCATTTCCTCGCTAGAAGCATGGTGTATGTCCCAGGTGTATGCCCCTGGCTAGAAGCATGGTGTAGGTATGTTCCACACCAGGCTTCTCACCTCTCACAGGAATGCCCCCATCACTGCCTCAGAGACCGTGAGTTCAAAGTCTGCTTACAACACTAGTCACTTAGCAACTCGGGCTTCTAGACTACAGGAGGCCGGAAGCATAAACAGCAAGGGGTTATACACAAACAGCAGCAGAAAGTGATGGTGCCAAGTATGGCCATGTCACAGTACAGGAAAGGATGTCTGTGAGTAGTACCCTCAGTGACTCCTGCTGGCTGGGACACCCGG
>NW_008337921.1:1188049-1196608 GCF_000622305.1 Nannospalax galili
TGTCCCCAGAAAATCATACAATGAATTTTGGAAAGGCTCTCATCAAAATGAGAATTGAAGGCAGTTTGTTGGCATTAACAGGTGTCAGTGAGTCAGGTGTGGTAGTGCACACCTGTGATCATCACAGTTAAGAGGCAGACAGGAGGACTGCTGTGAGTTCAAAGCCTGCCTAGATTGCAGTGTGAGACCCAGTCTCAAAAATATATATAATTGTCAGCCTTAGGCAGCTGGAACTCATGAACATTCCTGTTAGGTACTGGCGGCCCCATCTTCTCATTTAAACACCCGAAACCTCATAGGAAGCACACCAGCACCCTATCTTCAGAGATTGGAAGGCCACAGAAAAGCAGATGGTATAGTACTGATGGAGTGGGGATCCAGACCCAAGACTCGAAGGCCCTAACAGGCATCTCCCATGGGCCAGTCTGACCCCTGTCCATTGGAGAAGACAGGTGTGTACTGAGCCAAGCCACACAGAGGTAGCGTGAATACAGCTGTGAGTGAACCCTATCCTGACTGAAGATTCACAAATGGCACCCTGCACCAGCCATCTGCAACCAGCACACCACAAGTTTAATGTTCCCATGCTCCACAGCAGCAGCCTGTGGAGAAAGGGGACTAGTTTGCTTTCGCCATTGCTGTGACAAAACTCTGACCAAATGCAACTTGGGGAGGAAAGGATTTATGTTATCTTAGATGTCACAGTCACCATCGAAGGAAGTCAAGGCAGGAGCTCAAGGCAAGAAACCATGGAAGAACACAGCTTACTGGCTTGCCCTTCCAGCCTGCACGACTACCTTTCTAATACGGTCCAGGGATGGCACCACCCATAGTGGTGTGGGCCCTCTCACATCAATCAGTAATTAAGAAAATGCCCCACAGATGTAGTCACAGGCCAGTCTAATGGGGAAATTCCTCAACTGAGGGTCCCTCTTCCCAGGTGACTCTAGTTTGTGTCAAGTTGACAGGCACTAACCAGTGCAGGCATATCCTCATTTCAGGCTGACCAGCTGGGCAGAGACTGGGTGCCAGGAAAGAAGGAAAGGGTAAGCATTCACGGGAGGGAGGGGATGGAGTTAATGACACCCAGGGCAGGGGGAGGCAAGGAAGAGGCACTGGCACTGGGAAGCCAAGTGAAGGTCAGCTCAGCCTAAGACAAGTGAGTGCAGGGAGCTGGCCAAGCTTGGGGTCCACATCAGATACCCCACACTATCCCCTCGCTGCCACTGACTCCCATTAGAACAAGTGCTCAGGGCACCACCATGGCTCATCTTCCCTAGCTCATCCCTGCATTCAAACCCATGCCTTATCCTAGGATCTGTTTTGGAGAACAAGACCTAGATGGGACTGGAAACAGGACCTCAGACACAATTTCCATGAGGGTCCTGAGGCAGGGGAGGGTTGAGTTGAAAAGAGGAGCCCCCTGTGTGGTGCTCCTGCCCACCTCCTGTACCCTTTCACTGAGAGCCCTCCTCTACTCAGGTCATGTCAGTTAGTATGTGGTTTCATGTTGTACATTTACATCTGCTTTGCATTGTCTTAAATATTCATAAGGGTGCTGGGAATGTCATCAGAAGCTGCCAGCCAGATGTGATTTAAACATGAAGTTCCCTCCACACCTCCCAAAATACATGTCCTAACAGCCAGTTAAAGCAGCCTGTGAGTGCACCAGTCACTGATTCCTGGGAAGGGAATTCTGACATCTCTCTCTCTCTCTCAATCTACAGCTCTGCCACGTGGCAGATCCCCACCCCACCCCCGAATTTGCCACGCTGGCCCAGGGCTCGCTGGGTGGGAAATTCCAGCCCTTGGGGCGAGTAGAAATGGTTAGTGAGAGAAAGGTCTTTGGAGACCCTGAGCCATGGGGAAAGCTAGGGCGGATGTGCTCTGGAAACTTCTACAGACTTCTATTTGAAGGCACATTCCTCCCCGCCTCTTCTGGAGTTGGTTTACACCCTGAAGCGCTGGATCTGATTGCGATTATCCTGGGCTGGGGGCCCCAGATGGTTCAACGGCTTCTCCCAGCGTCCACAGGCTGGAAGTCTCCGTCTCAGGAGCAGCTCTCCTCAAGGCACAGAGAGTTTCGGCCTCCATGGAGGGCCTCAGAACACAAGCTGAGGTCGGGGCACATCCCAGCCTGATCCCCTGGGCTCCCCAGAGCTGGAACCTCAACTGCCACATTTATCGGCAGAGGCTGGCGTGCCAGACGGCACGTATACGTTCCACTCTTCCCACACCTCATTGATTCTTGGACCCACATTGTTTTCACATTTTAACATCTCTGAAGTCAGAACATGGCTTTTAATCAATGCCAGTCCTCGGTGGTGAATGAAATAATGATGTGATCATCAATGCCAGTCCTCACCGGTGGACAAATAATGACGATCTCAGGATGCATCTAAGGGTTTTCAGCTCAGATGAAATATGGTCTTCAAATGCTAGAAGCTGCAAGGCAAAAGTGCACCTTCTACTGCTGCTGGCCTCCCTCCTCACCTCATCCAGACAGACTTCCAAGTGTTCAAGGCTCCCCATGAGAGCAGAGGCCTTTTAAAATGACTTCAGTAGAGAAAAAAGATGGGCTTAATGGTTGGTAAGTTATCAAGGATGACTTCCGGGACCCTCACAGGACACCCCTTCCTGAGCCTGTGAGCACTCCACCTGTGCACACCCCTCACACACACTGCCACGTGCTGATAAGCACATTGTTGCAAGACTTAAAAGCCCAGAGACCAGGCCAGTGAGATGGCTAAGCAGGTGGTGCATGCCACCAAGCCTGATGAGCTGAGTTTGATCCTCAGGACCCACATAGTAGAAGGAGAGAACCGATTTCCAAGACTTGTCCTCTGACCTACTTACCTACATACATACATAACACATACACACATGCACACATACAAATAAATTAATTAATTAAATTAATAAGTAAATAAATGTCATTTTTGAGACAGAGTCTTATTATGTAGCCTGACTGGTCTGGAAATTGCTATGTAGACCAGGCTGACCTCAATCTCGCAGAGATCCACCTGCCTCTACCTCCCAAGTGCTGGGATTAAAGGCATGGGCCACCATGCTTGGCCTAAAGTTATTTTTTAAGAAAGTCGAGAAATTTCCCTACTGTCTCTGAGCCAGGATGGGTCAGGACTCCCTCACAAACACCCAGAGCCCACCAGCACCCCTGGAACCTGACCCTGCAGCCTTGACCTTCACCCAGGGCCCAATCCTCCCTGGTCCCTGAGGCCACACGCCCCTCCCCAGTCCCTATGTACTCGCTCTGATCTCAGCTCACTTCCACCTGGGTGGAAACTCCTAGCCATCGCTCAAGACCTCGACTATTCACTTGTGCGATTGTCATTTATTTGGCTCTTTACGTGCCAAAGCCTGTCGCCAAACAGAGGAGGCCACAGCAAAGCCAGCAGGCTTGAGTTTTGGAGTGGAGCCACAAGGCAAACGATTTGATGAGGTACCTGGTGTTTTAGGTAATAACTGCCCGGAGTAATCGCCACTGGAAGAGCATGAGGAGGTCCCAGGTGCTGACATAGCCAGGGCCCTGCTGGAGTAGGTGGCATCATGGACCTAGAGAAATAGAGGAGGGAAGCATCCAGCTACTTAGGAAATGGCACTTCCAGGCCCAGCAAACAGCAGGTCCATAGACCAAAACTACATGGTACCCTGTGGGTTTATGAAGCATCAGAGAAGAGGGACCAATGAGATGGAGAAGGAGAAGATGAGATCAAGAGATCCTGGGCCTAGACCCCTTGAACCTTGAGAGCCACTGAGGCCATCTGACCATTCCTCTGAGAGGATGGGGGAGTGGTGGAAGGGCTCAGTAGAGAGGAGCCATGTGCTCAGAGCAGAGGTCAGGGAGAAGATCAGGATCCCTCTGGTGGCAGCTGCTGGGGCAGACAGGACAGGGCTGGCAGGGAAGATGTCCAGGGGCTATCAATCTCCCTTACAGCCTATTGACATCACAGAAATGGCCCATCCCCTCAGCAGGAGCCATCCCTTACTCCTCCATGTATCACCTGGCAATGGGGAGACACAGGCATGGATGGATGGATGCACGGATGGATGATGGATGGATGAGTGAGTGAGTAAGCACTGGAGAGCACAGGAGTTACCATTACTCCTTCTGTTCATCCTGTGTCTAGGAGGGAGGCCAGCCAAGTCCCAGCCAGGGCCAGCACAGGGGCCAGTGCTAACCTTGAACTCCCTTCTCTGGGGGCACAGGACTGTGACTTAGAAAGCAGGGTCTCTCCTTCCCTGACACCCTCCCAGTCAGGAGCTTACCCGGTTGCTTTGCATCTGGAAGGCGCCTAGCAGAAGCAGAGGGGAACCATTTCAGGTTCACCTCCTTGACAGTGGCTTCAAGGGAGCTGCAGTTCTGGGAAGGATCTTCAACCAGTGAAAAGGCACGCTTTAATTTTAGGTTAAGTGCTCTAAGCCACAATTTTCTCAGCAACAATTAGTTGCCAGACATGTCTTTAAAAATACCCAACTCCAGGAGATGGGGGCAGAGCCCTAGCTAAGGGGGCGGGCCACCCCCATTCTAAGAAGGACAGAGTCCTGTTCATGCCTGAGGACCACAGGCCAGGCTGTGCCTGCATGTGTTCCCAACACACACACACACGCGGCGGTGTGTGTGCGTTTGTACCCCACACCCACACACACACACACACACACACACACACACACACACACACACACACACACCCTCCACTTCCGCAGCCTACACTGTGGCCCTGGTGGTAGGCAGAGTCCCCAGGCATGGCAGGGGTCTGGGTGAGATATAAAAGCTCACGAGTTCTGAGGGCTGCAGATAGGGCAGCACACGTGCCTGAGAATTGCATGCCTTGCCTCACAGTTCCAGAGCCCACAACCTCAACTCAGGATCACCAGCAGCAAACAAGGGGCCAGGCAGAGGGGAACATGCCTGTAATCCCAGCACTCAGGAGGTGGAAGCAGGAGAATTGGGCCCAGGGAGTCACATACTCTGCCTCACAGAAGAGGAGGAGGAGGAAGAGGAGGGGGAAGGGGGGAAGCGGGGAGGAGGAAGAAACCAAAGGACCAGCAGTGGTCCCTCCTGGAGCTGCAGGACAGCCCAGTCCCAGTGGCTTGATCGACGTGTGCTCTGGTCTGTGCCTCATTTAGTCCACCCTGTGTGGGTCTCCCATCCCTCACTTTCTTAGGATTTACAACCTACTCTAAAGCCCAGATGATGTCATCAGATCTTTAACCCAATTCCTTCTACAAAGACCATGTCTCTACTCAAGTCTGTCTCATGGGTGATAGGGGCTAGCATGAAGATTGGTCTCTTAGAACCTTTAGCACACCATCGGTGCATGCTGTGGCTAGCTGAAGGCCCCCAGTAACACCTCAAGGCCCCACGCAGCCTGCCTGGCACTCAGGCTGCCAGCGTCCTCTGTGACCAGACTCTCTCCTGTCTTGCCCACTCAAGGTCTTGCTGTTTTAGAGTCTGAGGGTGCTATCAGCACCCCGCCATGCCTCACCTTCACCAAGTGGCTGCCCTCAGCACTTGTCCCTATCAAGCCTAGGGCCTGGCAGAGGAATCCCCAGTGACACCAACACTGACTCTCCTCCACCTCCTCCCTGGCCCAATCCCGGCCCAATGCCATGTGGCACTATGCCCTTTCTGGGTCCCTAGGGGCCTCGTCCAGCCCTGCCGCTCCCCCTTCTCCTCAGTCCTAATGTGCTCACATTACCCCTCCTCCACTGTTCCCCCACTCTAGCCTGGAATCACCTCCAACTCTTCCTCACCTGTTCCCTCCCCTGACCTTTGACCTCCACGTGTGTTGTGAGATGCACGTTCGGCCTCACCTCTTCCTGGAAGCCTTCCCAGATTCTTCCCCACCTCACCCCCAGACTGGGTAGATACCTACCTCCTTTGTTTCCTCTAAGTTTCCTCAGTCACAGCCTGTCACCCCACATCCATGAGCCCCCTGGGGAAAGAAACCAGGCCTCTAGGCTGCACAGCCCTAGATAAGCAGCAAGCATAGGCCACGCCATCGGTGATGGAGATTGTGCCTTTACTGACAGGCAAGGGCGAGAGAATGACTGACAGGTCCTCACACAGACAAGCAGAAGCCGCCTGTCTGTCTTCTTGTCAACCACTGTCCAGAGACCCCCACCTCACCCATAGCTCCCCACTAAGGTCAAGTCAGCAAAGGGAAAGATATCAGCCCACTGTGGGCAGCACCACTCCCTAGCCAGAGGGGCCTGAAATGTGTAAGAGCACAAGCAATCAATCAGTGTGCGTGCGTGCATTCGTACCTCTCTGCTCCCGGCTGTGGGTGTGTGACCGGCTGTTCTAAGTCCCCGCCTTGACTTCTCCCATAATGATGGACTGTAATCTAGAACTGTAAGCTGAAATGAACCCCATTTTCCTCAAAAACTAAAGATAAAGATGAATAGCAACCATTACCAGAAGAACGGACATCACAAATGCAGCCTGGGCGTTCCCATGGAGAGGAAAGAATGGGATTGTGTCACTTTCACAAAAATGAGTGGTGCTGAAGATCACCATGTTAAGTGAAATAAGCCAGACTCAGAGAAACATCACAAGTTTTCTCACATGGGGAACCTAGGTTTTATGTACACACATGGGTATGCATACCTACATGCAAAGCGAAGGGGGACTATTTGAGAAGGGGAAGGGGACAAGCAGGAGGGGACAGGAGAGAGGGAAGGGGTGGCTGTGCACAGTAGAAAATGCACAACAGATACGCCAGCAAATGCCATTAGGACGCCCATCGCTTTGTGGGTAAGTGCGCACCAACAAGGAATATTTTTTGTGATTTTTTTAAGAGTTGAAATATTTTTTAATTATTTATTTAATAACCATATAATTAGAAGAAGCATTTCATTACAACAGCATTGACATATTCAAAAATATTTTCCAGAACTAAGATGTATCTCTTTCAAAATTGGCTGTGAATTTTTAGGTTTACAGTTGAATTATTACAGTTATACAATATTTTACTCAGTCTAAACCCAATAAGACATAAAATTAAATGAGGTTTTAACCTTTAAAAAAGATCTTCATTTCATTATTAAAATACACAGTTTCATACAGAAAAATTCTTTTTCAATGCAATTGACATTGGATGTTCGCACATGCATTTCTAATCTCTAAATATCTGATTATTACTAGTCACTGTTGGTTACTTTCTGAGCTTCTAGGCATCTGAGCATGGATATAAAGTCATCAGGTAGATTTCAATGGTAATGTTTTTCACATCTACTAATTATTGTTTTTTAACACTGCTCTGCATTGCCTGCTCTTTGCTAAAATATATATTGGGTATTAAGACATGTGAATTGCATCTCTTTTTTAAAATATTTTATTTACTTTTTTAATTTTATGTGTATTCGTGTATTGCCTGCCTGTAGGTAAGTGCACCCGTGTCGTGCAATGCCCGCAGAGGACAGAAGAGGCTGTCGGATCCCCTAGGACTGGAGTTACGGATCCCATCTATCTGTTCCAAGTGGGCTGGGGAGGCAAACCCCACCCAGAACTGGCCCTCAGAGCTGGAAGGACTGTCAGCTCCATCCCATGTAGGCTTCTCCAAGGACCCGAGCTGCTGTTTTATGCAAGTTTGCCTCTGGACTCACAGCCATTACCACTGATCCCTAAAGCAGCACAAGGGTCCCCACGAAGGCATGTCCTACCCACCCTCCCCCTCTGAGTTATTGCTCCAGTTTCCCAGATAAGAAGACCGGGCTTGCTAGGTGCCCCGTGTCGCCCCAGGTCTCTGGTTCCAGAACCCCTGTTTGGCACTCAGAAGCCTCCTGGGACAGCAAGGGGAAGGCCCAGCTGTTGGGACAAACTCCTGAAACTAAGCCAGGCAGAGCACTCTGGGGGGCGGAATGGGGGACAAAGCGCCTCGGACCAGAACAGCCAAGTCCTATGCCGGCTGCCTGCCACTGCAGGGGTTTCCCAGGAACTTAGTGCTGTGGCCTGAAGCCCAAAGACCCGCTTCCTGCACCTCCCTGGGCATAGCCAGGTAAGAACAGCTGGACGGCACACCAGAGCCAGAGCACACAGCTACGGAGTCATCATGAGAGGTGTCATGGAAGTCATCACCACGGTGGATGGAGGGTGGGTGGATGGATGATGATGGATGAATGAGTAGATGGGTAGATGATGATGGATGGATGGATGATGATGGCTAGATGGGTGGATGATGATGGAGGGATGGATAGATGGGTAGATGATAGGTGGATAGATGAGTGAATGGGTAGATGAATGAAAGGGTAGGGGTATGAATGATATAATGAATGAAAGGGTAGATAAGTAGATAGATGGATGCACAGATGATGGTGGAGGAATGTGTTGATGAATGTGTGTACAGAAGAATGAAAGGACAGAGGATAGAGGATAGAGGATAGATGATAGCTAGACAGATGATAGGCATAGATAGATGATAGGCAGACAGATGATAGCTAGATGATGATAGATGATAGATAGATAGATAGATAGATAGATAGATAGATAGATAGATAGATAGATAGATAGATATAGATAGATAGATAGATGATAGC
>NW_008337921.1:1196678-1238014 GCF_000622305.1 Nannospalax galili
GATAGATAGAATGATAGATATAGATAGATAATTAATAGATGACAGATAGACGGTAGACAAATATAACATAGGTAGGTAGATGATAGATACATAGATAGATGATACATAGATAGATAGATGGTAGATAGATGACTGGTTGATAGATAGAAATCCAAAGGGCTTCTTGGAGGAGGTAGTCTGTGAGATATTCCCAGAAAACTGTACACAGACTGACTTGGTGGAGCAGATGGTACAATCTGATCCTGAGTTTCCCCTGGGCCTCTCCGAGCTCCCATCCCCCATCACTGTAGTGCTAACATTGTTTTTATAAAGCTAATTTCCTCACACACCTTCTTTCCCAGGACCCTTATATTGTGCTCAAATCTATTTTGTATACATATAAAATGTATTTATCAATATTGTTCTTTTTTCTCGAATGCAAATTACACTCCATACATAATGCAAATCCCCCAATTCATACAAATCAGAGGGAAGCATCCTCAATCAGCCACAAAATCAGAAGACAGGGCTTGATGGTAAGGACTGAAGGCCTCCTGCACCTTCTCTGTCTCCCCGCCCCCAAATGCAGCAACAAGACTGTTCAAGGGTGTTCTCACCCTTATCAGGGCTCAGCGCGGTTCTCCAGTAGTTTTCTGCAGAGCTCACTCCCCATCTGCTGTAATTGAATAATCAATTGCCTCTTCCTTAATAACTGAATTTATTAAATGCAGAATACATACAGCTGATCACTCAAGGAACTAATTTGCAAGTCAGAGCTTTTGAGAAATTGTTTAAGGAAAAGATCTGTGTGTTTCGTAAACCTGGGGTAGAGGGGAGGGGAGAAGGAACTGGAAAGCGAGGGAATAAATTCCCATGATTTGCATTCAATAAGTATAATCTCATGCCTCAGCCACGTGGGCCATCCCAGCAAAAAGCACATTTACTAATGAAATCACAGGGTCTGCCGGCCGACAGGTAAATATGACACACTACACACTACACACTGATGGCTGTTACCTTGCCCCATGGGAGTTGCCTAGGCAACCCATCTCCTCCTTTTGAGGGGGTCTCCTACACGCATCACAGAGGGGTCACCAGCTGCCCTGGCCCCTGCAAGCTGGATCAAAGGCCTGTCTGTAAAAATTAGCATTTAAAAATAGAGCAGATACCTACACAAGACTGGCCCAGCACCATCACAGCACCTGGCACTGGTACAGGGAGCCAGGCAGGGATGGCCAGTCAGGGCTCCGTACACGTTAACAGGGGCTCTACGGAGCCAGTACCACAGTGAGTTTGGGAACACTGTTAATGTTCATCAATTTCTTCAGTGTAAGACTCCTCAGAGCCTTTAAAGGTTGCTGGGCAAACTGAAGCACTCCCCAGTTTCTCCCCCAAACCCATCAAGAGACTGCAGAGCTGCCTCCAAGGGCCTCACCCAGGACACTGCCTGGAGGCTGGAAGACTGTCTGCCTTCTCTAAGCTGGAGGGAGTAGACACAAAGCCTGCTGGGAAATGAGGTCCAGGGTAGCACTGACTGGAAGGATCTGGAAACCAGCTCTGGATCCTAAGTTGGTGCTCTCCATGGACCAACTTCTGGGGCTAAATCCAGCCAGGGAGTCAGTTCTCCACAGCCAACCAACCTAGCCCAACACAGGCCAAGCACCATGCAGTTGGCATGCCTGGGGTCACCCCTGAAGCAGCCTCCCTGTGTGGCAAAGGGCACCCAGAAGCCTGGATGAACACAGTGGCCATTCAGGCTGCCCTGCTGGGAGACACTCGACCTGTATAGCTACCCCCAACACCACAAGAGGGCCTCCTTGGCACCACATGGGGTAACAGTGTGTGGGTAATGACTGTGGGCCCTTGAGCCCTCCTTGGAGCTAGGTGGGGGAGAGGTAGCAAGGGAAAGTGTGGCAGAGCTTGGAGCTCGGAGACCAGGACGCTCTATCCTGGGGCTTGGGAGGCTGCACCCAGACAAGGCAGGCCTGGGAGGTCTTGGCGGCCAGGCACTCACAGTCCCATCAGGAACGTGAGGCAGGAGAGTGTCCATCTGCAGAAATCTGGGCTGTTGTATTGAGGTGTCGGCCAGACACATTGCCCCTCCTGCTACACAGGGATCCTGTGGGGTCTGAGGCTGGATAAGGTTCTTTTTCTGTCCCTGGCACAGACTTTCAGATCTCAGTGTAGCTTCTCACAGTGCGTCTATAAGCCACATCACACTCCCCTGCTTGGTGTGGGGTTCCATGTTGGCAGGTCACCTGCTGAACAGCCCACGGGCATCTGGGGTTGCACTCATCACCGCTCCCTCCCACCTGCCCAGTCATCCATTCACCCACTTCCTTTCCCCTCACACCCTTCCGGAAGCCCTTTCAGAAAGGGCTCAGAGAGGGGAACCAGGAGGACGCTGGGGCTTAAAGAAGGGGATACTGGGGCTCAGAGAGGGAGGAGTCACCCTCAAAGCTCTCACACACTGCCCCAGGGATCCCCAAAGCAGCAGACATGTTTATTGAGTAGCTGCTGGGCCAGCCAGTGATAGAGCCACTGCCCAATCAATATGGCAGGTTCTGATCAAGTTCCTGGGAGTACATTGGTCTGGGGGAACTTCGGGCAGAACAAATAGCAGCTCCCGGCCTCCTGCAACTAAACTCCACAGCAGCCCCTTGGATGGACACACAGAGGACGAAAGTCAGCATGGAAGGTGGCCCCTGCCTCTTCTGGTTCCCACTATCCTCTTGTCCCCAGAGAACAGAGACACTCCCACTATGGGTTCCCACTGTGTGACCAGTTCTGGGGCCATGGCTTGTCCTGTCCTTCCCCACCCAGGCCTGGGGGCAGCAGGTGGACAGCATACCAAACCTCTCTCTCTGCCCAGGCAGACCCTGCCCTATGGGCACTGGCCTTGGGTCATAGTGAGGACTCCTGTGTCCAAACCCTGGGAGGCAGCCCCTGCCTCTTCTGGTTCCCACTATCCTCCTGTCCCCAGCGAGCAGAGACACTCCCACTATGGGTTCCCACTGTGTGACCAGTTCTGGGGCCATGGCTTGTCCTGTCCTTCCCCACCCAGGCCTGGGGGCAGCAGGTGGACAGCATGCCAAACCTCTCTCTCTGCCCAGACAGACCCTGCCCTATGGGCACTGGCCTTGGGTCATAGTGAGGACTCCTGTGTCCAAACCCTGGGAGGCCTCCTGTGGGGCTAGGCAGACCTCCACCAGGGGCCTCCTCCTCTTCAGTCACACAGAAGCTGGGCTTCTCTGTGATGTCAGATCCTAGTCATCACCCCAGTACAATGAACACAAAGGGGGCATGAGGAGTGAGGTAAGGACTGCAAGCCAGGAAACAGAGCCAGGGGTGAGGTCTACAGTGGGAGCCAGCTGGCCTACCCGGGTAGGGCGCACGGGCCGTAGGGTGCTGCAGCACACTGGACCCCACCGTAAGTCTGGCTCTTTCAGAGCCAGGAGAGCTGAGCTTTTACTGACCGTACTTCCATGGCTGCATTCTCTGGCCCTCTGCACCCCAAGCCTATGGGCACAACCACAGTCCACAGGGCTCAAGAATCAGCACAACACCTTGGGTCAAGCAGCCTGGGGTCAGCACCCTGGGAAGGAATGGAGTTCCCTGAACACTACCTGTGTGTCCACATATTGAAGACCACCACCTGCGATGCCAAGCCAGTGAAGACTGAGGGACGGCACCTTCGTTCAGCCAAGGCGTGGGTCACAGGGTGTGGACAGTCACCCTGCCCCCTGCAGTGAGGCATGGCTAGTCCAACAGTGAAGGGGAAAGAGAACCCTGCCCTGGGGGATAGACCGCCTCCACAGCTGTGGACAGAGGGGTGTGGCAGGCACGGGGACCTGAGCCACGAGGGAGAGCAAGGAGAAGCTGCCCCATTCTTTCCCCCACTGTCGTATCACCAGACCCAGGAGGGACCTGAAGAGAAAATCTGTGGAGCAGCAGGGGCCAGAGCCAGGGGAACAAATTGCAGATGCCTCGCAGGGTATAGCGGGGTACAGCAGGGTACAGGCTAAGGGGGCAAGGAGGTGTGACCCACAAAAGTGCAGTACTCCTGTCCCCCAAGACAGCACTTGACATGTCTTCACTCCTTTATGTTTTAAAAGATTTAATGTGTCTATACGTCTATGTGTCTATATATGTGTGTGTATATATGTATGTGTGTTTATGTGTGTCTGTGTGCATGTGGGGATGTGTGTGAATTGTCCGTGTGTGTATGTGTGTGTGCATATGTGTATGTATATATATGTGTGTGTCTGTGTACCATGGCATTGTATGTAAGTGTACCACATGCATGCAATGCAATGCCTGTGGAGGCCAGAAGAGGGTGTTGGATCCCCAGAACTGGAGTTATGAATAGTTGTTAGCTGTCATGTAGGTGCTGGGAACCGTACCCAGGAACTCTGTAACAGCAGCCAGTGCTTTAACTGCTGAGCCCTCTCTCCAGGCCCCACTTTGCTTTTGACTCGGGGTCTCTCGTTTCTGCCACACTGAGCTCTGGGCTATAGCTGGCCTGCAAGCTTCCGTTGGTTCTCCTGCTTCTGGCTCCCATCTTGGCACAGTAGAGTGCTGGAGTAGGCAGATGTGAGCCACCACATCTGGCTTTTTAAGTGGGTCTTGGAGATCAAACTCGGGTCCTCATCTGGCAAGCGCTGTACCTGCTGAGTGATCTCTCTGACCCCCACTTTCTTCTTGTCACCCCCTTTCACAGTGACAAACCCAGAGCTCAGGTAGGTTAAGGGACCTGTTCACAGATGTTCCAGACAGTAAAGGAGTAAGACACAGCCCAGAACCACACAGACACATGCATACCTGCACACACAAGCATGTACACACATGCACATATGTACATATGCACAAACACATACACACACATACACAGACATATATACACACATCCTCCAATCAGTAAAGCAGCAAGACACAAGCCCAGCACCAGACAGACACACAGACATACATGCATGTACACACATACATGTACAAATATACATATATTACATGTACACAATATATATACACACATGTACTCCAGTCAGTAAAAGAGCAAGACACAAGTCCATCACCATTCAGACATATATACACACACATACACATACATACATACATACACACATAAATGTACATACACATGCATGTACAAATACACGCATTACATGTACACATACATACATAGATATGCACACATGTAGACATACAGGTACACACATGTATTCCAGTTGGCAAAGGAGCAAGACACAAGCCTAGTACCACACAGACATATATACACACACCATTACCATTACACATACACACATATATACACATTACACATATATACACACCATTGCACATACACACATTATACATACATACACACATACACATATACATTCACATACACACATATACACACACCATTGCACATACAGAAACATACATTACATACATATACACACAATTGCACATACATTACATACATGTACATACACCATTGCACATACATAAGCATACACACACACACACACACACACACACAGAAAGAGCTGCTCTCTGGCCAGCAGATACTCGGGCCTTCCTGCCTCCTCTGGGACCCACGCCTAGGCTGGCCTCTCTCAGAACCTTGGAGAGAAGAGTCTGCATGCTCACTTGGCCTTTCCAAGGATCCCACTGAGCAGAGCCATCCTGTCCCTGTTATCCCCAGTGGTCCCCCTCAGTGCAGGATGCTGGGTCCAATCTGGATGTGCCCCGCTGGTTTGCAAGGGTGAGATCAACAACCTCCATCACTACCCTCTGGCCAGCTGCCCACACCAGGGCCCAAAGGAGGCCAGCCAATGACCCACCGCATTTTCTAGTAGTATCCTCCCTGCCGCCCTACAGATTACCAGAAGGTTAAGTGGCCTAACCTGCTCTCCTAGGCTGCCCCAGTCACCAGCCAGTGCCTGGAGCTACAAATTAATAAAACACTACATACCGGGTGTTGTCTAGGCTTGTCTTCATGACTCTACTGACACCCGAGTCACACACGGTGCTGGGAAGGAGTGTCTGGGGCCTGCAACTACACACAGCCAGTGAGCACTCAAGGCTTGTGTGACGAAAGGGCCACACGTGGCCAGTGGTGACCTGCAAAGTGAGGGAAGCCCCACCAACGCGTCACAGATGGAACAGCACCCGGGTGAGGAGCCCTCACCAGCACACCACCCATGGTAACACATGCCCAGGCCTTGGCAGCCATGGGACATATGTCAGTCACACTGACAACCACCATGGCTTCTGGAAGTTGCTGCTTAGGGTCAATGCACAGCTCAGCCCCTACCAGTGGGAAGCCCAGTGCAAACCATTCAGCCTTACTGTGCCTCAGTTTCCCAACAGCAGCCTCCTCTTGAGGGAGCGTGAGGACAGAGTGAGTTAGTACACCCTTCTTCCCATAAGTTTCTTAAGACTATAAGCAAGATGGGACTGGGAGCTGGCTCGGCAGTTGGGAGCACTGGCTGCTCTTGCAGAGGACCTGGGTTCGATTCCCAGCACCCACATGTGGCTAAGAACCATCCATAACTCCAGTTCCAGGGAATTCAACACTCTCTCCTGACCTCTGCAGCCATTGCATAACATGGGCTCACTTACAAACATGCAAACAATATACTCATATGCAGAAAATAAAAATAATAAATAAAATATTTTTTAAAGACTACAAGCAAGAAAAAAGTCTCTAGGAAAAAACCGCATTACATGTACACATACATACATAGATATGCACACATGTAGACATACAGGTACACACATGTATTCCAGTTGGCAAAGGAGCAAGACACAAGCCTAGTACCACACAGACATATATACACACACCATTACCATTACACATACACACATATATACACATTACACATATATACACACCATTGCACATACACACATTATACATACATACACACATACACATATACATTCACATACACACATATACACACACCATTGCACATACAGAAACATACATTACATACATATACACACAATTGCACATACATTACATACATGTACATACACCATTGCACATACATAAGCATACACACACACACACACACACACACACAGAAAGAGCTGCTCTCTGGCCAGCAGATACTCGGGCCTTCCTGCCTCCTCTGGGACCCACGCCTAGGCTGGCCTCTCTCTCAACCTTGGAGAGAAGAGTCTGCATGCTCACTTGGCCTTTCCAAGGATCCCACTGAGCAGAGCCATCCTGTCCCTGTTATCCCCAGTGGTCCCCCTCAGTGCAGGATGCTGGGTCCAATCTGGATGTGCCCCGCTGGTTTGCAAGGGTGAGATCAACAACCTCCATCACTACCCTCTGGCCAGCTGCCCACACCAGGGCCCAAAGGAGGCCAGCCAATGACCCACCGCATTTTCTAGTAGTATCCTCCCTGCCGCCCTACAGATTACCAGAAGGTTAAGTGGCCTAACCTGCTCTCCTAGGCTGCCCCAGTCACCAGCCAGTGCCTGGAGCTACAAATTAATAAAACACTACATACCGGGTGTTGTCTAGGCTTGTCTTCATGACTCTACTGACACCCGAGTCACACACGGTGCTGGGAAGGAGTGTCTGGGGCCTGCAACTACACACAGCCAGTGAGCACTCAAGGCTTGTGTGACGAAAGGGCCACACGTGGCCAGTGGTGACCTGCAAAGTGAGGGAAGCCCCACCAACGCGTCACAGATGGAACAGCACCCGGGTGAGGAGCCCTCACCAGCACACCACCCATGGTAACACATGCCCAGGCCTTGGCAGCCATGGGACATATGTCAGTCACACTGACAACCACCATGGCTTCTGGAAGTTGCTGCTTAGGGTCAATGCACAGCTCAGCCCCTACCAGTGGGAAGCCCAGTGCAAACCATTCAGCCTTACTGTGCCTCAGTTTCCCAACAGCAGCCTCCTCTTGAGGGAGCGTGAGGACAGAGTGAGTTAGTACACCCTTCTTCCCATAAGTTTCTTAAGACTATAAGCAAGATGGGACTGGGAGCTGGCTCGGCAGTTGGGAGCACTGGCTGCTCTTGCAGAGGACCTGGGTTCGATTCCCAGCACCCACATGTGGCTAAGAACCATCCATAACTCCAGTTCCAGGGAATTCAACACTCTCTCCTGACCTCTGCAGCCATTGCATAACATGGGCTCACTTACAAACATGCAAACAATATACTCATATGCAGAAAATAAAAATAAACATACAGAAACATACATTACATACATATACACGCAATTGCACATACATTACATACATGTACATACACCATTGCACATACACAAGCATACACACACACACACACACACAGAAAGAGCTGCTCTCTGGCCAGCAGATACTCGGGCCTTCCTGCCTCCTCTGGGACCCACGCCTAGGCTGGCCTCTCTCAGAACCTTGGAGAGAAGAGTCTGCATGCTCACTTGGCCTTTCCAAGGATCCCACTGAGCAGAGCCATCCTGTCCCTGTTATCCCCAGTGGTCCCCCTCAGTGCAGGATGCTGGGTCCAATCTGGATGTGCCCCGCTGGTTTGCAAGGGTGAGATCAACAACCTCCATCACTACCCTCTGGCCAGCTGCCCACACCAGGGCCCAAAGGAGGCCAGCCAATGACCCACCGCATTTTCTAGTAGTATCCTCCCTGCCGCCCTACAGATTACCAGAAGGTTAAGTGGCCTAACCTGCTCTCCTAGGCTGCCCCAGTCACCAGCCAGTGCCTGGAGCTACAAATTAATAAAACACTACATACCGGGTGTTGTCTAGGCTTGTCTTCATGACTCTACTGACACCCGAGTCACACACGGTGCTGGGAAGGAGTGTCTGGGGCCTGCAACTACACACAGCCAGTGAGCACTCAAGGCTTGTGTGACGAAAGGGCCACACGTGGCCAGTGGTGACCTGCAAAGTGAGGGAAGCCCCACCAACGCGTCACAGATGGAACAGCACCCGGGTGAGGAGCCCTCACCAGCACACCACCCATGGTAACACATGCCCAGGCCTTGGCAGCCATGGGACATATGTCAGTCACACTGACAACCACCATGGCTTCTGGAAGTTGCTGCTTAGGGTCAATGCACAGCTCAGCCCCTACCAGTGGGAAGCCCAGTGCAAACCATTCAGCCTTACTGTGCCTCAGTTTCCCAACAGCAGCCTCCTCTTGAGGGAGCGTGAGGACAGAGTGAGTTAGTACACCCTTCTTCCCATAAGTTTCTTAAGACTATAAGCAAGATGGGACTGGGAGCTGGCTCGGCAGTTGGGAGCACTGGCTGCTCTTGCAGAGGACCTGGGTTCGATTCCCAGCACCCACATGTGGCTAAGAACCATCCATAACTCCAGTTCCAGGGAATTCAACACTCTCTCCTGACCTCTGCAGCCATTGCATAACATGGGCTCACTTACAAACATGCAAACAATATACTCATATGCAGAAAATAAAAATAATAAATAAAATATTTTTTAAAGACTACAAGCAAGAAAAAAGTCTCTAGGAAAAAAACTTATTTTTAGTTTTAAAAAAAAGAAGCCTCTTGAAGGGGTTGGGTTGGCAGTGGCCTTGGGTCAGTACTTGGGTAGGACTCACCGGCTAAGCCAAAGTTGGCCACAGCATCCCTCCAAAACTTCTCTTCAAGGTCACCACTTTGACCTTTGGACCCAGAGAGCTCTTTGCTGTGGGGTCTAGCAGTGTGCCCAGCCTGACCCCATGAGACACAGGAGCACCCCAAACTGTGACCCTAAAAGGAAGGCCCAGACCTCTCATCTTGGCCCCTCACAGGACCCCACTGTGACTGCCCCAGCCCCCTGTTCTTCTCACAAATGAACCTGTGCTCCCCACTGCAGTGCCTGTCCCGGGGGCTCCAACCTCTGCACCCTTTCTGGATGCCTCTGCACCTCAGTTCTCCATGACAAAAGACCCCATCCCTGTGCTCCCTGGTCCTCCCTGTCTGTGGGTGTCCCCGCTATATCTGAATCAGACATTTAGGGGCACTCATGCCTAATCACACCCCACCCCCACCATGGCATACTCCACCTCCAGTTCTACTGGAAGCCCAGTTCTAGTGCTCCTAGTGAGGTGATGCCCAGGAATCAAAGGACAGATGGACACATCTTACAGCTTTGGCTCCATCCGAATGGGTTTGATGTCACACAGAGCATTTTGTTTGGGGTGTTGTTCATTTGAATTTGTTGTCAACATTCACACAGGACAGCCCCTCCTAGAATGCAGAGTTCCAGAGTCTCCCCCAGACTCAAAAGCAGGGATACCCCACCCCAGTCCACAGTCCACTGGAGTAGCCCTAGCTGGAGCCTGGGAGTAACATTCTACCTGCCAGGCTCACACACATCACACGCCACCCACTGAACATCACAGGCCCTAACAGTCAACCACAACCTCCAGCTCTAACATCTTGAGGCTGATCTGCAGCACACGTGTCTGCCATTCCTCAGCACTCCCATGACCTGCCTAGAACCTGATTGAGCGAGTTTGCAGCTTGAGGTTCACCTCCCCCATAGCCCCCAGCTTGGCCTTGAGGTCCTCACTGCTGTCCCCAGGGCTCCCTCATACCATTGCCGGGACTAACAGTGACCAGACCTGCAGGAGGCAGACCACTGGACCACAGGCTCAGGAAGGAATGCTGGGTGGGAGCAGAGTGACTACTCAGGGATGGCTGAGCCTTGGCCTCAGTGTCGGGGAAGGTCACATGACTCAGGCTCCATCACTCACTTGCTGGCTATTGTCATGTCCCCCAGTTCTTCAAGGACCTGCAGGCCTACCAATGGGGAGATCCCAAACTGAGGTCACTAGGATCCCTGTTCAGAACACTGACAAAGTCAGTCCTGGATGTCCAGGGACTCTGCCTGGGAGGCAGAAGTGACACCCAGGCCCAGCAATATGTGGGAAGGGAGTGATTTTTCTATCACACTGTTTCCAAGTCTTTAGAGTGCTGCCCAAGAGCCGTAGGACCAGCTGCAGAATGCCATCTCTGAGTTATAGAAGCTTCCTCTATCGGGGGCCCAGGTAAGAAAGGACCTGGCGTGGCTGCGGTGGCTCTGATTTGTACCTGGCATGTCACCACCATGTCCATCTTCCCTGAGGTGTTCCAGCCTGGGTGACAAATGGTTCAATCACTCAAGGTCTCATGGACACGGGCAAGTGTCTAATACATAGTCATTTGGGGAAAAATTGAGTAACATATACTTGGTTAAATATGGGAACATTCCAAACCAGGGCTGGGGAGACCACTCAGCTGGTAAAGTGCTCGCCACACAAGAATGAGGACCTAAGTTTGGATTCCCAGAACCCAGGGAAAAAGCTAGGAGAGGTGAGCTTGTAAGCTCAGTGCTGGGGAGGCCAAGCCAGATGGAGCCTTGGGCCCCATGACCAGCCAGCCTATCCTAATGGCTGAGTTTCAAGCCACTAAGAGACCCTGTCTCAAAAAACAAGGTGGATAATTACTGAGTAATAACTGAAGCTGTCCTTTGGCCTCCACGTGTACACACACACACACACACACACACACACACACACACACACACACACACACACACACACACACACATCATTTCAAAAGTATGCCCCGGAGAGGAGCACCTTTGTGGTCCTGCCCCCTGGGCTGCATAGACAGCCCTAAGGACCCACACCCCCAATTTCCTCCACCCAGGCCTGTCATCCCACCTCTGTCTGTCCCCATGACTCCCCACCTCCTACCTGCAAAGCTCCCCACCTCCCCAGTGTTTCTCGCTCGGGGCCTTTGCTCTGGCGGCTCCCTCGGCCTGGAAGGCTGCAGCCTCTCCCACTTGGGGCCTCTTACTCAGCAGGCCATTCCCTCACCTCCACAAGGGTCTGGGGCCTCCCATGCTGGGGTCTTGTCTTAGAAGGTGGCTAAGATCAGAGAGGATAGGCTCCACCTGGCAGGAGAGATGATCAGCCATTTCTAGCGATGACCAGGCCTATGGACATGGGGGACAAACACTGTTGGGACTGGGAAGTTCCTGCTAAAGTGTGACTGCCCAATGAGACATAAGCAAAGGTCACTGGGTGGGAAGGCTGTTTTAAAGGCCTAGGCTCTCTGGAAGATTCTCTTTGCTTTTCCCCACACCCACACCCCCACTCCCACTTGCCGACTGGAATGTAGGCAAGATGCCAGGAGGTATGGCAGCCATCTTGAAGAAAGGAGACACACATTAGTCAGCAGCGCAGGAAGGCAGGAGAATGGGGAAGAACACAGACACATATGTGTGTATACATAACTAACACACACACACACACACACACACACACACACACACACACACAACAGAACACAGACACATATGTGTGTATACATAACTAACACACACACACACACATACATATATTTGTTTAAAGTTTGTTTAATTCCCAAAAAGATTTTACGATGGTTCCTTACTACCTTCAGAATAAAAGCTTTTCATCCAGCAGAGCCCAAAGATAGAGCAAGTGAAAGAGACAGCGCTCAAAAGACAACCCCAGATCTACCGCTGGAATCTTCGGAATACCTTGTCTGCTAGTGTGAATGGGGCTTCAGTCAACTGCAGTGAAAGTGAGTCAGACTAATGAGCCCACTTTGTAAATGAAGAAGCCGGGGTCCGATAGCTTCATCTTTTTTCTGACTGTTTTGCCTTCAGTGGCAGAGACCAACTCTGGGCTCCTTGCTCTGGCTCCAAGCTCGTGAAGTCCCATGCTACCTGCAGCTCCAACTCTCCCAAAGCCTCCGCAGGCCTGACTCTCCCATTGGCCAAGCTGTCCATAGTCCAGGCTGTCCCACAGCCCCAGCTCTCCCACTAGCCAGGCTGTTCTGGTGTCTTGATGTTCCCCTGCCCTGGATGGAAACCTGGGTCTCCACCACTGACCAGCAAGGCAAAAGGAACCCATGTCCCTTCGAGTGCCATCCCTGAGCACTCTGTGCGTGCTCTTTCTTCCACTCACACAAACACCTGAAGCACCCGCCTCTCTCGGCCCAGGAGACCCACAGAGTATCAGGAAGATGCTCACACCACAGGATCCAACACTCATGTTGGGGACATGAATCCTAGGTGGTCTCTTTGGAAAAACATGAAAATGCTTGCTGAGTTTATCAAAATTATCAGTGTAACAGCTAGAATAAGCCAGCCCATTTGAAACCCCACCAGGACAGTGGACGGTTTTCCACAATGGAGGACTGAGGACCCATGGGGCTTTGCATCAGGAACAGCAGGGCCTACTGACCAGAGCAATGTAGGCTCAGCTGGACACCTGCAACCTGCTTCTTACAGAAGACACATGACCTGCCTTGCCCACTAAACTCCTGTGTACCCCAAACCTTGCTCAGGGGACACAACAAAAAATTGTCCGTGGGTGAGCTGCTACCACTGGGGAGGAAAACGTGGGGTCAGTATCTTCCAGGTGACACACACATCTATACTATAGCAGAAGGAACAGGGTTCTGGGTTCAAGTCTGGCTCAGTTGCACACTCCTCTGCGTGTACCCCAAACCTTGCTCAGGGGACACACCAAAGAATTGTCCGTGGGTGAGCTGCTACCACTGGGGAGGAAAACGTGGGGTCGGTATCTTCCAGGTGACACACACACAGAAGGAACAGGGTTCTGGGTTCAAGTCTGGCTCAGTTGCACACTCCTCTGCCCATATTCATTTCCTCATGGGTAAAGTGGGGCTCACAGGAGGACCTGTCTCCTAGGATACATGAGAGGCTTCAAGGTGGTGTCTCAGCCAGCCCACAGACAGTGCCTGGTCCCACGAGTGGGCATTCATGATACCTGCGGCAGGTATTCTTGGGTGTTCCTCCCATGAGGGCCGCATCCTCTCCCTTGAGTCCAGGCAGTTCTTGATAACTCTGACCAGAAGGCACAGCTGAATGGACATCACGTCAGCTTTTACTCTCAGTGGTTCCAGCGTGATGTGAGAAGGGCCGAGCCACATGAAGATGCTGCATAGAAAGGGCAGACCTACCAACAAGCCTTAAGCTGTTCAAGGCTTCAGAGGACTCAGGCCCAGCCACTTACTACAACCAAGCAAGAGCCACGCAGGCAAGACAGCCAACCCACAGCTCCATTAGCCATAATAGCAAATAATTTATGTGAGATTTGGGGATGTTTGTTGCTGCAGCATTACCCAGATATCCTGACTGATGCACACCACATAATCCCACACTCTGCAGCCAAAATGGGCTACAGTACATATGAAGGACCTGTGATACTTCAGGCGACAGCTGTCTCGGGCAGCAGATTCTGGGCCCCACCCCCAAGCTGTCTCCACGGCTGGCCTAACACAGGCCGCCTCATACATAAGGCCATGGGGGGATGCTCACTATTGGCCACAGGTGCCTCTCTCAAGGTAAGTAGAGGCTGTATGATGCCTGACCAGAGCAGAGTTCAGGACCTCCAATACCACGGGTCCCACAGAGTAAGTGTGTGGCTAGAGGGAGGAATAAAATTACAGCCGAGAAATGAGAGCACCCAGGCAGGGGCCCAGCCCAGGTCACACCATCTGTAATGAACCTCTTCCCACATGCCAGACACTTTGGGACATGGTCTCCAATCTGTGTAAAAAGCCACCAGAGAAAGATCTCCATCCTCTCTACAAATGAGGAGGTAAAGGCCCAGAGACGTTAAGCAACTTAACATGTGGCATGAATAGTGTGCACAGCTGGCGGTGTAATTAGGGCATCTGAGTAATCCCACTGTCTCACACCACACTGGACATCGACATAAGGGGGCACTGGCCTGATACCTCAACTCACAGGTACAGGGTACTCTCCTGCTGGCCAGTGTCTTCCTGAACCATCTCCTCATCTAGCTCCTCTGAGACCTTACACAGTCACAGAAGGGCTCACCCTGATTTAAAGACCACACCTGGCGTGGGGAAGTTCCTTGGCTGGTGGCCACAGCAGGCAGCAGAGCTGGCCCGGACAAACCTTAGGAAACTTTTCTGGTGCCGATACCTCTGGAGCTGTGAGTGACAGGGCTTGGCTCTCAGGTGGGTGAACATTCAGGTCTTCAGCACCCTTCCCAGAGCACCCTTCCCTGAAGGAACTTATTTTCCAGCACCTTGTGCGGCCCCCAGAGTCCAGACAGAGCCACACCCTACTTGCGTTAACAGAGCCGTCAACAGCAGCGGCTCCAGTCTCAGGTTCACAAAGCCTGCCTCCCTATGCTGTCTCAATGCTCCCATTACAGTCCTCCAGGGTAGGAGTCCAAGGCCTGGCCAGATCTGAGAGAGGCAAAGCCAGATTGCCCCTGACCTCTGGACATGCCCTAACTCCAGCCTCAACCATACTTGTAACAAGATGGGCACCCAGTCAACACACCAGCCCTCCTAACACAGTGCTCATTGCAAATCAGCAAAGAAGAATGGATGGGAAATGCCTGCTGAAGACTCCAAGTCTGTGTCTTAGCTGTGTGTCATGGTGTACATGCTGTCACCCAGACCCATATACAAGTGTGAAGAAGACGGTTTTGTGACAGTCTAAAGGAATGTTGGGGGGAGGTTATTCATTTCAATAATCTCATGTGTTCTACTGTGGGCCCTGAAACATTAGAGCCACCAATAAATGTGTACGAGCCACATTTGTCTCTGCCAGATGAGATCCCAATGGCTAGAGAGGCTCTTACCTCCGTTTTCTCACCAGACAACAGCCTCTCTCTGTTGGTTCCTGCCACAGCATAGGTCACATTGGTGACGGGGGCTCAGAGGGTATCATGCCAACACCTCACTGGAGTCATACCTTACCTTAGCTGCCCTGGCCCAATTTCCATCTGGCTTTGCATGTGGCTATGACCTAACTGGGTCTGCAGATCCTCTGAGCACTTGGCACAGGGCAAGCACTAACTTCTGAGAGGCTGAGGCAGGGGGACACCACCAGTGGAGCACCAGCAAAGGCTTCCTGAGGAGGGTTAACAGAGCCTGGAGAAGGGAAGTGTGCCTATGGGGTAGCACCAGGAAAAAGTCCTGCCTGTGCATCGCATCCTGTGAGCTGTAGGGACACACATGAGGAGCCTGCTCCCTAAATCAAGGAAAGCCTCAGAGTGCAGGCTGACAGGTGTCTGCATACCCTGCCCTGCCTAGCACCCCCAAGTGCCTCCATTTCCCTCTGATGGGACCACCAAGGCCCTGCTCCCAGGAGCAGCATTTTTGTTTGGGGCCGCTGGCGAGATTGAGGCATCATCAGAGCCTGGAGTAAGATGGTTTTTCTAGCGACACCTGGAAGGGTAAGGTGTCAGCTCGGAGCACCAGGGAGGAAGGAGAGAGCCCAGTGGTTTCACACGGTTGTGGGTACCAAATCCTGCGATCGATGCGGTAGATGCAGAAATCCAGGTTCCTGATCTGGCCACATCTCACAGTAGCCCTCATCTCTGACCTCTGCCTTGCTGAGCATCCATCTGGTGACCCAATACATTAACTGGTAGATTTTCCAAAGCCTTTCTAAACACAAGTCCTCTTCCAGTGAGGAATTAGAGGTCCCACACCCTGATCTATGACTCCTCAGAGCTCAGTGGGAGCTGGGAGAGGTCTGTAAAGCAGGGAGGCCTTCTGCAGAAGCTCTTTAACCCCCTTTGAATTCCCAGCCCCCAAACACAGCAGGCTCATAGGCTCCCCATCAAACAGCCTCCAGGGCACTGTCACACCTGGCCCTACTCCATGCTCTGCTGACCCTCCCCAGGCTTCCCTCTCCTTCTAATCAAGTATATCTAGTGCTGGAGACATAGAGCCTTCTCTCCCTTCCTCTCAGGGGGTCTCTGATCCCATCAGAGTTCCACCAACCCCTCTGCCCTTCTCAGGCCAGGTAACCTGGTAGCCTCTGTCCACCTTGCAGAGCAATGATAGTCCAACATCCATCCACAGAGCTGCTGGGGTCTGGCGGTCCCTCAGAAAGGAGGACTGGGGACAGAGGGGCTACAAATGGATGTGGAGGCACCCCAAATCTGCTTGAGAAGCTCCAGGGCTCAGAGAAGCCTCCATTTTAATGAAGCTAGATCATGCCAGACCTGTAGGCACCCCCTCCCCAGGTCCCTACACCTCCACACACACAGCTTCCAGGGTCAGAGGCACCCCTCTAGCAGCTCCTATACCTTTCCTAGTCCCATAGGTGGGCCCTGGACCCCAGGAGAACCTAGGTACTCTGGGCCTCTGAGTCCCTCCAGGCTATGTAGCTGTTCCTGCCCAGGCTCTTCTGCATGGAGCCCACAGCACCAGCCAGAACACCTCTGGCTCCCGTTGTACTGACAGGGTTGCTCTAGAGAGCTGTGAAGAACTATGTGGCTTTGCACACGCCCCCTTACAGCAGCTGAGTCGGAATGCAGTCATGGGAGCTTGACATTCCTTTCTTTTTTTATATATGTTTTATTTATTATTTTTATTTTATGTGTATGAGTATATTGTCTGCATGTACGTAAGTGCATCTGTGTCATGCAATGCCACGGGGGTCAGAAGAGGGCGTCGGATTCCCCTGGAACTAGAGTTAAGGATGGTTCGTAGCTGCCATGTGGGTGCTGGGAATCGAACACGGGTCCTCTGCAAGAGCAGTCAGTGCTCTTAACTGGTTGCTGAGCCATCTCTCTAGCCCAGAAGCTCCTTTCTTAACATCATCAGCACGCATTCCTCCTCAGCCCATCACACATGCCACTCACCGGGTCTTAGCACTGGGAGCCTGGCTGGGCAACCCTAAACAAGTTACTAGCCATCTCTGAACATAAGTTCCCTCATCGATAAAGGCCCTTCATATCACAGGGCAAGAGCAGTGCCCAGGTCCCTGGAGCCCAAGTAGCAGGGTTTCCCTTCTGAGCCCCACTCCACAGCCCCCATTCTGAAGCTGCTCCACCACCAGGGCTGAGGGGAATATACCAACATCAGCACCAGCCCACACACAGCTGAGGGACAGGCCCTCTCCAAGCACCCTGCTGTGCTTTGCGGTCCCCACCAAGAACCTTCTTGGGAATCACCGACACTGACCCTGGTTTACGAGGAAGTGAGCGGAGACCACATATGTGGTGCACCATTGTCAGTCAGGGCTGCCTGAATCTGAAGTTCAGGTTACTATGGAGAGAATGAAGTCTTGTTGGACTAACCCACTGATTCTGCAACAGAAATCCTCCGCCCACACTGAAACAGGTGTCTGAGGCCCGGCAGACGCTGCCCCATGCAGTCACGATAGGAATGACATCATCCGTGTTGACTGGGAGACCCCCTTCGTACTGCCCCAGCAGGACTGGGCACTACTGTGATTCTGCCTGCTTTCCAGCAAGGAGACCCCATCAGGGAAGCCAGGGGTGGAGGGGAACAAGGTTGAATGGCCAAACCTCTGTGCTCCTCTCACAAAGTATAGACTCCATTCAGCTCTCCAAGGCACAGGGTCCCAGCTCTCTGTGGCCGTCTGTCCCCATCCACAGCTGCTGAGATTGCAAGGCCCAAGTGGGCAGCCGCCTAGAGTCCCATGGCTGTTCCCTCTCCTCCCTGGCTTCCCACCCAGTTGGCCAAGGTGGAGCTGAGGAGCCTGGGCAGCCTGGCCCTGACATCTAATCCTCTCTGCCTTGCATATTAAAATGCCCCAGCTCCCTCACCAACACAGCCCACCCCCACCCCTAGAACAAAGCTGCTGGGGGAGCCTATGTTGGCTCCACACTTTCCTAATTGCCCAAAAGGGTTTGCTTGAATGTTTACCAAGAGTGTGGGGTAGTAGGTGGGTACAGGACGGGGGAGTCTCAGCAACACCCCCCCGGGGGGGGCAGTTCCATGGGCTCACAGCTCTCCAGTGTCTCAATGGGGCCCCAGAGCTCAGAGCCAGGGGTGCTGGGCCAGGCCCAACCCCCATGGTGTCTGCTCCCCACTCTCCATCACCCCTGGGAACGCAGGGCCCTGAAAGAGCCTGGCAGACTTCCTGCGCTCCTATTAATTAACATGCAGTGTGATAGCCAGGGGCTGGGAGGAAGCTGAGGCCTCCCTCAAGAACGACCAGTCAACCCTGGAGAAGTGTGTCCTCTGGGGAACCAGGCAGTGGGAGCTCTGAGTACTGGTCTACTTAACTGCCCAGCCAGTGAGTCAGAAACACAAACCCTGAGCTCCCCTAGCAGAAGGGCTTCCACAGAGGCTGTTACAGGAGGAGCTCAGGTGCTGCCAGCTCCAAGGACGGTGAAGCCCACTCTGCAGGCCAGGAGGAGGGTCTGGCCCCCGCAGAGCCCCCATCCCTGAGCTTAAAATCTGAGTGAGTGCCCCTTCTTGCTCTAGGAAAGTAAGTGGAAACTGAGGCAGGGCTCAGTAGAGCAGGAAAGGTCAATTCCATACTGGAAAGGGTAAGTTCTTTCCTCCCAGCGTGGGCCTCAACCCACTCAGCACACACCCAGCCCCCATCAGAACCTCCCACCAGACCAGTGCCACCCATGTCCTGAAAAGGGACACACACCTGGAGATGGGAGAATGGCTTGAAGGTGGCCCCTGCTGCTCTGTGGCAGACACAGAGGCAGCCTCTCTCCCTAGGGAGGCCTTATGTTCGGCTGGCACCATGGACCCTGGATTGGGGACAGTGTCTGCCCCGAGCAGTGAGAAGGGTTCTCTGTGCCCCTGCTGGCCCTGTGGGCAATGTGGTTTGTGCCCACAGCATCTCTTTTGGCAGAAGGTAACCCTGTGACCAGCCGCCAGTGAAAACCCCGGACAGAGTCTTTACTGGGCCCCTGGCTAGGGCAATTAAGCATGGCCCATGTGATTCCTCTGCAAGAGGATTCTAGAAGCTTCTGCCTGATTTCCTAACTTCATCCATACACTGCCGTCCTCTGCTAATTTTGCTGTCTTCACTGCATTTGACCAGTGAATGTGACCATACGCTTTGTTTGAGTCTCCTAGAGGATCTTCAAACCAGGCAGTAATCTTGGGGACCCTGACGTGGAGGAAAGCCACACCTCTTTCTCTGAACTCTAGGGTGCCTACGATGGTGCCTACAGTTTGCCCAAAGTCCAAATCCTGCACTAAATCCAGGCTTCTGCTTCCCAGCCCAGGGAGTAAGTCCCCTGGGGCAGGACAAGCTCTCCACGTGATGACCAAACAAGGAGGTAACCTCAGACCAATTACAGCAAAAGACCCCCAAGAAACCCAAGGCCTGAGACTGAGCTGGGGAGCTGCTACCAACACTGTTCAAAGTTCCAGCATGAACATCTTCTGGGCCTCACAGCTGCCACCACCCTGGCTTCCTGGTGTCTCCTGTCCCACCAGCACTGCCCAGTCCAAGTGACCCTAGTGTGACTGGGGATTGATAGTGCATGGACCCTACCCACTGAGGGTAACAAGTGAGGGTTCAAACACATTATTTATAGCTCAGGCACAAGACCAACCAAGCTAGGGTCCTGGGGAAGTAAGGACAACAATGCCAAAGGAAGGGGACAATGGTGGGGTGGCAACGTCTTCCTCAGGAGCTGATAGAGTCAGAACTGGATCTGGATCTGCAGTGTGAGCAGGCTCTAGAAAACAGAACAGAGGATGGACATCTATCCAGAAAGACAGAACAAAGAAGATAACAGGGCAGTTGGCTGGTGCAGATGGGGCTAGGAAGAGACAGAGGATGGGTGAGTCAGGATGAAGGTTCAGGGGGTGATTGAGGTTCCAGAGAGGAGCATCCAGGCAGCCTTACTCCAAGGCCCAGCCACAGAGGGTAGACAGAAGTACACAGAAGCAACATGGTGGCCAGAATGGGCTCGGGGGCTTCTGGGTGAGAAGCAACATGGCGGCCAGCACGGGCTCAGGGGCTTCTGGGTGAGAGTTACCATCCACCCACAGGCGCCAATGTGCTTGTCAATCAGAACAGCCTTCCTTGGGGCCCTGGACAGTCCATCTGCACTGAAGCCAGGGACACCTTCAGTTTTCATTCGCCTGATTGTGTCTGTATGCCAGAGCTCAGCTCAGAGCAGACCCTCTACCAACTGACCCACAGCGCAGTGAGGGAGCATCACTGAGTTCATCAATATCCAGACCGATGTCACCACCTGAACTCCCCATCCATCACTCCCTCATCCACTCCTCAGCACATCTGGCTGAGGTATTTGGAAGACTGCAATATTTGGAATAGGACAGTCCAATTCAGCCTTCAGGGAGGCTAGCAACCCCTGAAGCTCATGTTAGACCAGATGTCCCTTCTTGTGGCATTGACCAGAAAATTCACAAGAGATATGGAGTATACTGAGGCTTCCCTAGAGGGAGATGCTAGGGCCTTACAAAGTTGGATGTGCTCAGCTCACCAAGCCTTGCCTCCTCCAGCCTGACCTCCCTGCATGGAGGATTCTAGCTCCTGGGTAGTAAGCTCCCTCAAGCAGAGAACAGCAGGGTGGGAGTGTGGGCTGAGCTGGACCTCTCAATTTAGTGAGGCCAGCAGTCCTCCAGATGGTGCCTCCATGTTTCCAGCCGCCCTAAACACAGTAGAGTGCCGGGATCCAGATGGAGCCAGCAACCGAGGAAGCCATGGGCCCATGCTAAGGGCAAGGCTACAGGGGCACAGATAAATTTGGATTCCAAACAAACGACAGAGTTGTCTTTAGTGTAAGTATGTCCCATGTGATGTTTGAATTTGAATTTCAAATAAACAAGGAATCAGTTTTAGCACCTAGCCCATGTGATGTTTGAATTAAACTGAATAATTTCTTAGTTTAAGTCTAACTCCAGGCAAAATCTGGGATGTTCTTATTCCAAATATTATCCATTGTTTATCTGAAAATTCTACTGAGTATCCTGCATTCTGTCTGGCAACCACACCTGAGGATCAAGGAAGGTGTCAAACACAGGTCCCTCCTGCCAGGGGTGCCCACTGATGCACTCTGCAAACAGTTAGACCTTGCCCGTGTCCTGTGACTGTGAATCACAGTCATATTCTGCGTCCCGTCAGAGAGCACTTACAAGTTGCAGGACTCTAAAGATCACGGCTGAGAGGTGAAGGCTGCATTAGAAGGCGGCCCCTTGGGCTATGGAAGCAGAGCAGACCCCAGAAGACAGCATAGAGTGGCCAGGCCTAGAGACACCACCCTGCCATTCCAGCCACTGCTAGAGCCAGCCTCCACGGTGAGGGGTTGGGGGTGTGGGTCACGTCACAGCATCAGGAGAGGATAATCACTTCTAATTACCCTCACTCCAGCAGCTCGGAGCTCTCAGCAAATTAGAGTTTATCTTTCATTCCAACTGACATCGCGTTACGTATCAAACAAATTATGAGTCCCTTGGAAAGACGCGTAGAGGTAATTTGCGGGTGAAACATTTGTGACCGAAGTGAAACCTGATTAGACAGGAGCTTGGTGGGCTTCCCTCTCTCCCTCCTCCAGAGCAGGTGAAGCCCATGCATGGCCAGGGCCCAGGCCTTGGGCCACTGGAGCCCACTCCCAGGATGCAGGAGGCTCTTCGGCACCAGAGATGGGGATGCAATGCGTACAGTGGCTTGATGTTTCCCTGTTTTTCTTTCTTTTTTCTTTTCGATAGGGTCTCATGTCTCTCAGGCTGGCCTCGAACTAGTTATATAGCTGAAGATGAGCTTGAATTTCTGATCTTCCTGCTTCTACCTCCTGAGTGCTGGCATTATAGGCATAAGCTACCATATCTGGTTTATACAATGCTAGGATAGAACCCAGGGCCTCATGCATACTAGACCAGCATTCTATTGACTGAGCCTCATTCCCTGATACTCTCTGCTTTTATGAGGCATTCGCCTCAATGCACTGCCTTGGGGTGAAAAATCCCCTATTGGAATGGGACCATTACCACAGCCCAGAACACATGGCTGTCCCCAGTCTAAGGCCTGAAGCTGAAATTGGAACTCACATCCATCAGGACACCAGGCCCCTACCTATGGCACCAAAGCCACCTGACCCACCCACTAGGGCCGGGCATCAAGTAGCCCAACAATGCCCACCTTCCCAAAGCAGTTTCAGCCAGACAGGACAGGTATGGCAGCAGCCTCACCCCCTTTGATGAATCCCTGTGCTTTATCTTCAAAGACAAAGAAATCAAAAGGCTCTCTCTTTCTTTGCTCCTTTTTCCCCCTCTCCTAACATCGGAAAGGGCAAATGTTTTTTCAGAACTTCTCAGCCAGAACCTCTGCTTTCTATTTCATGGGAAGGAAGCAGCACACAAGGGCTTGCAGGGCCTAGTGTGGGTTTTGCCCGTGAGAGCATCACCAGCCAATCTGGAAAGGCAGCTTCCACTGCAACGTCCTCATTAAATCCCTCGCAGATCCCCAGGATCTGAAGCCGGGGAATAGTGACTTTGACCCAGGGGTCAGAAGGATTCAAAGAAAACAGAAGTCCTCCAGGAAGACCGAGGGCAGAAGGGGAGGCCCAGGTCGGAAGTCTACAGGACCATAGGCTAGGAGCCTGGAGGGCTCCAGGCAGGTAGGTGGGCCTCATAGGCAAGGCCCCTCTCAGCCACAGTCCTATCACGGGTCCCTCAGTAGTGGGTTTGGCCTTTCTCCTGAAGACAGAATCCCCGCTGTCTCTAGGTACAGCCCCTGAGGGAGGAAGAGTCCAGCATGGTCCAGCTTCACTGCCAACGTGGCAGGGTTTAGAGTCACCTGGGAGACACACTATGAGGGCATTTCCAGAGAGGTTCAACTAAACAGGGAAGACCCACCCTGAATGTGGGGGTCACCATCTGGGGTGGTTTGAATGAGCATGTCCCCCATAGGCTCCAAGTATTTGGACATTTTGTTCCCAGTTGGTAGTGCTGTCTAGGGAGGTTTTAGGAGGTGTGGCCTGGCTGGAAGAAGCACATCACTGGGGGTGAGCTTGGAGAGTTCTTAAGCCTTCCAGGTTTTCCAGTCACTCTGCTTCTTGTGCCTGCTGGAAGATGTATGCACTCCACTTTCTGCTCCCTCCACCTCCTGCCACCTCCTACCACCATGCCTCCTCGCCATGATGGGTTCTAATCCCTCTGGTACCATAAGCTCAAATAAACTCTTCCTTCTAGAAGTTGCCATGGTCATGGGATCTCATCACAGCAACAGAAAATAACTGATACACCATCCCACGTTCTGGGGTCCTGGACTGAAGAAAGAGGAGGAAGTGAGATGAGCACCAGCATTCAACTCTCTGCTTCCTGACCATGGACACAGTGTGACCAGCTACCTCACACTCTGGCTGCCAGGCCTTCCCCAACATGATGGACCACACCTCGGAACTGAGAACCAAAATAAATCTTCCTTCTTTAAGCTACTTTGGGGGGGGTGTGTGTGAGTGTGTGTGTATGTGAGTGTGTGTATGTGTGTGTGAGTATGTGTGTATGTGTGTGTATGTATGTGTATGTGTGTGTGTATGTGTATATGTGTGTGTGTATATGTGTATGTGTATGTGTGTATGTGTGTATGTGTGTGTGTATGTGTATGTGTTGGTGTGGTACATGTGTATGTTGGCTTTACCCTCCTACCCTTTGCCATTTCACCCTGAGACTGGCCCTCTCAGCTTAGCCGGTACTGGGCTGGGCCAGGGCCACAGGCTGTTGTCCCTGGGGGCTGCCTCCTTTTTTTTATGTGTGTATGTGTGTGTATGTGTGTGAGTGTGTGTGTATGTGTGTGAGTGTATATGTGTGTGCGTGTGTGTGTGTATGTGTGTGTGTGAGTGTGAACACCAAGAAAAGGAACTGACGGAATCCCTTTCTACTGATATCGGCAAGCTGGGTACAAGCAAACAGCCCACAGGGAGGGGAAGAGCACAGGGCGTGGGGACAAGGAGGCAGGCCGGAGCATCAACAGGACTCTCTGTGAGGAAGGAGGGGCCCAGAAATGAGAAGGTAGTGGCTCTGGCCAAGGATGGACAGTGCCTGTGCCCTGCTGAACCTCCAGTCTGAGCCAGACAGCAGGTCCCTAGGCAAAGGGCCTCAGGTGAGGAGACATGGAATATGGCCATATGGATCCTCAGAGGGAACCCAAGAGGGCCTGTGCTCTTAGCACTGGGGAACTAACACTTTCTCCAGGCAAAGAGCAAAGCAGAGGGAAGAACCGGATTCAAACCCAGACATAGCCCCAGAGGAAAGCCACACTTCTCTAAGTACACCATTCAGTGACACAGACAGGAACAGGTGAGGCTGGTTCAAGCCCAACGTCTACCCCACCCTGCCCCACCCAATGTGTGCGCACATACCAATGCACAGTCCTGCTCCTACACAAGTACAGCCCAGCTGTTCTGTGCGAACAGTACCCCTCAGTGACCACTGGCCTGAACGCTGCTCTCCCTGGTGATCTTCCCACCTAGGGCCTTGGTGCTCTGTCAGGAGCTTAGACAACTATGTATGGCGTTTGAAGAGAGGACTGACTGCACAGGAACTAGGCTTTACACACAGCAAAAGGCAGCAGAACCTGGTGCCCAAAGACCCCTATGTGGGCTCCACAGAAACCTTCTTCCACTTCCAAATCCCCTTCCAATTACACCTGATTAAGTCTTGTTTCTCAAGTCCCAGCATCCAAAATTAATAAAGTCATTGTTTATTCTCCCTAGTACATCTGGCTCATCGGACAGCAATGTTAGAATAATTTCATCTTCTCCCCACAAACATGGCCTCTTCGTTCCCTGTGGGAGGCTGAGAAGCTGTGCTGGGTCTGGGAGATTGACAGGTATCAGACACCCTGCCCTACCTCCCCTCAGAGTCTTGCACAGCTGGAGCATCAGGGTCCCCCACCTCTTCCACTGGCCAGGTCACTGGTAATGACAGAAAAACACATCTGGGAACTAGGTGTGGCCACCCAGGGCCACAATCCCAACCCTAGGGAGGCAGAGGCAGAAGGATCATGAGATCAAGGCCAGCCTGGGCTCCAGACTGGGAGCCCCATATTTTTAATGCATTATAATGAGCCTTAAAGAAATTCCCCTACAGTATATCCATGTGAATATGTAAAGAACAATGGGATGGAACGGGCCCTCAAGGTTCATCCTCCTATGGTCCCCTTGGGCTTTCCACTCAGAATCTCAGCATACCAAGGCCAGTGTAGTACTCCCATTCTACAGAAGGGATCACAGAGACTCCTGCGGTGATAGAAGGCTGAACACTCACCTTCCCTCACTGCAGCTTCTTCCTGGACAAGACCCCACCCCTTGCAGCCCAAGATCCAGGGACTGTTTGATCTGCCCTGGAGCACACACCTGCCCATGGCCGATACTCAAGAAAACTGGCTCAATAAATAAATGACTCAGTCAAAGCATTGGGCACTAAGATCAGAGCCCAGCCGCAGGGCGGGGGCCCAGGCTAGCTGCTCCTGTTCTACTTGCAGAGACACACGTGGGTGGGGTCTTCCTGGAAGGAACCTCTGTGGTGGGCAGAGGCCAGCAACCAAGGGCGTCTCTTCTAGAAAGATCCGCTGCTGGCCCACAGAGCCACTGGAAGAAAAGCCTTTTTTCCCAGTCACAATGGAAAATTGTTTGAAGCAGGAATCCCTTTGGATCCCAGGCTTTCTCCAGCGACGTCAAAGCCCATCTATTTTTATTGCTATCAATTTTGTTAAAGTTGGATTTACTAAAGAGGCTGGTAGAAATTGTCTTGTTATCTGCACTCGGCAGAAACTTCACTTTCTATTTCTGTTCCCCGCAGGACTCAAGGCCCTGAACTCCTCCGTTGCCTCTGCCAGGGACTAAATATAGCCACCCGCAACCGTGCATCACAGAGGCCTGTGTTGTGTATGTGGCTGGGCCATACAAAAGCCTTCATGTCATCCTTCACTATGTCATCCTTCATAAGTGAACCTGACCCCTATCCAAACCATGCAAGTCCTTCAAGACCAGGTCTCCATCTAGAACAAGCTGGAAGCTTCTCAAGAAGCAAGAAGGCAGGCTGGATTAGAGTCTGAACCTGGTCAGATTGTTCACAGTGACTGCTGGGAGCAGGGAAGGCAGGGGACTGGCATGCCATACCAACGCCTCTCACCTGAGCCATCCACCCTGCCCTTGTCACCTCCTGGTAGGGGAACACTCCACCAGGTGTTCATGGCCTGGTATCATGGCCACCCTCCCCCTGCCGACAGACACTCCCGGTGTCCACACCCAGCAATGGCCCTGCTTTGGGCCCCCCTTCCTGCTGGTCTGCTGTCTGGAATGCTGGGCCCTACAATACCCCTGCCCTCTCGTTCCTCATGGTATTCCTAAGTTCCTCACAGAGAGACATCCTCTGGTCTCCTCGTTGAAAATGCCTCCATCGGACTGGAGGGATGGCTCAGCGGTTAAGAGCATTGACTGCTCTTGCAGAGGACCCCAGTTCAATTCCCAGCATCCACATGGGCTAACAATTATCCATCACTCCAGTTCCAGGGGATCCAATGCCCTCTTCTGCAGGCATAGTACAACACGGGTACACTTACATACCTGCAGGCAATACACTCAACACATAAAATAAAAATAACAAATAAAATATTTTTTAAAAGAAAAAGAATGGGGCTACAAGAAGACCCTGTCTCCAAAAAAGACAGAAAAAAAAGAGAAAAAGAAAAAGAAAATGCCTCTCTCTGCATTCACAGGCTTCCTCCCTGATTCCTTTTCTCCACTGTACATGTGTGCTCTAGCAGGCTTCCCTTGCCATGCCTCCGCCGGGCCATTCCCATTGAGCCAGTACACTGTCTCCTGTGGGTACGTGGGGACGTCTCTCACCATCAGGATAGTGGACCATACCTGTCCCCAACTGGAACATCTGTCAGAGAAGCCATGACTGCATAGGTGAGCACTGAAGTCAGGTTCCTGGGCTCAGCTGACCTGTGCCACAGGAAGCAGAGAGGAGTCTGCCACAGAGAGGCTTCAGTGGCAACTCTAACACTTATGCCACACAGCGTCCCCATGAGAGGGGTCGCCAGGGCCCTGCCCATCCCAGACCTCAGACCTGGCTCTGTTGGTGCCTCACAGATTGCTGGGTGGGCATGGACTCAGCCCTAAGGACACCTGTGGCAACCCCTGCCCACAGATAGGCCCAGGCCGGCTCACAACAGGATGAGGGTAGCTTACAGTAGGGCACCCTCCCCACACAAGCACAGCAGCTGGAGCAGGCAGGGAATCCCACATTATGCAAAGCCCCAGCACAGATCCACATCCAAGAGAGCAGAGTCTAAAGGTTGTGAACCATGAGGCTTGGCAGAGTAGCAAATTAAGAGCTTGGACCAGAACCCTAGGGGGCCACAGAGACTATAAAAACAATGAATAAGAATCCCAGCTGCCCAGACCATGACATAATGAGGTCACTCACTAACTAGCACATCAGGCCATGGGCCTTGGATCCCAGTGGCACCCAGAGAGGAGCTCACAGGGGTGGCCTTGTACTGGCCAAGATGACTACAGCTTCTCCAGGGAGAGGTGACCGCCTCAACAGGGCATGCCCTTCCTCCCAGTCACCAGGCAGCTTTCTGTCCCTTCCTCCTGATCAATCTTGCTGGAGCCTCCCCATCCACTCCTCATGGGCCATTCTCATAGCCCTATGGGTATCTAGAGGCATACAACCTGGGCCCCTCCAGCCGTTCTCCATGCTGAGCCCCAGGAGACGTAGGCCAGTGGCTCCAGCCCTGCCCTCTCCAGCTGCCATAGCAGCGTGAGCACCTAAGTTCTGTTTCTCAGACCTAAATGAACCTGTGATGCCCACAGCCCTTGTCAGACTGCAAGCCTGGGAGGGGACTGGAGCAGCAGCATCTCTAATGGCACCTGAGTGACACTGATGACACAGGTCCACTGGCCCTGTGAACCTGGCTATAGGAATCCAGAGGCAAGGCCAGGAGATGGCTCAGGTGGTAAATCACTTGCTTAGTAAGTATGAGGACCTGAGTTCCATCCCCAGAATATACAATTTAAAAAGCATGTAGGGTGGCAGACACTTGTAATCCTAATACTGGGGATGGATGCATACATGCATGAAGGGATGGATGGATAGATGGATGGATGAAAGAGTGGATGAATAGATGAATGAAAGGATAGATAGGTAGATGGAAGAAAGAATGGATGGTTGGATAGATGGATGGAAGGATAGAATTGGATGGATGGATGGATGGATGGATGGTGGATGGATGGATGGTGGATGGATGGATAAGAGGATGGATGGATGGATGGTGGATGGATGGATGGATGGATGAAAGGATAGAATTATGGATGGATGGATGGATGGATGGATGGTGGATGGTGGATGGATGGATGGATGGTGGATGGATAAATGGATGAAAGGATAGAATTATGGATGGATGGATAGATGGATGAAAGGATAGAATTATGGATGGATGGATGGATGGTGGATGGATGGATGGATAGATGGATGAAAGGATAGAATTAGATGGATGGATGCATGGATGGATGGATGGGTGGATGGATGGTCGGATGAACAGATGGATGGACAGACAGATGGATGGACAGATGGATGGATGGATAGATGGGTGGACAGAATAACCAGGTGTGATGTGAACTTAACTGGGTCATGGAGTACCCTGATATCTGGTTAATCTGGTTAATCTTGACTTCAGGTATTTCTATGAGAAGGTTTTTTTTGGGGGGGGGTTGTTTTGTGGGTTTTTTTTTTTTTTGGATGGGATTAGCATTTAAACCAGTGAACTAGGAAGCTGGCTGTCTTCACACTGTGGGCAGGCCTCACCCAAACAGCTGAAGAAAAAGCTGGCCCTCCTCCAATTAAGAGCATTCTCCTGCCACAGTCTTCCTCATGGGACCTTCAGCTCTCCCTGGCACCACTGGCTATGCAGAGCTTGGACTCGGCGGCATCGGTAATTCTGAGCATAAACTTTTTCCATGTACACACATGAAAATGTATAACTGTCTGTCCATCTGTCTCCCGGCAGTCTGGTCTCACTAGAAAGCCTGACTCGACCAGTAAGTATGGACATCCAGTCGCATAAAGGGTGCCAACTCAGCTGCTGCATCCTTGCAAGGGACATCCATGGTCTTCCTGGCTTGGGTACAGAGGGTCCCTAGTGGGTGGGCTTTGGTCCCGGCCTAGTGACTCTGTAGCCACCATGGAAATGGTGTGTCTAGAGGGAGGCAGGCCCAGAGCCCTGGCCACAAAACCGCGATGCAGCCCACAGGCCTGTGTAATCAGCTTCCTGCTCCTGATGGCACGAGAGGGACCCCCTCAGTTCTTCCAGAAGCTGGCTCTAGGATGTTCCCAGGCTTTCCCTGTACCCCCTCACTGCCAACCTGTGTGTACAGCATCACCAACCCACTGTACCATGAGAATCTGGGGAGGGGTAGGGATGGGTAGCTCACACAGTATGTGGTAGGAAGAAGGAAACCCAAGCATGCTGAGGGTATAAACCCCTCCCGGCACCCAGCTCCCCCGCAGCCCACACACAACAGGTGACTGTTAGGGGCTGAACAGTCTCCCCCACAGCCACAGGCTGAAGCCAAACCCAGAACCCCAGAATGAGATGGAGTCTTTATAGAGGACATGAGATCATTAGGTAGGCTTGCATCCAATGTGGCCATGTCTTCATAAGAGTTTAGGTAACTGACCCAGGGAGGGACGCTGCGGGGACCCTGGGAGGGGCACTGCGGGGACCCAGGGAGGAGGAACCACCTGCAAACCGGAGAACAGGCCTCGGGAGGAGCCAGCTCTGCGGCACTTCTGTTTTGGACTCCAGCTTCATGCCTTGAAGACAGAAAGGTAACAAGGGGGAAGGGGGCACCTGAGGCTCGGGCCTTGCCGGAGCAAGGGTTCCAAATGCCTCCCTGAGCATGGAGAAGTTCCAAAGGGCCCCTGCCACCCCCACCTCCCTTGTCACCGTGCGGGGTAGAGGACAGTTTTTTAGAGAATTTGAGAAGAATGCAGCGTCTTTACTCAGTTCACACAGAAGGGAGCACTCCCAGGCCCCGGACAAGCATGGAGGTCTTGAAGACGTCTTCAGACAAAAAGGGAGTATGCTCAGGGTTAGAGCTAGTCTTGTCAGATCTCAAAGGCGGGACACACACCTGAGACCTGGCTAGATCTGGATGACTTCAGGAGTGAGCAGGCATGTTCGGCAGAGGCTCCCCAACCCGAGTGTGTGTTCACTGTGTGAGCAGGTACAGGGTGTGTGCCAGAGGAGCCCTGATCCACCTCACCCTCAGCCCATGAGTCTATGATTCACCAGCTAGTGAAGAATGCCATTCAATAGTGACCTCTGAGATCCAGTGACAGGACCATTCAGGAAAACGAAGCCAAAAAGGGCCCTGGACTCCCTGAGTGTCCTCCAAGCCATGGCCTGAGGAGCCGGGGTGACCACCACCAAACCCAAGAACCAGGATCTTGGGACCAGACTCTTGCTCTCCCTGTGTTCTGTGGCCAGTGGCACATTGTGACCTGCAGAGCCTCAGTGCCTCAGCCAGAGCCACAGCTTGTGCCAAGGTGGCCTGTGAAGACTGGGGACAGATGGTCCCTGGATTAGTGGGTCTCAGGGGAATGGGCCGCTGCTTTTCTTTATCTGCAAGACATCTAGCTGGCTGTCACTGGGCGACCAGAAACACTGGCGCCCTCCACCTGTTAGGAATAAATCCTCTTTGTAAATCTCCCCACAAGGTGACCATCAACCAGATTTAACCCTTGAACAAATTGGGCTGTCCTGGATGGCACCCTGGGGCAGTCTGCACATCCCTGCCACCTCCTACCCTGGAGCCTAGCTCTTGTAGGACATGGGAAGCTAAGGGGCCAAGCCTGGGACAGCTGGACCTGGGTTCACTTTCAGACTCTGACTATGACCTCAGGCCAGCCATACTCCTCAGACCTCAACCACAGAGGTCCGGGACGCCATGCCCCGGGGTGGCACATGTGGTCATTTCAGAGGCCCAGGAGGCTGTTTGGGGTTCAGACCTGCTACAGCTATGTCTTCTCACTATGGCGGTGTTCAAGTACAGTCTCAAATCATGTGCGTCACTCCACTGAGAGGGGATAGCATCACAACACCCCAGGGAACCTGGAGAGGCATCTGATAATGGAACTGACCCTCAGTGACTTCTGAGGCTGGGTCCTAGAAGGCTTCGCCACACTAAACAAAGCCACATGGGCCACAGCAGACAGCCCATGGCAGAGAGACATGGCAGAAATCCATGGTAGAGACTGATGGGGTTAGAGCAATGATCTCCACCCCAGCCCCTCCTGAGAGCCCCCCCCACTGGCCTGGGAGTCTGAGGCTGTGCCTGCTGTGTTTGCCTGCTCTACCCTGTTCCCACCCCCTCTTCCAACAGCAGGTGACCCCCTTCCCACCCTCTGCACACAGTCCACAGCAGGTGACCCCCTTCCCACCCTCTGCACACAGTCCACAGCAGGTGACCCCCTTCCCACCCTCTGCACACAGTCCACAGCAGGTGACCCCCTTCCCACCACCTCTTGGTCCAGCCCCTCTTCTTGATGGCTTCATAGAGGTTTCACTGCTGTACACCCAGTACACCTACCCAAGGATACAGGTCAGAGCTTCAAGGGCATCTTCAGCTTCTAAGCACTCCACCTTAGCTATTGACCCCCAACCTTCTTCAGTCTAAAGCAATCACCAGTCCACTTCCTGTCTCTATAGACTTCCCTGTGTGGTCTTCTGTGACTCACTTAGCATAAGGCTTTCAAGGCATAGCCATGTTGTAGCAAGTGTGTTCCTCCCCTTCCCACCCTCTGCACACGGTCCACAGCAGGTGACCCCCTTCCCACCACCTCTTGGTCCAGCCCCTCTTCTTGATGGCTTCATAGAGGTTTCACTGCTGTACACCCAGTACACCTACCCAAGGATACAGGTCAGAGCTTCAAGGGCATCTTCAGCTTCTAAGCACTCCACCTTAGCTATTGACCCCCAACCTTCTTCAGTCTAAAGCAATCACCAGTCCACTTCCTGTCTCTATAGACTTCCCTGTGTGGTCTTCTGTGACTCACTTAGCATAAGGCTTTCAAGGCATAGCCATGTTGTAGCAAGTGTGTTCCTTTTCATGACCAAGTAATATTTTATTGTATGGTTTTCCATACGTCTACCCCTCGATATTAGGGTTGTTTCCAGCTTCTGACTTATAATAGGCCTGAGCATTTGTGTGCAGGTTACAGTGTGAACATGGATTTTTGCTTCTCTGCCTAAGAGGGAGATTTCTGGGTCTCAGAACTGCCCTGTTTTGCACACCCCCTCAGCATGTCATGGTGGTTCCTGCCTCTGGCCCTGAGATGCCCCTCCTAGCTGCACTCTGATGCTCTGGCCCCTGCAGGTCAATATTGCTAGATTTTCTCCACACACTATCAGTAGGTCTTGAGCCCCACTTTCAATAAAATCCAAGCTCCATTGAACCAGGGCAGGGCTGTGTCTGACGGGTTGGACCAAGCTATCAGCTCCCACAGGGCTAAACTCTCAGAAAAGACTCACAGACTTAACATAGCATCACATACTCCCTTAAGGAATGGGAGAACCTCCCCTTCCAGGAAGCCCCTCACCCTCTTCCGGAAGGAACTGCCCTCAAGGCAGCAGCCCTTGTACATGCCAGAGACTGGGGTCTGTCTCCCCTGCATCCCTTAAGCCCACACCAGCCCAGTGCAGATCTCCAGTACACCCCTGCTACACTCAGCATCACTATCACAATGGCTGATCTCACTGGTCAGCCGACTGGGAGTGACCCTTATGTGACCCCAGGTACACTTGGTCATGACACATCCGGGATGGGAGGGCATCAAAGAAGAGTAGTGATGGAGTCACTGCCAGAGGTGGGCACTGCAGACGCTGCACCCCCTGTCTGGGACAGCTAAGGTGACTCAGAAACACCTGAGTGACAAGCCACAGGAGACGCTAGTGGGCACCAAAGGTCAGGAGCTACATGGGGGAAAGCAAGATGTGACGGTTTGGCCACAAGAACTCAGGGCCGTGTGGCCAGCCCTCAGGGGCGTGGCCAGCTCCCCAATCAAGAGGGACAAAGTCAACACATTAGATACCTAATTGGGCATATCTTGGGCCTGATGCATCTGCCCACATGAGTAACTGTGATTTATTAAGATCATTAAAGCTCTCCCCCTCTGACAAACCTCTGGAGCACTGGTTTGTTTTGAAAAAAAAAAAATCATTCCTTTTAAGCAAAACAAAAACTTGTGTGGGTGCCGCTTAATTAATCATTTAGTCTCTATGCAGTTTGGAAGCAAAGAGAACATTGCATGGGGTGTGTGGGAAGTGGTGCTGGAACTTGCCCCCTGTCACTTATCACTGCTCAGAGCCCAAGTCTTAGGTGGAAGAAGTACTGAGCAGTGTCCACGGCAGCCAGGCCACACCCCCAAAAACACTGAGGAAGGGGTGCAGAGCAGCTGATTTGCTGCCTCTAAACCAGACAGAAACCCCTCCCCTTTCCCAAGTCAGCCAATAGCAAATGCCAAGTCGATATTTCCACAAAACCTGTTTGAAAATCAGCCCCGCTGTGGTACCATAAGCCCCACACAGGCACCTCTCCCTCGGACACACCTCCCCACGCCCACTCCCATGTTCAATCATTCCCCCAGGCCCTATTGCATACTTGGCCTTGATCAGTACCAGGGTTCACAGCAGAACAAGATGAGGACCCTGTACCCACATTGCACCCAGAGAAGGTGGTCATGCCGTAGCCACCATATGCCCCCTCACAGGGGAACGTCACATGCAGTCCCTGACCTCTGGTTTCTGCTTCAGGATGGCTCCTAGCTCTGAGCTTGCATCTTCCCCAGGGGGTGCCTCCCCACTAGAAATGCTAACACCAACCCCGGACACGAAACATGAGGCCTCCCAACCTGCAGTCTAAGACCAGTTCCAATGAGTTCAGATTCCGCTTAGGGACTTGAGGCAGCTGTAGCTGACCTCTAAACACTGATGGGGACCCCGTTCTAAGGCCACCAGAGCCTTGGGTACCACATAGGGACACCCCCTCCTTATGGTCACCCTGAGCACTGGTGACCTCTAGAACACAGTTCCATGGACAAGAAGGATGCAGGAAGTCATTGGCCCAATGGGAAGGGTCTCTAATGGTGGGGGTCAGGGCAAGTCTGCCACACATTCCTGGAGTGACTCCCACAGGACCCCCATGACAATGGCTCTGAGAAGAGGCCAGACCAGTGAAATCAGAATCTGTGGATGGGGGGCAGACACAGATATATTCAAGTGACAGAACACAAAGTCTGGGGACCCTGACCCAGGATGTCCCATGGACACCTCCAAATCAATGCTGCGGAAGTCAGAAGAGGGCTTTGGATTTTTGGATTCCCCTGGGACTGGAGTTAAGGATGGTTCATAGCCGCCATGTGGGTACTGGGAATCGAACCCAGGTCCTCTACAAGAGCAGTTGGTGCTCTTACCTGCTGAGCCATCTCTCCAGCCCCAGCAAGCCATTATTTATAATAGAGACAGAAGGACACATAGAAGAGGAAACAGAGAAAAGAACTAAATCTAAGATGGAGAACACAGCAACTCCATCCATGCAGGGAGTGACTGAAACCAAATACGGCCTGAACCCCAGGGCTACACGATTCCCTCCACACACACACCATGATAAAGTCCCCTCTGTAAGTTAGACCCAGTGAGAGGCCGACAATAACTAATAACAATCCAGAACAATGATCCTATCTTGGAATATAATTGCCTACACCACTCCCCTCAAGTCCTTTCTCAAGTAAAAGCAGATCTGCCTAAAAGCAAGCACCCAGCACAGACACTGGGTCAGCCAACGAGGCAGTTCTGAGCATCAGGAAGGTATAGCCACAGTGCGGTGTCATTAGAGAGAGACAGTTTCTGTGCTGGGGACAGAGTGGGTCATCATGAGATCTCACACAACACAGAATGGCACTCAGTTTAGTTTTTATAAAGTTAACATTAAGTCCACTTAATGTTTCCAGGATTTGGTTCACCATGGGTAATTGAAACCATGGAAAGCAATCAAGATCTGAGCTAAGGACATATAAACCATTAAGATACCCATGTGGGGCCAGGAGGAAGGCACGCTTCAGGACCCTGGTAAGGTCCCAGGGAGCGAGGAATCCAACAGCTGCGGATACTAGATGACCCCCGACACCAGCTTAAAATAGTCTGGTGAGCCAGAAATTCCGTGAAGGGGAGCACAGTGTGGGGGCAGGGGAGGGGCACTGGGTTGGTGTGTGCAAGGTGGGGGGCATTGGATTTCATCCCGGGAATCTTGGGACAGCCATGCACAAAAGTTCCCAGGCAAGACATGGGGAATATTGTGTGTGGACCGGGGGAGGGGGGTGGTCTCCGTTAGGACTAACCAAGCAGTCTGGTCCCTAGTTTCTTAAGCTAACAGTTCCACTCCACAAAGGGAGAGAACAGGCCCCCACACTGGGTTCAACAGGGAAGCATTTTTTACACGCCTTCAGTCTCTGGAGAGAGGAATTATTTTGATGGGTTGGACTCAGAATCTACAATTGATATCTATAAAAAATTGAACATAAGGAAAGCCTACCAATCCTCATGAGATTTTTGTTGTTTGAGTATGCTATGTCAGAAACAGATGAACGCATTTGTGTCTTTTTACAATGTCAGAATTTATCGAATAACAATATATTCCCATTTACAAAATATGGAGTAACTTGGAGCAGAGCATAACCTGACTTCAACAGATTTCTAGGTAATTAATAGTTCGATCTCTGTCAGTAACAGCAGCTTGCACCTGAACCCAATTTCCTTTTTGCTGAGGCCGAGGCACAGAGAGCCCTTAAGGGCCCGTTTTTAGAGCATAGGTGGGGGATACTGGGTCATAGCAGGGTGGCCAGCCAGGCTCAGTTAGGAGTCAACAACCCTCACCTGGATTTCTCCGGTTGTCTAATGTGACCTGCTGCTCTGCCAGTCCTTGGACATATGAGCCTCCAGGGAGAGACCCTGGCTTCTAGAGGCCTGTTGGGCTGTTCCCACACAGCCAAGAGACCACCGTACACTCAGAGAAGTCAGGCCTCAGAGACCACCGGCCACCCAGTGTTGCTCTGCTGACTGTGGGAGGCCAGCCTGGCCCTGTCACTGTGATACCAGGCAGCTGAGCTGTGGAATCCCGTGGCCAGAATGTCCCACCAACATGGAAGGGGACTTTTTTTTTTCCTTATTTCCACGTTGTTGCACACAATTCACCGAGCACAGGAGCCACAGGCCCTGGGCATATTTGTGGCAGGTGTGGCGGCCACTCCCCTCCCCTGCCCTAGAACCACCCACCATCAGAGACAGCCTCAGCTTCCAACTGGCCCAGTGGCCTCAGTCTTGAAAAGTAGGCAACCCCGAGCCTCCCAAAGCACTGTCCGCCCTGTGGAGCCACAGGCAGGGCCATAGACAGAGGCTGAGAGAGGCCGCTCAGCCAGCAGCCAGCTGAACGACTTTAAAAAGTCTTTTTCCTCAGGCTGGTGAGGTGACTCCGTGGTTAAGAGCACTTGCTGCTCTTCCAGAAGACCTGAGTTCAGATCTGGCACCTGTGTCGGATGGCTCACAGCCACCAGTAACTCCAACCCTAGGTAATTCCATGTCCTCTTCTAGCTTCTGAGGGCACCCACAAGTAAGGTCACTCTCCGAGACACACATACACACAAATAAAAAATAAGATAAAATAATGCTTTCATTTTTATTTTTTAAAGATTTTATTTTTAATTATGTGTATGTATATAAGTCTGTATGTGAGTATGTGCATGTGAGTGCAGGTGCCTGCAGAGGGCAGAGGCATCAGATCCCCCAGGAAGTGAAGTTATAGGTGGTTGTAAGCTGCCTGACATGGTGCTGGGAACCAAATTCAGGTCCTCTGCAAGAGCAGTACATACTCTTAACCACTGAACCATCTCTCCAGCCCAAAATAAAATAAATTGTTAAAGTCCGTTTCATCTGCATCTCGTCCACTGGCAGTCATGAACAACCAGTTGAGCTGGGTACCATGACCCCTGCAGCCATGGTAGGAACTGGTCCTTGGGCCTCAAAATGGGCATAGAATACAATGGGACATCAAGGGCAGACCATGCTGTCTCCAGAGTGGGAGACCTCGGACAGGCAAAAACAGGAGGCCAGGGACTAGGAAGTGAAAGAGGCAGACAGCAGGATAGAGGCTCCCAGTGGTGGCCAGCAGGAGGCTGCGGGGGGGAAGGCAGCGGGCCTGGGGTGGGCCAGCTAGACTGGTTTAAGCTAACATGTGACATCAGAGCCAACACCTCAGAGAGCAGGACAGCTGTGGGATAGACAGAACTGCCAGGGACCCAGGGCCAGGAGCCAGTGGCTACCACCTTGGGCTTTGTATTGGAGAAGGGGCAACAGGTGGATAACAGTGCCCAAAGATGCCCACACCCAAGTCCCAGAGCCAGGTACAGGTTCTCTGATGAGGGATCTTATAAATGGCACTGAGAAGAGATTTTGGGGCAGGGGAGGCAGCATTGTGCATGTCATCACAGGGTCCCCCCTGAAGGAGCCAGAAGAGTCATGGTCAGAGACGGACCTGTGACGCTGGGAGCAGAGATGTGATGAAAGACAGCAAATGGCACGAGGGTGACCTGCCAAAGCTGAATGGAACACACGCACACACACACACACGCACACACACACACACACACACACACACACACACACACACACGCTGGAAGGAGCCAGCCCTACCTACCACATACAAACTTCAGCCCAGCACTGACTTTTGGCCACTAGGGCAGAGAAACAACAAACCTGCATTTGTTTGTTTGTTTGTTAGTTTGTCTGTTTGAAGACAGGGTCTCACCCTGTAATAGCTGGCCTGGAACTCAGGGAGATTCCACTAACCCACAGCAAGGAATCCCACGAGGCAACCTCATGTCTCACACCTGCTCTGGGCAAACACCTGGAATGTGCTAGCTCAGCAAAGGGTGAGCCTCCCACTCCTAGAGCTACCCCAACAGATCCTCCAAGCACCCTGGAAATTCTGAGGGCCTGAGTTGCCTGGGATGGCTTGCAGACCACCACACACACAGCAGGTGCCCACATGGCATTTGCTGAATGAATCTGCCCTCCAGCCATCCCTGTGGCAGAGCCGTGGGCAGAGGCTGGCTTCCTTCCTGGAAAGTATAAGAATCCCATCTGGGGTTCACCTCCACTCCTACGTCCCATAAATGCTTCTACGATCACTGGCACAGGGCTGGAGGCTGGTGGCACCCAAACAAACCTCCCAGCCAGCTTCCCGGCACAGCAAACAACCCACTCCCCCGGCTGTGGTGAGGTTGGTTCACTACTCACTGTGCAGACCTGGCAATTCTGCTATGTGAACTGGGAGGTAAAGCCAAGAGGCCAGCAGGCAGCCCAGCCCGAGACCCAACAGGCAGCCCAAGACCCTGAGATGCAGGAACTGTTTCCAGAGGTGGTCTAGGCTCTCTGGGGGGAAAGTGCTTGGCCCCTGGGAAAATCAAGATCTGGCTAAGAGCCCACTCAGGCTGGCCTCAACTGAGCCCCTCCAATCCTACCTGGGCCTTCTCAATTCTGAGACTAGGCCCCAGGACACCTCCTGGCCCTGTGTAGGGGTTCTCAGCTTCTTTGGGTTTGGGGGTGCCCCAAAGCTGCTGAAATATATCACTGCTAAACAGAAGTGAGCTTCCGGTCCATTTCCAGAGCTATGACAGCCACGTTCAGTGCCTGCCCTGTTTCCCCATACCTTCTCATCGGGCTATCCTTCATGACCAGGGCACAGAGGTACCCGTGGACATGCATGTCACCTATGCTTCACCTCATAACCTGTCACCACAGTGAATCCACAGAGCATACTGGCAAGATGGCCACTGGGCTGCAGGCAGATTTCCTTTACTCATGAGCCAAGTGGACATGATGTGGCCTCTACTTGGGCCAAGGGACCCCAGAACACCAGATTTGGAGACATTGTGAGATGTGGGTGCAAAGAGGGCTGGGGCCACAGTTTCCAGCTGCAGTTACAACCCAGCCCTGATGCCCATGGGGCCTAGGGTGGTGGGGTGGCATTGTCCAAGAGTGATGAGGGCCTCGTTGAGAAATCCAGTAGGACTGCTGGGAGATGGCTGCTAAACCTGGTTCAGCTCCTTCTGCCCCTGCGGAGTCCTGCCCAGAACCACCCTCCTCCTCCATTAGCATTGTTTGATCTACACATGGATCCCAAACTCCACAGTCAGAATCCACCTGTGTGCTTCCAGGTGGGGATGTAGCCCACACTGGTCACCTGGCATTTCAGCCTCTGGCCAACAAGAAAGGCTCAAGAGATGCCAGAGTCTCTCTTGTGGGCTTCTTGGGAAGCCTGGGAGATATAGCCATCTGTGCTGGATAGGTTTAGTATCAACTTGACACACCTGGGTTGAGGGAGCCTCAATTGGGGAAGTGCCTCTATTGGACTAGCCTGTGGCCATGTCTGTAGGGAATCTTCTTGATGAGTGATGTGAGGGTCCAGCCCACTGTGGGTGGTGCCACCCCTGGGCAGGTGGGCCTGTGTTGCATAAGAAACAGGGGCCAGGGAGCAAGCCAGTAAGCAGTGTTCCTCCATGGCCTGTGCTCCAGCTCCTGCCTCCAGGTTCCTGCCCTGAGTTCCTACCTTGGGCTCCCTGATGAACTGTGACCCGGGAGGTGTAAGCTAAATAAACCCTTTCCTCCCCAAGTTGGTAGTGGTCAGAGTGTTTTGTCACAGCAATGGAGAAACAAACTAAGACACCATCTTTAGCCTAACTCTCATGGAGTGACCTAGGAGAGCTTCGAGGGAGATGAGTAACACACAGGGCAGCCTGAAGTAAAGCCCAGACAGCCTGAGGGACCTAGCCTAGAACCAGCCATGCCTGAAGCTGGCCCCCAAGCCGTTCAGTTCAGGACGAATCCCACTTCCTCACTTCAGCTAGCTGAGGCTGGGTTTTTGTGATCTGTAACCAAGAACCTTGCTTCTGTACACAGCTCTGCAGGAGATACAGGCAGAGAAGGAAGAGAGCATGAGCCCCACCCTCACACAACTTTAAACCCGCTGAACACAGGGGGCCAGGCAGAAGGTGGGGGCAGACTGTAACTCCTAGCAGGAACTGAGATCAGAAGATCCCCAAAGAACGCAGTGTCCAGGAGATGAAGGCTTTGAGAGACACTCCCGGGAGTCCCCACCCTTCTTTCCATAAAAATCACACAACACACTCCACATACCACACACACACACACAACACACTCCACATGCCACACACGCACACAACACACTCCACATACCACACACACAACACACTCCACATACCACACAAACATACTCCACATACCACATACACGCAACACACTCCACATACCACACACAACACACTCCACATACCACACACCACACACACAACACACTCCACATACCACACACCACACATACAACACACTCCACATACCACACACACACACAACACACTCCACATACCACATACCACATACCACACACACAACACACTCCACATACCACATACCACACACAACACACTCCACATACACGCAACACACTCCACATACCACACACCAC